>NC_091359.1:17891318-18143818 GCF_038502225.1 Cherax quadricarinatus | reverse complement strand
GCTTCAGTTTTATTAGTTTCATAGTAGATCCGGCCCTGTTTATAAGTGTCTCTGAGGGTACCCAGCAGGTGTCAGATATTTATGTGGTAGCTCTAACCCTGTAAATATCATACAGCCCCTTGAGAGGCAATACGGTTTGATTCAATAAACTGGAGGATGGCTTAAATTCTTTGGATCATGAGCCCTTCACCAGCATTTACGCACCCCCCCCTCCCCCTTAATAGGTCACTTCCTTGTATACCTAATGATTAAAAAAGTCTCATGCAAAAAAAAAAAAAAGGCAGTGTAATAGTTATAGTTTGCCACTAATCAGGGTCATTCTAGCGCTTATTATTCTCACGTCGTCTGTTTACCCGAGAAGTAAAGGTAGCCTAGTTTTTTCTCTCATAACCTTCGTTTACCCTCATTATAACCAGGGTAGTTCTAGCTCCTTAAACAGAAATCCTTATATAGTAGTAAGAAGGCAAATGACTGGCAACATGGGGGGGGGAAGGGTTGGACACGAATGCATTCACTTAGGACATTGAAGACATTTCGGTCCCTGGACTTAGATCACTTCAAATACATGCCAAGTGATCACGGGCAAAGGCCGAAACGTCTTCCATAAAGGTGTTCTAAGTAAATGTTTTCGTGAGAGTTTCCTCCGTAAGTCCATATGCTCAGGAACGACTACAGGAACCAAGTATGTCCACTCACGAAAGACAATAAAAGAAACGACCTTTTAAAAGTCCAAAGAACAAAGATAAACTACAAAACTGTAAGAGTGCACGTCGCGGCTGGCAACTCGTAAATGGAAAGCCTAAGTCATGCTGACGTTTCACACCGGCTTGGCAGCCAACCTAAATTTAAAGTAGATGGTAATTCTCCCTTCATACACAGCTAAGTGTGCTGAATATATAAGCTCTAACAGTGTCTTATAAACATTTGTAGTTGACTTTAAACTCCCATCTTGTGTGGTGGCACTAATATATATATATATATATATATATATATATATATATATATATATATATATATATATATATATATATATATATATATTATATTCCGTAACTATTGTAGGAAAATTTGTATGAAAAATCAACCCGTATGATACTCAAATTGTAGTATCTGAGTGATGTATTTTTCTGGAGTTCCTTGATGTTCTTGAAGTACGCATGATTCAAAGAATTGGAGAGCCCCTTCCATGGATCAAACGTAATAACCTCCCATTCCAGGCGTCATATGATACATACGAGTTTGGCGCTTCCCCGTGAATAAGGATAATCTCCGTATTATATGCACTGAGAGTAGTGTATAAGCTGCGTATAAGGCACGCATACCTAGGTCAGGTAAACATGCATATTGACTGAGTTACACTGAACGGTAAAATTCATTACATAGTCCCTGACAGGCAACATACCTTTAGCGGTTGTCGGAATCATTACTATTTTTTTCTTCCTCCAAAGTTTTAGTCCATAACGTGTTAATAACGCAAGTAGCCCTGCCATAACGAAATATACAAACATGCTGGTAGACAGTAGTAATAGAGTAGATAAAATAACTACCTCAAAGGTCACAACGGACACGAAAAGACATCTTAACACTATCAGCTTCAAATAAACGAAGTAAGCAGTGAAGAAAGGATACTAGAAAACACTTCTGTTCAAATGATTGTCAAGAGTGTAATACTTGTGTAGTATATACTTAAGGCTTGGCCAGGGAGCCTGCCTATGACATGGGGTTATCAAAGTATATAGTACACAAGTATCAGACTTGACCTGAAAGTGGTAAACAAAGGGAGAAGGTGAGGGTGAGGATGTCGCAGTTCCGAGGGTCATCTTGAATGCGATGTCGGTGTTCTTCTGGCAAGACAGCGATCATTTCCTTTTTTATTTTTTAGGTCACCCTACCTCGGTGGGAGATGACCAGTGCTAAAAAAAAGGAAAAGGTGGATGAGATCCTAGAGGATATCTAATTATTGCTTTAGCCTAAATCTGAAAACAAAATATCCTTGATAATGATGACGGGACATCACGATCATATCTCTGCCCCTGTAACTATAAATAAGCAATCTCTCTCTCTCTCTCTCTCTCTCTCTCTCTCTCTCTCTCTCTCTCTCTCTCTCTCTCTCTCTCTCTCTCTCTCTCTCTCTCTCTCTCTCTCTCTCTAATGGGAAAGATGCGATCTCAGGTAATGCAGGACAAGAAAGTATCTGTGATGTGAAAAACGTTTGAGAACCATAGTCTGGGAGGTAAGCTGAGTAAACTGTCAGCAAGAATGCGAGGAGACAATGAACGGATGCTCTCGGGACGATCCTTGTGCAAGAGACCACAAAAAACTCAATCTTCACTGGTACAATGATTAAGCAGCATCCTGCAGTTGATGACGGGGGTCGCGGATGTACTTGACGTGGGCCGCTCATGACGGGGGCCACACATATAGTTGATGACAAACAAGGCTACCACTTTCTTATATTTTCCTTGTACCGATCAGTCAGCTGTTCCAACACTTGCTGCTGTTCTAACATCAGCCGCTATTTTACTGTTTCGTCACCTCCCACTCTTCCAACACTGTTCCAACACCCCTCACTGTTCAAGCACCTCTCACTGTTCCAAAGCCTCTCACTGTTCCAAAGCCTCTCACTGTTCCAAAGCCTCTCACTGTTCCAAAACCTCCCACTGTTCCAAAACCTCCCACTGTTCGAAAACCTCTCACTGTTTCAGCACCCCTCACTGTTCTAAAACCTCCCGTTGTTCCAACATCTCTCACTGTTCCAACACCTCCCGTTGTTCCAACACCTCTCACTTCCAAAACCCCTCACTGTTACAACGCCTATCACGGTTCCAAAACCCCTCATTCTTCCAAAACCTCTCACTGTTCCAACACCCCTCACTGTTCCAACACCCTTCACTGTTCCAACACCCCTCACCGTTCCAGCACCTCTCACCGTTCCAAAACCTCCCACTGTTCCAAAACCTCTCACTGTTCCAACACCCCTCACTGTCCCAACACCCCTCACTGTTAAAACATTCCTCACTGTTCCAACACCCCTCACAGTTCCAACACCTCTCACAGTTCCAACACCCCTCACAGTTCCAACACCCCTCACAGCTCCAACACCCCTCACTGTTCCAACACCCCTCACTGTTCCAACACCCCTCACAGTTCCAACACCCCTCACAGTTCCAACACCCCTCACAGTTCCAACATTCCTCACAGTTCCAACACCCCTCACTGTTCCAACGCCCCTCACAGTTCCAACGCCCCTCACTGTTCCAATGCCCCTCACAGTTCCAACACCCCTCACTGTTCCAACACCCCTCACTGTTCCAACACCCCTCACTGTTCCAACACCCCTCATTGTTCCAACACCCCTCATTGTTCCAACGCCCCTCACTGTTCCAACACCCCTCACAGTTCCCACACCCCTCACAGTTCCCACACCCCTCACAGTTCCCACACCCCTCACAGTTCCCACACCCCTCACTGTTCCAACACCCCTCACTGTTCCAACACCCCTCACTGTTCCAACACCCCTCATTGTTCCAACACCTCTCATCGTTCCAACACCCCTCACTGTTCCAACACCCCTCACTGTTCCAACACTTCTCACTGTTCCAACACTTCTCACTGTTCCAACACTTCTCACTGTTCCAACACTTCTCACTGTTCCAACACCCCTCACAGTTCCAACACCCCTCACAGTTCCAACACCCCTCACTGTTCCAACGCCCCTCACAGTTCCAACACCCCTCACTGTTCCAACACCCCTCACTGTTCCAACACTTCTCACTGTTCCAACACCCCTCACTGTTTCAACACCCCTCACTGTTTCAACACTCCTCACTGTTCCAACACCCCTCACAGTTCCAACACCCCTCACTGTTCCAACACTTCTCCCGGTTCCAACACCCCTCACTGTTCCAACACTCCTCACAGTTCCAACACCCCTCACTGTTCCAACACCCCTCACTGTTCCAACACTCCTCACAGTTTCCAACACTTCTCACTGTTCCAACACCCCTCACTGTTCCAACACCCCTCACTGTTCCAACACTTCTCACTGTTCCAACACTTCTCACAGTTCCAACACCCCTCACTGTTCCAACACCCCTCACTGTTCCAACACCCCTCACTGTTCCAACACTTCTCACTGTTCCAACACCCCTCACTGTTCCAACACCCCTCACTGTTCCAACACCCCTCACAGTTCCAACACCCCTCACTGTTCCAATACTTCTCACTGTTCCAACACCCCTCACTGTTCCAACACCCCTCACTGTTCCAACACCCCTCACAGTTCCAACACCCCTCACAGTTCCAACACCCCTCACTGTTTCAACACCCCTCACTGTTCCAACACTTCTCACTGTTCCAACACTTCTCACTGTTCCAACACTTCTCACTGTTCCAACACTTCTCACTGTTCCAACACTTCTCACTGTTCCAACACTTCTCACTGTTCCAACACTTCTCACTGTTCCAACACTTCTCACTGTTCCAACACTTCTCACTGTTCCAACACTTCTCACTGTTCCAACACTTCTCACTGTTCCAACACTTCTCACTGTTCCAACACTTCTCACTGTTCCAACACTTCTCACTGTTCCAACACTTCTCACTGTTCCAACACTTCTCACTGTTCCAACACTTCTCACTGTTCCAACACTTCTCACTGTTCCAACACTTCTCACTGTTCCAACACTTCTCACTGTTCCAACACTTCTCACTGTTCCAACACCCCTCACAGTTCCAACACCCCTCACTGTTCCAACACTTCTCACTGTTCCAACGCTTCTCACTGTTCCAACACTTCTCACAGTTCCAACACCCCTCACTGTTCCAACACTCCTCACAGTTCCAACACCCTTCACTGTTCCAACACCCCTCACTGTTTCAACACCCCTCACTGTTCCAACACTTCTCACTGTTCCAACACTTCTCACAGTTCCAACACTTCTCACAGTTCCAACACTTCTCACAGTTCCAACACTTCTCACAGTTCCAACACTTCTCACTGTTCCAACACCGCTCACTGCTCCAACAGCCCTCACTGTTCCAACACCCCTCACAGTTCAACACCCCTCACAGTTCAACACCCCTCACAGTTCCAACACCCCTCACTGTTCCAACACCCCTCACTGTTCCAACATCCCTCACTGTTCCAACACCCCTCACTGTTCCAACACCCCTGAAAGTTCCAAGACCCCTCACTGTTTCAACACCCTTCACTGTTCCAACACCCCTCACTGTTCCAACACCCCTCGCTGTTCCAACGCCCCTCACTGTTTCAACACTTCTCACAGTTCCAACACTTCTCACAGTTCCAACACTTCTCACAGTTCCAACACTTCTCACAGTTCCAACACTTCTCACTGTTCCAACACCGCTCACTGCTCCAACAGCCCTCACTGTTCCAACACCCCTCACAGTTCAACACCCCTCACAGTTCAACACCCCTCACAGTTCAACACCCCTCACAGTTCCAACACCCCTCACTGTTCCAACACCCCTCACTGCTCCAACACCCCTCACTGTTCCACACCCCTCACAGTTCAACACCCCTCACAGTTCAACACCCCTCACAGTTCCAACACCCCTCACTGTTCCAACACCCCTCACTGTTCCAACATCCCTCACTGTTCCAACACCCCTCACTGTTCCAACACCCCTCACAGTTCAACACCCCTCACTGTTCCAACACCCCTCACTGTCCCAACACCCCTCACTGTTCCAACACCCCTCACTGTTCCAACACCCCTCACTGTTCCAACACCCCTCACTGTTCCAACACCCCTCACTGTTCCAACACCCCTCACTGTTCCAACACCCCTCACAGTTCAACACCCGTCACTGTTCCAACACCCGTCACTGTTCCAACACCCCTCACTGTTCCAACACCCCTCACTGTTCCAACACCCCTCACAGTTCAACACCCCTCACAGTTCAACACCCCTCACTGTTCCAACACCCCTCACTGTTCCAACACCCCTCACTGTGTCAACACCCCTCACTGTTCCAACACCCCTCACTGTTCCAACACCCCTCACTGTTCCAACACCCCTCACAGTTCCAGCACCCCTCACAGTTCCAACGCCCCTCACAGTTCCAAAACCCCTCACAGTTCCAACACCCCTCACTGTTCCAACACCCCTCACTGTTCCAACACCCCTCACTGTTCCAACACCCCCCACTGTTCCAACGGAACACAGAATTTGGCTGATTCGGCCCACAATCAAGTCTGATTCGAGGAAAGGGAGGTAGCTTCAATTCCTTGTATTAAGAGCACATCACCATCAAGGCACCTACCTTACCTCTGTCAAAGGAGGTTCCCTGGTGCTGGTGAGCTCTTGATCCAGGAACTGGACCCACCCTCCTCTTCCTTGGATCGATCTTAAACGCCTCCCGTTCTCCAGGTGTTGTTATGACCCCTTTTTGGTTTAACGTTATTTTACGATTGTAATATTAATTGGGGTTCAGGACAGTGGAGCTTCAGTTAGGGGTTCAGGACAGTGGAGCTTCAGTTAAGGGTTCAGGACAGTGGAGCTTCAGTTAGGGGTTCAGGACAGTGGAGCTTCAGTTAAGGGTTCAGGACAGTGGAGCTTCAGTTAGGGGTTCAGGACAGTGGAGCTTCAGTTAAGGGTTCAGGACAGGGGGGCTTCAGTTAGGGGTTCAGGACAGTGGAGCTTCAGTTAAGGGTTCAGAACAGGGGGGCTTCAGTTAGGGGTTCAGGACAGTGGAGCATCAGTTAAGGGTTCAGGACAGTGGAGCTTCAGTTAGGGGTTCAGGACAGTGGAGCTTCAGTTAAGGGTTCAGGACAGGGGGGCTTCAGTTAGGGGTTCAGGACAGGGGAGCTTCAGTTAACGGTTCAGGACAGTGGAGCTTCAGTTAGGGGTTCAGGACAGGGGGGCTTCAGTTAGGGGTTCAGGACAGGGGGGCTTCAGTTAGGGATTCAGGACAGTGGAGCTTCAGTTAAGGGTTCAGGACGGGGCTTCAGTTAAGGGTTCAGGACAGTGGAGCTTCAGTTCGGGATTCAGAAGAGTGGAGCTTCAGTTGGGGGTTCAGGACAGGGGGGCTTCAGTTAGGGGTTCAGGACAGTGGAGCTTCAGTTAAGGGTTCAGGACAGGGGGGCTTCAGTTAGGGGCTCAGGACAGTGGAGCTTCAGTTAAAGGTTCAGGACAGGGGGGCTTCAGTTAGGGGTTCAGGACAGGGGAGCTTCAGTTAAGGGTTCAGGACAGTGGAGCTTCAGTTCGGGATTCAGAAGAGTGGAGCTTCAGTTAGGGGTTCAGGACAGGGGCTTCAGTTAGGGGTTCAGGACACTGGAGCTTCAGTTATGGGTTCAGGACAGGGGTGCTTGAGTTAGGGGTTCAGAACAGTGGAGCTTCAGTTAAGGGTTCAGGACAGTGAAGCTTCAGTTCGGGGTTCAGAAGAGTGAAGCTTCAATTAGAGGTTCAGGACAGTGATGCTTGCTTCAGCTAAGGGTTCGAGACAATGAAGCTTTAGTAGGATATAATTAAGATTTTGTCAATTTTTTCCTTACTATGCAGTTTAGAGAGCAGTTTGATTAAAAATTTCACACCTTTAAGTTTTTCTACACTGTCTCAGCATTGACGCTTCATTTATATGCGTCAAGAGTGAAGGTTCATCCAGAGGTGTCGGGCCATAACATCTTTGCACGTTCAGCATTTATAACAGACGTATATGCATTACTTCCAAGGTTATATACACCGAGAGGTGTGTATCTTTTGGTGTATGTACGCTGAGAGTTTACATTCATCCCGTAGCTCAATCGCTAGCGCACTCATCTCACACATGGAGTTCGCAACTCCGGTAAGGCTGGAAAACATTAGGGGCGTGTTTCATTAAGACACCTGCTATCCCTGTGCATCCGTCAGTATAAAATGGGTATTTGTAGATGAATCGTTCAGAGAACCGACATGTTGATAAATTAGACACATGTGCAACTCTTGGGTATTTTTGTTGAGGAAACGTTTCGCCACACTGTTCTTCAAGTTTCTCCTACGTATGGACTGATGAAGCCACTGTGTGGCGAAACGTTTCCTCAACAAAGATACCCAAGAGTTGCACATGTGTCTAATTTATCATAAAATGGGTACCTGGGTGTTAGTGGACTGGTGTGGGTCGCATCCTGGGACAAAACTGACTTAATTTTCCCGAAATTCTCAGCATAACAAACGGTTTTCTATATAGTAGTATATCATTGATGTCAGCTAGACCTGTATACCTTGTACATGTACTTGTAGTAAATAAAGATATTATTTTAGGTATTACAGTATCTTTGACTAGTGATGTGCAGGTGACATGCAATCGTGATGACCCTTGCACAGTTGATAGGCTTTAAACCCCAACTAACCCGCCCTCTACTTTCATGAAGATCACGGGATCCATTCCCAGTACGCCTTAAACAAACTGAAACATTTATATATAGCGTTTCTATGATCGATAAAGAGTGGATTTGTGATTTCTGCGCCGTCCGTGGTGGTAGTCAGACGTTCCGCTCGCATGAGCATAGGTAACAATTTTTTTCTCCATTTTCCGGGATACTTGTTCTTATCTTATTCTGCCAGCCGCGTTCATCAAATGCTAGAGCATCCTTTACCATCTCCATATTCCCCTTTACGGATATTCTACGGTGTTGGCGGGAAGCCGGTTACTGGCTCAGGTGGGGTGTAGGTGCCCTGCTGTGCTAGAGCTTAGGAAAGAAAATCTACCCGACCTAATCGAGCACTTCTTACTCCCGTTTCTGTTAAAAAAAATATTTCCATTAAATACAGAACATAATTTTACAAGACTGGATGATATTTGATAACATCCATAGAAAGCCCTGGTTATGCAGGGAACTTCCTGTTCGGTGACCCTGTGGCTTGGCTTTTGCTTCACACACAGAGGGCCCAGTTTCAATTCCCGGCAGAGTAGAAACATTTCGACGCGTTTCCTTACACATGTCCTGTTCACCTAGCAGCAATAGGTACCTGGGTGTTAGTCGACTGGTGTGGGTCGCATCCTGGCCGACAAAATTGAGGACCCGTGGAAATAAGAGTCCTCGATGACGTACTGCCTTTCTTGGGTTATCCTGGGTGGCTAACCCTCCAGGGTTAAAAATCCGAACGAAATCTTATCTGTTCTCTATTCGTTCATCGCCCAACTTGGGGTAATATTTCTTCCCCGGACCCCTCAAAGGAGGGGGGTCGGGGGGTCTGCAATACCGATGAAGCAGGCTCTTGATCCACGTAATTCAACATGCCCTTTCCTTCCTTGGATCGAATTTGATTGCCTCTAGTTTCGCCAGTCGTCATATGACCACTACGGGTTTAGCGCTTCCCCATGAATAATATACTTCTTTCCCGTACTCAGTGGTCAGTCGTCACGTGAGGTCACAGACCCTGAGCTGCCTTGGGGATTAGTGTGGACGGTTACAAAGCATGGCTTGCTTCTGCAGTGTTTTAAAAATTGGGGTTGGAGAGTTGAAGGAGGAGGTCTTGCTTCTCCAGGAGGAGATTAGGAGGCTGAAGGTCCACCTCAATGGGTCTGGGAGAGAGTGTGAGGTGGCTGGAGTTGTGGGGAATGAGGCTTCTAGCAGCGAGGTGCAGTCTGTCTCTCGCTGTGAGGAGGCTGTAGTTGGGGTGGCAGCAACGGCTACCAGCAGTGAGGTGCAGCCCAGCACCTGCTACAAGTGGCGAGTAGTTCACAGTAATGGAAGGCGCATCAGAGTAAGGAAAGTTAAGAGTGAAGATCTGAAGGTAGGAAATCGCTTCTCTGTTCTTCAGGATGAATGTACTTCAGTGGCCAGTGAAGGTAAGGGTACTACTGCCCCTGCTAATGGAGGTAAGCGCATTCTTGTGGTTGGTGACTCTCAGGTAAGATACATTGACCGTGCTTTTTGTAATAGGAATAAGAAGATGAGAGATAGAGTGTGCTTCCCTGGAGCTGGTGTTGGGGACATTGTCAACAGGCTGGATAATATCATGTCAGGTAATGGGAGCAAGCCCATTATCTGTCTCAGTGCTGGTGGAAATGATATTGGGAAGGGTAGGAGAGAAGAGCTGCTAGATAAGTACAGGTCAGCTATAGATTTCATTAAGTCTAAGGGAGGGATCCCAATCATATGTAGCATCTTGCCTAGAAGGGGAGTAGGAAATGAATGGTTGTCTAGGGCAATTGGTGTAAATTGCTGGCTAGACAGATACTGCAAGGAACATGCAATCCCATTCATTGACAACTGGAACAACTTTTATGGCAAACATGATATGTATGCAAGGGATGGGGTACATCTCTCTGGGGCTGGGGTGGTAGCACTTGCAGACTCGATTGAGAAGGCCATTGGTGAAATGCCTATGATTTTAAACTGATGGAAGATAGAGGTATGGGTGTGTGTGGGAAACAAGCAGGTTGCAACACTTGGGTTGGAAACAGTAAATGTATAAAAGGCATTCAGCATGAAGTTATAAATAAAGACAATAGATCAGGTCAGCAAACAAAGGGGGACAGCAGAGGGCAGCAAGGGACTAGCTCCCTTAAGGTTTACTATACTAATAGCAGGAGTGTAAGAAATAAGATAGATGAGCTAAGATTAATTGCAAGTGCAGGAGACATAGATATTATTGCTATAACAGAGACCTGGCTCAATCTGAAAGATAGAGAGATGCCCTCTGAATGTCACATACAAGGCTATAAATTATTCCACACTGACAGGGTCAACAGGAAAGGTGGTGGAGTAGCGATGTATGTCAGAGACAATTTAAATTGTTGTGTTAGACAAGATATTAAATTAGAAGCGTCAGCCACTGAATCTGTTTGGTTACAGCTTCTCGAGGGCCGAGAAAAACTAATTTTGGGTGTGATTTACAGGGCCCCAAATCTTGATAGGGAGTGCAGTAAACTTCTATGGGACGAAATTCGTAAGGCATCTACATACGAAAATGTTGTGCTAATGGGAGATTTCAACTATAGACAGATTGACTGGAGCAATTTGACAGGAAATTTAGAGTCAGGTGACTTTCTTGATACGATCCAGGATTGTTTTTTAAAACAGTTTGTGACAGAGCCAACTAGGGGAAATAACCTCCTTGACTTGGTTCTTGCCAGTAGGGAAACACTAATTAATAATCTTGAGGTTAATGATGAGCTTGGGGAAAGTGATCACAAATCACTCAGTTTTAATATATCATGGAATTCCCCTAATAATGGCAATCAAGTCTCCGTCCCTGACTTTCGCTTGGCTGATTTCATAGGACTGAAAAATTACTTAGGTGGGCTGAACTGGAATGACCTGACTAAGGGTCAGGTAGGTGGTGATGGTTGCCGATATGATGCTTTCCAGGGCATAGTTCTAGCTGCTCAGTCAAATTATGTTCCAAATAGGGAAATCAGATCAAACATAAAGGATCCTAAATGGATGAACAATAGATTAAAATATCTGATTGGTCAAAAGAGAGGCATATATAGGCAAATCAAAAGAGGAGAGGGGCAATTGAGAAATCGATATATTCAGTTAAAGAGAGAAATAAAAAAGGGAATTAGAAAAGCAAAAAGAGATTATGAGGTTAAAGTTGCAAGAGAATCGAAGACTAACCCAAAAGGATTCTTTCAGGTATACAGAAGTAAGATCAGGGACAAGATAGGCCCACTCAAAAGTTCCTCGGGTCAGCTCACTGACAGTGATAAGGAAATGTGTAGAATTTTTAACACATACTTCCTCTCAGTTTTTACACAGGAGGATACCAGCGATATTCCAGTAATGATAAATTATGTAGAACAGGACGATAATAAACTGTGTACTATTAGGGTCACAAGTGACATGGTCCTTAGGCAAATAGATAAATTAAAACCTAACAAATCCCCAGGCCCTGATGAACTGTATGCAAGGGTTCTAAAGGAATGTAAAGAGGAGCTTAGCACACCTTTGGCTAATCTTTTCAACATATCACTACAAACTGGCATGGTGCCAGATAAGTGGAAAATGGCAAATGTGATACCTATTTTCAAAACAGGTGACAGGTCCTTAGCTTCGAACTATAGACCAATAAGCCTAACCTCCATAGTGGGAAAATTTATGGAATCAATAATTGCCGAGGCAGTTCGTAGCCACCTTGAAAAGCATAAATTAATCAACGAATCTCAGCATGGTTTTACAAAGGGGCGTTCCTGCCTTACGAATTTATTAACTTTTTTCACTAAGGTATTTGAGGAGGTAGATCATGGTAATGAATATGATATTGTGTATATGGACTTCAGTAAGGCTTTTGACAGGGTCCCACATCAGAGACTATTGAGGAAAATTAAAGCACATGGAATAGGAGGAGAAATTTTTTCCTGGATAGAGGCATGGTTGACAAATAGGCAGCAGAGAGTTTGCATAAATGGGGAGAAATCAGAGTGGGGAAGTGTCACGAGCGGTGTTCCACAGGGGTCAGTGTTGGGCCCCCTGCTGTTCACAATCTACATAAACGACATAGATGAGGGCATAAAGAGCGACATCGGCAAGTTTGCCGATGACACCAAAATAGGCCGTCGAATTCATTCTGACGAGGACATTCGAGCACTCCAGGAAGATTTGAATAGACTGATGCAGTGGTCGGAGAAGTGGCAGATGCAGTTTAATATAGACAAATGCAAAGTTCTAAATGTTGGACAGGACAATAATCATGCCACATATAAACTAAATAATGTAGATCTTAATATTACGGATTGCGAAAAAGATTTAGGAGTTCTGGTTAGCAGTAATCTGAAACCAAGACAACAGTGCATAAGTGTTCGCAATAAAGCTAATAGAATCCTTGGCTTCATATCAAGAAGCATAAATAATAGGAGTCCTCAGGTTGTTCTTCAACTCTATACATCCTTGGTTAGGCCTCATTTAGATTATGCTGCACAGTTTTGGTCACCTTATTACAGAATGGATATAAATTCTCTGGAAAATGTACAAAGGAGGATGACAAAGTTGATCCCATGTATCAGAAACCTTCCCTATGAGGATAGACTAAGGGCCCTGAATCTGCACTCTCTAGAAAGACGTAGAATTAGGGGGGATATGATTGAGGTGTATAAATGGAAGACAGGAATAAATAAAGGGGATGTAAATAGTGTGCTGAAAATATCTAGCCTAGACAGGACTCGCAGCAATGGTTTTAAGTTGGAAAAATTCAGATTCAGGAAGGATATAGGAAAGTACTGGTTTGGTAATAGAGTTGTGGATGAGTGGAACAAACTCCCAAGTACCGTTATAGAGGCCAGAACGTTGTGTAGCTTTAAAAATAGGTTGGATAAATACATGAGTGGATGTGGGTGGGTGTGAGTTAGACCTGATAGCTTGTGCTACCAGGTCGGTTGCCGTGTTCCTCCCTTAAGTCAATGTGACCTGACCTGACTAGGTTGGGTGCATTGGCTTAAGCCGGTAGGAGACTTGGACCTGCCTCGCATGGGCCAGTAGGCCTTCTGCAGTGTTCCTTCGTTCTTATGTTCTTATGTTCTTACACCGAGAGGCAGGACTGGATACGGAGTGAGCTGTAAGTGGCCGTTTACTTCCCCAACAAGACGAGAGAGTCAACGGGACGGAGTGCAGGGAAGACGGAGTTTACACACACACTTGTGTCCAGCAGACCATCTTTGGTCCGTAGACGACAGTGCCCAAGATAAATAATTTAGAAGTCGGTGACAGTGTCCCCCAGGAAGTGATGCAGAATGAATACCGAGGTATAGTGACCCAAGAGTAATGCAGTACCATTATGTATAGAGATGTGGAGAGACGGTGCTTAGCTAACAGCAAAACTTTTGAGACACTGCTTCGCCAGTACAGCAGACGGAACGTTGTCTTACTTAAAAATTTGCTCTTCATGTGTGTATTTCGGCTATATAGTGATTTTTTTTAACTTGTGATTTCCTGTGACCTGTTTCGAATGTTTTCTCGAGGCCTAGCCTGAGGCCAGGCCTCCCTGCTGATTGTTTATATTATGACCAATAGTGCCATTAAGTAATGGTAATAGTTGTTATATACATTTTTATGACTAATGAGAAGATTTTAAATACTTGATTACCATTTTAATTAGTTTGGGTCAATAGGCCTACTACAGTGCTCCACTAAAAAGTAATTATATGACCAATTTAGTAACGTTAAGTAAATATATATGCCAAGTGTAGTGCCATTTAGTAGTGATGCATTATGACAAGTATAGCGTCATTTAGTAGTAACATAACCAATGTAGTGATGTGTAGGTGACTTTTTCGAAATAACCCCGGAGGTTCATTGCACTACCACGTAACAGAAGAAAGTATATTTAAGAAGACTTGCCCATACGTCAGGCCTTGCCCAGGATTCGAATCTTGGTATTTTCGGGTGTGAACCAAACATTACCTTTGAGCTACGAGTCAGTAGTATGATGCATGGCTTTATGTAAGTGGCGTTGTGGAGGCGCTGTGAGGCATCCACTAAGTTACTACAGAATGTTTTAACTGAAGTGTGATGAAGCTGCATTAAGGAACCTTATGCCTGTTGCAAGAAGACTGTCACAATTTCAATCGGCGCATCCATCTATTGAAAATTATTTATATTACAAGAAAGCTGTTACTACTTTAGTTGTGCTTGCTCAAGCATGAATCAGTCACTCTCCCGTATGCAATATATAATAATTTTATTCATGAATCCACACTAATTTTCTGACGGTGTTATTCGACCAGTCGTAGAGGTTGAAGACCCTTCGAGGGTTGTGCCTTAATGACGAGAAAGAGCTCTTCGTGCAAGGAACTGGAGCTGTTTTCCTCTTGGAACGAATCTGTTCGTTTCACATTCCCTAGGCAATGTATGACCACTATTTTAGTGTTTCCCTCATGAATGGGATAGATGATGATAATAAAATACCCCAGAAACGACGTTTTCTTAGTTGGAAGTCACACGCTCATTAAACGTTTGTTCTAAACTTTACAGACTGAAAGCTGTTATCCTACCACAGGTCATTATAAGGCCCAACCCTTTCTATGGTTTACTGCCACCCTCCAAACTGCCACTTAAAACAATCGATTAACATCCAGTCACTTATTTACTGCTGGGTGAATAGGTGTAAGGAAACATGCAGGCGTCTCCATCCCAGGATTGAACCCGGATCCTTCCGTTGTGAAGATCTGGTTGCACCGAGACGTTATATAATCTTGGATGATGTAGCCTGCCCTCAAGGAGGACAAGTCTGAGAGAAACCAAGTGTGGCGAGCACTGGGTACGAGTTACACTATGACCCATGACACAGCGCCAATGACTCCGCACACTTTGCTACTTTTTTTCAAGAATTTATTCAAGAATTATGACGCATGTCACTAAATGAAACATGTACATCGAAATACTATATAACAAGACACAAACCCCTCAAGGGAGGTTCCTTGACGCTGGTGAGGGGCTTTTGATCTAGGGAATTCGATCTGCGCTCCTGTTCCCTGAATTGAGCCTGAATACCTTCCATCCCCCCCCCCCCGCACATGCGCTGTATAATCCTACAGGTTTAGCGCTCCCCGTGATAATGACAATGCAGTTTTAGGAAGTTTGATTAAAGATAATATTTTACCCGTACAACAGAATTTTAAGTCAATACAAATACGAATATATAAGATACTCTGGAAGCAGACTCCCAGTACGGATCTTAATTTCGTGGTGACCCGTCACAGGCTCCCGGAGGAGTGTCGTGGTTGGGTACAGGGGTTAACGTTAAGTCAACTGCCCTGGGGCTTATATAGTCCTATGGCGGAGCCCCGGCGCGTCGTAGTTGGTGAGGAGCGTAGTCTTGACAGGAACTCTGGGTGCCCTTGGGCGGGGGGGGGGGCCCCCCCCGGCGAGTCAGTCTGTGAGGAACACCTGAAGGATCGCTAGTGTGCATATTGCCAGAGGCTTGAATAATTAAAAACTTCATTTTTGAACAAGTGTTGGAAGTTGTGATGAAGGCAGTCACAGCTGACCCTTCCTTCTCTCTCGGTATCTTCTTCAGGTGGAACGTTTTTATTTATAACGTTTCCCAAATCTGAACTTGGTTCCTTTTTTGGGGAGAGGGGGGAGAGGGAAATATAAATACATTTTTTTTCCGTCGTGTTACCAGTTCTTCAGCATAACGAAATGTCTCCATATTGGAAAAATGAAAAAGATTGTATCGCGAATGGTGAGTAGCCGACGAACTAAGTGTAAAATGCATGACCATTTGTGTAGTCGACAGGTTTTTTTAACATCATAAATTAACACGGAGTAGAGCGAGCATTTTGTCAGGTGTCGTTTCGCTCTAAATACGACGCAGTCAGATCTATGATAAATCGTTTTAATCACGTTAGGACCAAACGTCGTTGGTTTATTTGTTTTTTAACCTACTGACAACATTAAGGCTGCATATTGACAACATTAAGGCTGCATATCACCTGTACATCATCAGTTTAGAGTACTTTAGTCCCTTATATAGTGATTAAATAAAATCTGCATGTTGATGTACACTCCTCCACTATATGCACTACTGTTCTCAGTGCATACACAAAAAAATAAATATACTCAGTGGGTCCCTACCAGTCGTCCTTGCAAGACTAGACCTGTCCCCTCTCAGCCACAAAGTGAACAAAAAGAATTCTGTGAGTAGCCCAAACTTGCTGTTGCTCAACCTACTTTTTTATATAAAATTCTCGGTGGTATTTTGTTGAGAAACTTTGTATCTTCTGACAAGCGTCTAGTAAAGTGAAGTCCGTAAATGGGCAAGCATGCGCTAGTCTGCTGCAGTTGCGTTGTCACCACATTAAAAAAAATCCCTAACATCGTACCCACAAGGGTATGCAAAACACAATTTGGTTGACAGTAAATCAAAATTTGTTAAGCTGAGGTACAGCCACGGCTATAGGCCTAAGCGTACGTAATAAGGCAAATAGATTACTAGGATTTATATCAAGAAGTGTAAACAACAGAAGTCCAACGGTGATACTACAGCTTTATGTATCATTAGGAAAGCCTCACCTAGATGCAGCTCAGTTCTGGTCTCCATATTACAGAATGGATATAAATTCGTTAGAAAACATTCAGCGAAGAATGACAAAATTAATACATAGCATTAGAAATCTTCCGTATGAAGAAAGATTGAAGTCCCTTAAGTTTTCACTTGTAAGACGAAGAATGAGGGGAAGACATGATCGAAGTGTATAAGTGGAAGATGGGTATTAACAAAGGGGATATAATAAATGTATGGAAGAGGGTAAGGTACCTAGGGATTGGCAGAGAGCATGCATAGTTCTTTTTGTATAAAGGCAAAGGGGACAAAGAGTGCAAAAATTATAGGGGAATAAGTCTATTGAGTGTAACTGGTAAAGTGTATGGTAGTTATAACTGAAAGAATTAAGAATAAGACGGAGAGTAGGATAGCCGATGAACCCAACGAGGCTTTAGGCAAGGTAGGGGGGTGTGAAGACCAGGTGTTTACAGTGAAACATAGGTGAACAGTATATAGATAAGGGTAAAGAGATTTTTGTGGCATTTATGGATTTGGAAAAGGCGTATGACAGGACAGATAGGGGGGCAATGTGGCAGATGTTGCAAATGTATGGAATAGGAGGTAGGTTACTGAAAGCAGTGAAGGGTTTTTACGAGGATAGTGAGGCTCAGGTTAGAGTATGTAGGAAAGAGATTATTTCCCAGTAAAAGTAGGCCTTAGACAAGGATGTGTGATGTCACCATGGTTGTTCAATATATTTATAGATGGGGTTGTAAGAGAAGTAAATGCGAGGGTCTTGGCAAGAGGTGTGGGGTTAAAAGATAAAAAATCTAACACAAAGTTGCTCTTTGCTGATGACACTGTGCTTTTGAGTCTGAAGAGAAGTTGCAAAGGTTGGTGGATGAGTATGGTAGGGTATGTAAGAGAAGAAAATTAAAAGTGAATGTAGGAAAAAGTAAGGTGATGAGGACCACAAAAAATTAGGTAACGAAAGATTGAATATCAGATTGGAGGGAGAGAGTATGGAGGAGGTGAATGTATTCAGATACTTAGGAGTGGACTTGTCAGCAGATGGGTCTATGAAAGATGAGGTGAATCATAGAATTGACGAGGGGAAAAAGGTGAGTGGTGCACTTCGGAGTCTGTGGAGACAAAGAACTTTGTCCATGGAAGCAAAGAGGGGAATGTATGAGAGTATAGTTGTACCAATGCTCTTATATGGGTGTGAAGCATGGGTGGTGAATGTTGCAACAAGAAGGCTGGAGGCAGTGGAGATGTCATGGCTGAGGGCAATGTGTGGTGTGAATATAATGCAGAAAATTTATAGTTTGGAAATTAGGTGTGGGATTACCAAAACTATTATCCAAAGGGCTGAGGAGGCGTTGTTGAGGTGGTTCGGACATGTAGAGAGGATGGAGCAAAACAGAATGACTTCGAGAGCGTTTAAATCTCTACTGGATGGAAGGCGGGGTAGAGGTCGGCCTAGGACAGGTTGGAGGGAGGGGGTAAAGGTTTTATGTGAGAGGGGCTTGGACTTCCAGCAAGCATGCATGAGCGTGTTAGCATATGGAGGCAAATGATTTTTAGGACTTGATGCGCTGTTGGAGTGTGAGCAAGGTAACATTTATGAAGGGGTTCAGGGAAACCGGCAGACCGGACTGAGTCGCGGAGATGGGAAGTACAGTGTCTGCACTCTGAAGGAGGGGTGTTAATGTTGCAGTTTTATAACTGTAGTGCAAGCGCGCCTCTGGCAAGACAGTGATGGAGCGAATGATGGTGAAAGTTTTTCTTTTTCGGTCCACCCTGCCTTGGTGTGAGACGGCCGATGTGTTAATAAGAGAGAACAACCCGCAATAATGGATTCAAATTAGATAAGTTTAGATTTAGAAAGGATATAGGAAAGTATTGTTTTGGAAATAGGGTAGTTGATGAGTGGAACAGTCTGCCTAGTAGGGTGATTGAAGCTAAACATAAGAACATAAGAACATAAGAAAGGAGGAACACTGCAGCAGGCCTGTTGGCCCATACTAGGCAGGTCCTTTACAATTCATCCCACTAACAAACATTTGACCTACCCAATTTTCAATGCAACCCAAGAAATAAGCTCTGATGTGCAAGTCCCACTCAAATCCAACCCATCCCACTCATGTATTTATCCAACCTAAATTTGAAACTACCCAAAGTCCTAGCCTCAATAACCCAACTAGGTAGACTGTTCCACTCATCTACTACCCTATTTCCAAACCAATACTTTCCTATGTCCTTTCTAAATCTAAACTTATCTAATTTAAATCCATTACTGCGGGTTCTCTCTTGGAGAGATATTCTCAAGACCTTGTTAATATCCCCTTTATTAATACCTATCTTCCACTTATACACTTCGATCAGGTCTCCCCTCATTCTTCGTCTAACAAGTGAATGTAACTTAAGAGTCTTCAATCTTTCTTCATAAGGAAGATTTCTAATGCTATGTATTAATTTAGTCATCCTACGCTGAATGTTTTCTAACGAATTTATGTCCATTCTGTAATATGGAGACCAGAATTGAACTGCATAATCTAGGTGAGGCCTTACTAATGATGTATAAAGCTGCAGTATGACCTCTGGACTTCTGTTGCTTACACTTCTTGATATAAATCCCAGTAATCTATTTGCCTTATTACGTACGCTTAGGCATTGCTGTCTTGCTTTAAGGTTGCTGCTTACCATAACCCCCAAGTCCTTTTCGCAATCTGTATGGTTCTACATTATTTAACTTATAAGTGCTAGGGTTATGGACACTCCCGAGCTTCAGAACCTTGCATTTATCTACATTGAACTGCATCTGCCACTTTTCTGACCAAGAGTAGAGTTTGTCTAAATCCTCCTGAAGTTCCCTAACATCTACGTTTGAATCAATTATCCTACCTATCTTCGTGTCATCGGCGAATTTGCTCATATCACTAGTAATTCCTTCATCAAGATCATTGATATATATTATAAACAACAACGGGCCCAAGACTGATCCCTGTGGAACGCCACTTGTTACTGATCCCCACTCGGATTTAACCCCATTTATGGACACTCTTTGCTTCCTGTCTGTGAGCCATGATTCGATCCACGAGAGCACCCTTCCCCCAATGCCATGAGCTGCTACTTTCTTCAACAGTCTTTGGTGCGGAACTCTATCAAATGCCTTACTAAAATCTAAGTAAATAATATCAAATTCTTTATCGTGGTCAACAGCCTCAAAAGCTTTACTGAAGAAAGTCAATAAATTAGTTAGACAAGACCGGCCTCTTGTGAATCCATGCTGAGTATCATTAATCAAGCTATGCTTATCGAGATGGCTTCTTATAATCTCAGCTATAATTGACTCTAGTAATTTGCCTACAATTGAGGTCAGGCTTATTGGGCGGTAATTTGACGGTAACGACTTGTCCCCTGTTTTAAAAATAGGAATTACATTAGCCATCTTCCACATATCAGACACTGCACCTGTTTGAAGAGATAAATTAAAAATATTAGTTAATGGTTCACAGACTTCCATTTTGCATTCCTTTAGAACCCTTGAAAAAACCTCATCAGGACCCGGTGACTTATTTTGCTTCAGTCTGTCTATCTGCTTCACAACCATTTCACTGGTGACTGTGATGTTACATAATTTATCTTCTTCTGATCCACTATAAAAATTAATTACCGGAATATTATTAGTGTCTTCCTGTGTAAAAACCGAGAGAAAATAATTATTTAAAATCGAGCACATTTCATTCTCTTTGTCAGTAAGATGCCCATAGTTATTTTTAAGGGGACCTATCTTATCTCTGACTTTTGTTCAATAGACCTGGAAAAAACTTTTTGGGTTAGTTTTAGAATCCCTAGCAACTTTAATTTCATAGTCCCTTTTAGCTTTTCTTATCCCCTTTTTAATGTCCCTCTTAATGTCAATATACTGATTCATAAGATGACCCTCGCCTCTTTTGATACGCCTATAAATTCCATTCTTATGCCCTAGTAGATATTTCAGCCTATTATTCATCCATTTTGGGTCATTTCTATTTGATCTAATTTCCTTATAAGGGATAAACGTTCTTTGAGCAGCATGTATTGTGTTCAGAAAACTGTCATATTGATAGCTCTCTTCGTTACCCCAGTCAACAGATGATAAGTGTTCTCTAAGCCCATCGTAATCTGCTAAGCGAAAATCTGGGACTGTTACTGAGTTATCCCTACTATCATACTTCCATTCAATTCTACATGTAATTGATTTGTGGTCGCTGGCACCCAGTTCCTCTGAAACTTCTAAATTATTAACAAGGGATTCATTGTTTGCCAGAACTAAGTCAAGCAGGTTATTACCCCTTGTAGGTTCTGTCACAAATTGCTTCAAAAAACAATCCTGAACTACTTCTAAGAAATCGTATGATTCTAAATTCCCAGTTAAGAAATTCCAATCAATATGACTAAAGTTAAAGTCTCCTAGAATTACTACATTATCGTGCCTTGTGGCCCTAACAATTTCCTCCCATAGTAGTCTCCCCTGGTCCCTATCTAAATTTGGGGGACGGTATATCACACCTAAAATTAATTTTTCATGCCCCTCTGAAAATTCTATCCAAACAGACTCTGTATGCGTTACTTCAGACTTAATACCTGTTTTTATGCAACAGTTCAAGCGATCTCGGACATACAATGCCACCCCACCCCCCTTCCCGATACTTCTATCTACTTGGAACAATTTAAAACCCTGAATGTGACATTCTGCAGGCATGTCCCGACTTTTTGAATTAAACCACGTCTCAGTAATGGCAAATACATCTATGTTACCTGCACTAGCAACTAGTCTCAACTCGTCCATCTTATTCCTAGCACTGCGACTATTTGTGTAATAAATATTTAATGACCCTCCTATCTCTTTACCCTTCCTGCTCCTTTCTGTTATTCCACTAAACCTATTACTGTCATTGTCAATTAGTGCCACTGGCTTTCCAATATCCTCCTCATTTTGCCTATTACTAGTTCTCCTAGTACTCATGTTACTACCCTGCGACTTCACAGTTTTCCCGCCAAAACCCATACCACTAACTATTCCTAGTTTAAAGACCTAACAGCTCCCTCCACTGCATTGGCCAGTGCTCCCACCCCACACCTAGACAAGTGAACCCCATCCCTGGCATACATGTCATTTCTGCCATAGAAGAGGTCCCAGTTGTCAATGAATGTTACCGCATTTTCCTTACAGTATTTGTCCAGCCAGCAATTGACACCAATTGCTCTGGACAACCATTCATTTCCAACTCCTCTCCTTGGCAAAATGCCACATATGACAGGTTTGCCACCCTTCTTCCTAATTATCTCTATTGCTGACCTATACCTGCTAATCAGGTCCTCACTCCTACGTCTGCCAACATCGTTGCCTCCAGCACTGAGACAGATAATAGGATTGCTCCCATTACCTCTCATGATGTCATCCAGACGGCTAACAATATCCTTCATCCCAGCCCCAGGAAAACATACTCTCTGCCTCCTACTCCTATCCTTCAAACAGAATGCCCTATCCATGTACCTAATCTGGCTATCCCCAACAACAACAATGTTTTTACCTTCCTTGGCGTCGTCCGTAGTGATGCTCTGAGTAGTCGACTCACATTCGCCAGGTAGCATTACACCACTTGTAGAATTCGTCATGACGTTCTCGATGGTCTTCGTTGGGGTTTCTAGGGATGTCTCACTCACGTCTGCCAATGCTTCCTTGGTGCTCGTTGTGGCATTCCCAGTAGAACACTCACATTCGTCAGGTAGCACCGAGAATGAGTTGGAAGTTTCCACGGCAGTCTTCTGGTTTCTCGTTGTTTCTGCCTCTCCAACCGTTTTCTTAATCTTCAGCTTGGTTCCATGTTGCCCGACCACTGACCAAGCTCCCTTCTTAACCTGGGGACTCACAACAGGTGGGTTACTACGAATCCTCTTGTTCTCCTCCGTTAATCGCCGTATCTCCAGTTTAGCAACTCTGAGTTCTTCTCTCAGCTGCTGGTAAAGCTGCTCAAGAGAGGGCATCCTGGTTCAGATTCACAGAGAGCACACAAACAGGTCTTCACAGAGCAAAACAGGTCTTCACAGAGCACAAACAGGTCTTCACAGAGCGACAAACAGGTTTCAAACTTAGATTGGATAAATACATGAGTGAGATTGGTTGGATTTGATTGGGACTTAAACACGAGTAAATAGATTTACCAAAGTTTATTGCTTGGGTAGCGTTGAAAATGGGTTGGGCAAATATTCTGTTAGTGAGATGGATTTGTGAAGGACCTGCCTAGCATGGACCAATAGGCCTGCCATAGTGTTCCTCCCTTCCTATGTTCTTTTGTTCTTAAAATCGCTGCAACACAACCGGTAAGCCAGTGTGTGCAATAGAATTCTGTGTGGGTTATCTCAACTGTTGCTCAACCCACTCTGTATACAAAATTCCCGAGACAACTAGTGAATTCATATTGAATAACTGAGATATGACCTCACTCGATTTTTAACACATGCTTGTACAACCTGTAGCATATGAAGTGAAAAGGTGTATGCCTTTCCAGCGTCCGTTAATAATAATAATATTATTATTATTACTGGTTTAGAAAAACACGTAAGCAAACACTAGGACATATTAGAAAACGTTCCGGTCCTGAGACCCTGATCACTTCTAACATACAGGTTCCAAGACCGAAACGTTTTCTAATAAATATGTCCTAGTGTTCGCTTACGTGTTTTTCTAAATCAACTTGTCGGTATTTATTACCAAGGTTTATACCATTATTATTACTGGTAATAAACAAATGCAAACGACAAGACTCACAACTTTAAGAACCTAACATTGAAATATCATTACTTGCTTCAAGTAAAAATTATATGATGCAAATATAATCAATATAAAATATAAAATATTCATAAAATAATTAAGAAAAATTTAGACACAAACTAAAATCAATACGAAGCTTCATTTGAGAAAATCCCGCCAGTGTTAAAAGTTTGAAGCCGACCAGAAGACTCATTCTACAGTAATAACATTAGCGCTTAGTTTTGATTACAATAATAAAAATAGTTAAAACACACAATTAACAATTTCATTTTTTTACGGTTAGGTTAGGTAAGATTTGTCAGGAAACAGGACAAGTATTTCCTGACGCTGATTTTAGATGATGACCCGCCTTTGGAGCTTTTGGTCATCTGACCGAGCATTCTGCTGACTTACCGGTCCGCCCCTTTAAAAATTATGGTTCTTTACCATTAGTTAACTGGCAAATTTGCAACTACACAGCCTAAACTGTTTGTGTTCCATGTTTCTCCCTGAGCTACATCCCGTTCAAAAGAAGCAAAATCAAGTTATTTAATGGAAATAATAAACCTACACTCCAATAATAATCCCAACCCCCATCTTTACCGTAGAAGACTGAGACTGTATGGCAGTGATGAAAATTGTGATAAATGGGTTAGAAAACCGACAAGTTGAAGATTGAGACACTTCTACAACATATGGGAATCTTTATTGAGGAAACGTTTCGCCATACAGTGGCTTCATCAGTCCAATACAAATCAGAAGGATGTAAGGAGAGGAGGAGTTTGAGGTAATCAGTCCCTCAGCCTGGAGTCGATGTGTTCAGTCCATCAGTCTTGTAGGAAGTACAGCATAGGGCCGTAGACATGGCTTATATACTGTAGTGAGGTGAGGTGAAGCAGGCGGAGGCGGGGTCATAGTGGTACCATCCACTAGTCGAAGTAGGTCTTCGTTCGAAGGTTGGACAAGGCTGAAGAATTATTTGTATCAAGATCCCATGATGTTGCAGTGTCTGATAGTTGTGATAAATGGTTTAGAAAACCGACAAGTTGAAGATTGAGACACTTCTGCAACATATGGGAATCTTTATTGAGGAAACGTTTCGCCACACAGTGACTTCATCAGTCCAATACAAATCAGAAGGACGAAGACCTACTTCGACTAGTGGATGGTACCACTATGACCCCGCCTTCTGCTTTGCCTCACCTCACTACAGTATATAAGCCACGTCTACGGCCCTATGCTGTACTTCCTACAAGACTGATGGACTGAACACATCGACTCCAGGCTGAGGGACTGATTACCTCAATCTCCTCCTCTCTTTACATCCTTCTGATTTGTATTGGACTGATGAAGCCACTGTGTGGCGAAACGTTTCCTCAATAAAGATTCTCATATGTTGCAGAAGAGGCCCTTTGATGAGTAAAAACGTGCAACAGTTTGGTATCTTTATTGTAGAAACTTCCCTTACACGGTTTCAGTCAAATACTGAGGAGAATAAATATGGAGACAGCCGTAGTGGCGAAGTAATGATAATGTGATCGGTCTGTCAACCTTCAAGTGAATTTTGAGGTTGTCAGTCCCTCAGCCTGGAAGAAGAGTTCAGCTCTAGAACAATGTGAAGCTGGGGCATGAAAATTAACCTGATAAACTGCTAAAGGCGTAGAAAGTTACGAAGACGTCGCACTAATAATATGGTAGCTCTTGTACAGCAAACACGTGTCCAACACAGCGAAGACGCTGGACACCTTATGAAGGCCAATGAGGCCAGGATAGTCGTTCAGGAAGATTTACGAAGGCGAAAGCGTATAGAGGCTGCCCTAACCGTTAGTAACAAACCATCAAAAGTCCAGCAGTTACACTATATGTAAATTGTTGATCAACAGGATCGTGTCCATTTTGGAGACCGCTCTAGGACGTGATGTTAACAGGTCCTTCTGAAACTCAACCTATCTCACCACAGTTGTATTACAACTGCTCTCGCAGCTTGCCTCCTACCGCTATATATATACTCCTTAGTTACCTACATATTAAGACTGAAACGTTTCTTTTAAATGTCCTAGATTGGACATAAGTGTCTATGTCCATAGGTCCAACCTATATTTAAGGCTACCCAAAGTTCTTGGCTCAATGACTCGGAGTTTGTTCTACTAATCCACAACGCTACTGCTAAACCAGTACTTCCCTATATCCTTTCTCCAGGAGCTTGATAAAGCTCCTGGAGAGCGAAACGTTGCCACAATAAAATGTCACATTAGTTGCACTTGTGTCCTTTTACTTTACAACTTTCTCCTATTTGGATCCACTGCTGCGATCCCTGTTTTGGTTTGATAAATTCAACACTTTATTTATATCCCCTTTATTCCTGTTTTACATTTACACTATATTTCCCTTAATTCTCTGTCTTTCCTATTGCCTTTACTTACTCCTGTTTTCTGTTTACACACTTCAATCATATCTCCCTAATTCTATACCTTTCCAGCCTGTCTTAATAGGAGTTGAATTCTCCTCCAGGCTGAGGGACTGACCACCTCAAATACTTTTTCTCCAAGGTTCATGGACTGATTACATCTTTATTTCACTACTACACCTGTTGCCTCTGTATTTGACTGAAGAAGCCTACTGTGTAGGAGACACGTTTCATCAGTAAAGATGGTTTAGAAAGACACGTAAGCAAACACTATAACATATTTATTAGAAAACGTTTCGGTCCTGGGACCTTGATCACTTCTAACATACAGAGGTAGAAAGACATTATATATAGGCGGAGAGTGAGATGTGACGCACGTGACCTGAGGAATGTCATAAGAATGGAGGAACACTGTAGAAGGCCTACTGGCCCATGCGAGGCAGGTCCTTATCAAAACAACCTCTGCCTATGATGAGGACCAGTAGACGATGAAATCATGTGACTCCTGTGTTGTTGGGTTGGTGCTGCTTAAGTATCATGTATGCCAATGTTTTTGAAATTTTGTAGTTTCCAGTGTTGCGTTCTATAGTGTCGGTGACGGTGATTAGACGGTGCCTAGAAGCCTCACTAATCACCGTCACCGACACTATAGAACGCAACACTGGAAACTACAAAATTTCAAAAACATTGGCATACATGATACTTAAGCAGCACCAACCCAACAACACAGGAGTCACATGATTTCATCGTCTACTGGTCCTCATCATAGGCAGAGGTTGTTTTGATAAGGACCTGCCTCGCATGGGCCAGTAGGCCTTCTACAGTGTTCCTCCATTCTTATGTTCTTATGACATTCCTCAGGTCACGTGCGTCACATCTCACTCTCCGCCTATATATAATGTCTTTCTACCTCTGTATGTTAGAAGTGATCAAGGTCCCAGGACCGAAACGTTTTCTAATAAATATGTTATAGTGTTTGCTTACGTGTCTTTCTAAACCAACTTGTCGGTATTTATTACCAAGGTTTATACCATCAGTAAAGATACCCAACTGTTGCATATGCCTTAAATTTCAATTGTCTGGAGTACATCCTACCTGAAGTTATCACTTCCATCTGGGAATGTACGCAACGACATGTGCTATACCCCACCACTACCCACGATACTCCCTCCACTACCCGGTATACCACCACTACCCACTATACTCCTCCACTACCCGCTATACTTCCACTACCTGCTATACCTCCACTACCCATTATACTACCACTACTTCACTATACCCGCTATACCACCACTACCCACTATACTACTCCACTACCCACTATACCACCACTACCCACTATACTACTCCACTACCCACTATACCACCACTACCCACTATACTCCTCCATTACCCGCTATACCACCACTTCCCACTATACTCCTCCATTACCCGCTATACCACCACTACCCACTATACTACTCCACTACCCACTATACCACCACTTCCCACTATACTCCTCCATTACCCGCTATACCACCAATACCCACTACACTCCTCCACTACCCGCTATACTCCTCCATTACCCGCTATACCACCACTACCCACCATACTCCTCCACTACCCGCTATACTCCTCCATTACCCGCCATACCACCACTACCCAATATACTCCTCCACTACCCGCTATACCACCACTACCCGCTATACTACTACTACTCACTATACTACTCCACTATACCCACTATACCACCACTAAACACTATACTCCTCCACTACCCGCTCTACCACCACTACCCACTATACCATCACTACCCACTATACTCCACTATACCACCACTATCCACTATACTCCACTATACCACCACTATCCACTATACCACAACTACCCACTATACTCCTCCACTATACCCGCTATACCACCACTACCCACTATACACCTCCACTATACCACCACTACCCACTATACTCCACTATACCACCACTACCCACTATACTCCACTATACCACCACTACCCACTATACTCCACTATACCACGACTACCCACTATACTCCTCCACTATACCACCACTACCCACTATACACCTCCACTATACCACCACTACCCACTATACTCCTCCACTATACCACCAATACCCACTATACTCCACTACCCGCTATACTACCACTACACATTATACTCCTCCACTACCCGCTATACCACCACTACCCACTACACTCCTCCACTATACCACCACTACCTACTATAATACTCCACTATACCACCACTACCCACTATACTCCTCCATTACCCGCTATACCACCACTACCCACTATACTCCTCCACTACCCGCTATACCGCCACTACCCACTATACTCCTCCACTACCCGCTATACCACCACTACCCACTATACTCCTCCACTATACCCGCTATACCACCACTACCCACTATACTTCACTATACCACCACTACCCACTATACTTCACTATACCACCACTACCCACTATACTCGCTATACCACCACTACCCACTATACTCCTCCATTACCCGCTATATCATCACTACCCACTATACTACCACTACCCACTATACTACCACTACCCACTATACTCCACTACCCGCTATACCACCACTACCCACTATACTACTCCACTACCCGCTCTACCACCACTACCCACTAAACTCCACTATACCATCACTACCCACAATCACTGCTACACTATACCATCACTACCCACTATACTCCACTATACCACCACTATCCACTATACCACAACTACCCACTGTACTCCTCCACTATACCACCACTACCCACTATACACCACTACCCACTATACTCCACTACCCACTATACTCCACTATACCACCACTACCCACTATACTCCACTATACCACCACTACCCACTATACTCCTCCACTATACCACCACTACCCACTATACTCCTCCACTATACCCACTGTACCACCAATACCCACTATACTCCACTACCCACTATACTCCACTACCCGCTATACCAGCAGTCATATGACTGCTGCACCTCTCCTGCCAACGGTTTATAAGCTCCTTCTCAGCACGTATGCCGTATTCTATTCAAGATTGATGGACTGACCACATCGACTCAAGGACTGATTACCTCATTCTCCTCCTGTTCTTCAAGATTCTCCTTTGTATGGAATGATGAAGCCACTGTGTGGCGAAACGTTTCCTCAGTAAAGATACCCAAGAGTTGCACATGTGTCTAATTTATCATTGCTGTCTTGGTTTAAGGTTGCTGCTTACCATAACCCCCAAGTCCTTTTCGCAATCTGTATAGCTAAGTTCTACATTATTTAACTTATAAGTGCTAGGGTTATGGACACTCCCGAGCTTCAGAACCTTGCATTTATCTACATTGAACTGCATCTGCCACTTTTCTGACCAAGAGTAGAGTTTGTCTAAATCCTCCTGAAGTTCCCTAACATCTACGTTTGAATCAATTATCCTACCTATCTTCGTGTCATCGGCGAATTTGCTCATATCACTAGCAATTCCTTCATCAAGATCATTGATATATATTATAAACAACAACGGGCCCAAGACTGATCCCTGTGGAACGCCACTTGTTACTGATCCCCACTCGGATTTAACCCCATTTATGGACACACTCTGCTTCCTGTCTGTGAGCCATGACTCGATCCACGAGAGCACCCTTCCCCCAATGCCATGAGCTGCTACTTTCTTCAACAGTCTTTGGTGCGGAACTCTATCAAATGCCTTACTAAAATCTAAGTAAACAATATCAAATTCTTTATCGTGGTCAACAGCCTCAAAAGCTTTACTGAAGAAAGTTAATAAATTAGTTAGACAAGACCGGCCTCTTGTGAATCCATGCTGAGTATCATTAATCAAGCTATGCTTATCGAGATGGCTTCTTATAATCTCAGCTATAATTGACTCTAGCAACTTGCCTACAATTGAGGTCAGGCTTATTGGGCGGTAATTTGACGGTAACGACTTGTCCCCTGTTTTAAAAATAGGAATTACATTAGCCATCTTCCACATATCAGACACTACACCTGTTTGAAGAGATAAATTAAAAATATTAGTTAATGGTTCACAGACTTCCATTTTGCATTCCTTAAGAACCCTTGAAAAAACCTCATCAGGACCCGGTGACTTATTTTGCTTCAGTCGGTCTATCTGCTTTACAACCATTTCACTAGTGACTGTGATGTTACATAATTTATCTTCTTCTGATCCACTATAAAAATTAATTACCGGAATATTATTAGTGTCTTCCTGTGTAAAAAACGAGAGAAAATAATTATTTAAAATCGAGCACATTTCATTCTCTTTGTCAGTAAGATGCCCATAGTTATTTTTAAGGGGACCTATCTTATCTCTGACTTTTGTTCTATATACCTGGAAAAACTTTTTGGGTTAGTTTTAGAATCCCTAGCAACTTTAATTTCATAGTCCCTTTTAGCTTTTCTTATCCCCTTTTTAATGTCCCTCTTAATGTCAATATACTGATTCATAAGATGACCCTCGCCTCTTTTGATACGCCTATAAATTCCTTTCTTATGCCCTAGTAGATATTTTAGCCTATTATTCATCCATTTTGGGTCATTTCTATTTGATCTAATTTCCTTATAAGGGATAAACGTTCTTTGAGCAGCATGTATTGTGTTCAGAAAACTGTCATATTGATAGCTCTCTTCGTTACCCCAGTCAACAGATGATAAGTGTTCTCTAAGCCCATCGTAATCTGCTAAGCGAAAATCTGGGACTGTTACTGAGTTATCCCTACTATCATACTTCCATTCAATTCTAAATGTAATTGATTTGTGGTCGCTAGCACCCAGTTCCTCTGAAACTTCTAAATTATTAACAAGGGACTCATTGTTTGCCATAACTAAGTCAAGCAGGTTATTTCCCCTTGTAGGTTCTGTCACAAACTGCTTCAAAAAACAATCCTGAACTACTTCTAAGAAATCGTATGATTCTAAATTCCCAGTCAAGAAATTCCAATCAATATGACTAAAGTTAAAGTCTCCTAGAATTACTACATTATCGTGCCTTGTGGCCCTAACAATTTCCTCCCATAGTAGTCTCCCATTGGTCCCTATCTAAATTTGGGGGACGGTATATCACACCTAAAATTAATTTTTCATGCCCCTCTGAAAATTCTATCCAAACAGACTCTGTATGTGTTACTTCAGACTTAATACCCGTTTTTATGCAACAGTTCAAGCGATCTCGGACATACAATGCCACCCCACCCCCCTTCCCGATACTTCTATCTACTTGGAACAATTTAAAACCCTGAATGTGACATTCTGCAGGCATGTCCCGACTTTTTGAATTAAACCACGTCTCAGTAATGGCAAATACATCTATGTTACCTGCACTAGCAACTAATCTCAACTCGTCCATCTTATTCCTAGCACTGCGACTATTTGTGTAATAAATTTTTAATGACCCTCCTCTCTCTTTACCCTTCCTGCTCCTTTCTGTTATTCCACTAAACCTATTACTGTCCTTGTCAATTAGTGCCACTGGCTTTCCAATATCCACCTCATTTTGCCTATTACTAGTTCTCCTAGTACTCATGTTACTACCCTGCGACTTCACAGTTTTCCCGCCAAAACCCATACCACTAACTATTCCTAGTTTAAAGACCTAACAGCTCCCTCCACTGCGTTGGCCAGTGCTCCCACCCCACACCTAGATAAGTGAACCCCATCCCTGGCATACATGTCATTTCTGCCATAGAAGAGGTCCCAGTTGTCAATGAATGTTACCGCATTTTCCTTACAGTATTTGTCCAGCCAGCAATTGACACCAATTGCTCTGGACAACCATTCATTTCCAACTCCTCTCCTTGGCAAAATGCCACATATGACAGGTTTCCCACCCTTCCTCCTAATTATCTATATTGCTGACCTATACCTGCTAATCAGGTCTTCACTCCTACGTCTGCCAACATCGTTGCCTCCAGCACTGAGACAGATAATAGGATTGCTCCCATTACCTCTCATGATGTCATCCAGACGGCTAACGATATTCTTCATCCCAGCCCCAGGAAAACACACTCTCTGCCTCCTACTCTTATCCTTCAAGCAGAATGCCCTATCCATGTACCTAATCTGGCTATCCCCAACAACAACAATGTTTTTACCTTCCTTGGCGTCGTCCGTCGTGATGCTCCGAGTAGTCAACTCACATTCGCCAGGTAGCATTACACCACTTGTAGAATTCGTCAAGACGTTCTCGATGGTCTTCGTTGGGGTTTCTAGGGATGTCTTACTCACGTCTGCCAATGCTTCTTTGGTGCTCGTTGAGGCATTCCCAGTAGAACACTCACATTCGTCAGGTAGCACCGAGAATGAGTTGGAAGTTTCCACGGTAGTCTTCTGGTTTCTCGTTGTTTCTGCCTCTCCAACCGTTTTCTTGATCTTCAGCTTGGTTCCATGTTGCCCGGCCTCTGACCAAGCTCCCCTCTTAACCTGGGGACTTACAACAGAAGGATTACTACGAATCCTCTTGTTCTCCTCCGTTAATCGCCGTATCTCCATCTTAGCAACTCTGAGCTCTTCTCTCAGCTGCTGGTAAAGTTGCTCAAGAGAGGGCATCCTGGTACAGATTCACAGAGAGCACACAAACAGGTCTTCACAGAGCTAAGTACACGTCACCACTGAGCTAAGTACACGTCACCACTGAGCTAAGTACACGTCTATAGAACAAAAGTTAGAGATAAGATAGGTCCCCTTAAAAATAACTATGGGCACCTTACTGACAGAGAATGAAATGTGCTTGATTTTAAATAATTATTTTATCTCAGTTTTTACACAGGAAGACACTAACAATATTCCAGTAATTAATTTTTACAGTGGGCTAGAAGATAAATTATGTAACATCACAGTCACTAGTGAGATGGTTGTGAAGCAGATAGACAGACTGAAGCAAAATAAGTCGCCGGGTCCTGATGAGGTTTTTTCAAGGGTTCTTAAGGAATGCGAAATGGAACTCTGTGAACCATTAACTAATATTTTTAATTTATCTCTTCAAACAGGTGTAGTGTCTGATATGTGGAAGATGGCTAATGTAACTCCTATTTTTAAAACGGGACAAGTCGTTACCGTCAAATTACCGCCCAATAAGCCTGACCTCAATTGTAGGCAAATTACTAGAGTCATTTATAGCTGAGATTATAAGAAGCCATCTCGATAAGCATAGCTTGATTAATGATACTCAGCATGGATTCACAAGAGGCCGGTCTTGTCTAATTTATTAACTTTCTTCATTAAAGCTTTTGAGGCTGTTGACCACGATAAAGAATTTGATATTATTTACTTAGATTTTAGTAAGGCTTTTGTTAGAGTTCCGCACCATAGACTGTTAAAGAAAGTGGCAGCTCATGGCATTGGGGGAAAAGTGCTCTCGTGGATCGAGTCATGGCTCACTGACAGGAAGCAGAGAGTGTCCATAAATGGGGTTAAATCCGAGTGGGGATAAGAACATAAGAACATAAGAAAGGAGGAACACTGCAGCAGGCCTGTTGGCCTGTGGCGTTCCACAGGGATCAGTCTTGGGCCCGTTGTTGTTTATAATATATATCAATGATCTTGATGAGGGAATTACTAGTGATATGAGCAAATTCGCCGATGACACAAAGATAGGTAGGATAATTGATTCAAACGTAAATGTTATGGAACTTCAGGAGGATTTAAACAAACTCTATTCTTGGTCAGAAAAGTGGCAGATGCAGTTCAATGTAGATAAATGTAAGGTTCTGAAGCTTGGGAGTGCCCATAACCCTAGTACTTATAAGTTAAATGATGTAGAACTTAGCCATACAGATTGCGAAAAGGACTTGGGGGTTATGGTGAGCAGCAACCTTAAACCAAGACAGCAATGCCTAAGCGTGGCAATATAAACAAATGCAGTATAATGTGATCCTTTATTGACTACGTTTCGCCCACACAGTGGGCTTTTTCAAGTCACAAACAGAACGTAGTCAATAAAGGATCACATTATACTGCATTTGTGTTTATATTGCCATTGTGTCGGTATTTTATACCATTTATTTCCAATGCCTAAGCGTACGTAATAAGGCAAATAGATTACTGGGATTTATATCAAGAAGTGTAAGCAACAGAAGTCCAGAGGTCATACTGCAGCTTTATACATCATTAGTAAGGCCTCACCTAGATTATGCAGCTCAGTTCTGGTCTCCGTATTACAAAATGGACATAAATTCGTTAGAAAACATTCAGCGTAGGATGACTAAATTAATACATAGCATTAGAAATCTTCCTTATGAAGAAAGATTGAAGACTCTTAAGTTACATTCACTTGTTAGACGAAGAATGAGGGGAGACCTGATCGAAGTGTATAAGTGGAAGATAGGTATTAATAAAGGGGATATTAACAAGGTCTTGAACATAAGAACATAAGAAAGGAGGAACACTGCAGCAGGCCTGTTGGCCCATACTAGGCAGGTCCTTTACAATTCATCCCACTAACAAACATTTGACCAACCCAATTTTCAATGCTACCCAAGAAATATCCAAACCAATACTTTCCTATGTCCTTGAGGATGTCTCTCCAAGAGAGAACCCGCAGTAATGGATTTAAATTAGATAAGTTTAGATTTAGAAAGGACATAGGAAAGTATTGGTTTGGAAATAGGGTAGTTGATGAGTGGAACAGTCTACCTAGTTGGGTTATTGAGGCTGGGACTTTGGGTAGTTTCAAATCTAGGTTGGATAAGTACATGAGTGGGAGGGGTTGGATTTGAGTGGGACTTTCACATCAGAGCTTATTTCTTGGGTGGCATTGAAAATTGGGTTGGGCAAATGTTTTGTTAGTGGGATGAATTGTAAAGGACCTGCCTAGTATGGGCCAGCAGGCCTCCTGCAGTGTTCCTCCTTTCTTATGTTCTTATGTACCCACTATACTCCTCCACTATCCGTTATACCACCACTACCCACTATACTCCTCCACTACCCACTATGCTCCTCCACTACCCACTATGCTCCTCCACTACCCACTATACTCCTCCACTACCCACTATACTCCTCCACTACCCACTATACTCCTCCACTACTATATTCCTCCACTACTATATTCCTCCACTACTATATTCCTCCACTACTATACTCCTCCACTACTATACTCCTCCACTACTATACTCCTCCACTACTATATTCCTCCACTACTATATTCCTCCACTACTATACTCCTCCACTACTATACTCCTCCACTACTATACTCCTCCACTACTATATTCCTCCACTACTATATTCCTCCACTACTATATTCCTCCACTACTATATTCCTCCACTACTATACTCCTCCACTACCCACTATACTCCTCTACTACCCACTATACTCCTCCACTACCCACTATACTCCTCCACTACCCACTATACTCCTCCACTACCCACTATGCTCCTCCACTACCCACTATACTCCTCCACTACCCACTATGCTCCTCCACTACCCACTATACTCCTCCACTACCCACTATACTCCTCCACTACCCACTATACTCCTCCACTACCCACTATACTCCTCCACTACCCACTATACTCCACCGCTACCCACTATACTCCTCCACTACCCACTATACTCCTCTACTACCCACTATACTCCTCCACTACCCACTATACTCCTCCACTACCCACTATACTCCACCACTACCCACTATACTCCACCACTACCCACTATGCTCCTCCACTACCCAGTATGCTCCTCCACTACCCACTATACTCCTCCACTACCCACTATACTCCACCACTACCCACTATACTCCTCCACTACCCACTATACTCCTCCACTACCCACTATACTCCTCCACTACCCACTATACTCCTCCACTACCCACTATACTCTTCCACTATACTCCTCCATTACCCACTATACTCCTCCACTACCCACTATGCTCCTCCACTACCCACTATACTCCTCCACTACCCACTATACTCCTCCACTACCCACTATACTCCTCCACTACCCACTATGCTCTCCACTACCCACTATACTCCTCCACTACCCGCTAACTCCACTACTACCCACTATACTCCTCCACTACCCGCTATACTGTTGCATATGTGTCTTACCTAACAACCCGCTATACTCACCCTGGATCAGCAAGCCATAATCTTCCTCCTTGCATTTTCCAAACGCATGATCAACATCACTAATGAAAGTGCCATTGCAATCTAAAGTCAAACAAGTTTCCAAACCACATTTCAGCTGTTATTCACAATTACTAATTCAACATTACCAATGTGTCACACTACAGGCACGTATCCCAGTTCTGAGAGAGAGGTTGATTAAGAGAGCATGTGAGTACTAACCTTCCTCTAACACGGTCGGGAAGGCACTGAGGCCCGGGAGGAAGAAGCCAGAAGGTTGAGAAACCTTCTTGCTGTTATCATAGCCTCATTGTGCATGTACATATTATATGAAGTGGAGTTCTTCTTATCTACACCTGTTGTGATGATGTGCTCATTATAATGATCTGAAGGTTTACTCTCTCTGACCAGTGAAGATGCGAGGGTCAGGAGCTATGAATCGTATCCCCTGCAACCACAGTTAGGTGAGTACACACATCTGAAAAGTGTCACCATGGATTTTGCGAGAGGAAGCAAAAGCATTATACAGATTGCTAGTTAAAATCTAAAATTTTATGTGTAGGGAACAACTGCCAGAGATCTCGAATACGGAAAATATAGTACCAGTATTTAAGGGGACAAACATTAAACTACAGACCGATAGCATTTATGTGTATATTATGTAAGATAATGGAAAATATAACCAGGAGAGAGGCGGAGCACTTAAAAGTAATTTCATGTAATAAAGTTGGTAGAATTACCGACTTGATAAAGCTCCTGGAGAGAAACGTTGCTACAATAAATGTCACATTAGTTGCACTTGTGTCCTTTTACTTTACAAGTAATTTCATAAAAAAATAACCAGTACGGGTTTAGAAATGGCAAATCCTGTTTCGCAAACCTGTTAAAAGCTCTTAGACGAAGTAACCAACATGAGGCAACAGAGACAGGAAAGGGTGGACTGCATGTTTCTTGACTGCAAGAAAACATTTGACACTACCTCTCGAGGGACTAAGACGAAAACTTAAGGAGGGAGCAGGCAGGAATAACAGGGAAGGGATCAAAGAATGTCTTATGAAAAAGAGAAAAAAACGATTGTCCGATAAGAGGTGTCAGAATGGGCAAGTGTAACAAGGGGGACTCCACTTGGATCAGTATTGGGACCGGTACTGCTTCTGGTATATCCTCAAGTCCTGTATTCAGGAACACTAGGGCACAGTTGGAAACTGAAAGAAAAAAAAGGGGATGTTAGGAAGTATTTTTTCAGTCTTAGAGTAGTCAGGAACGATCAGCCTCCACATAATAAAATTAGGCGAAATTGGAGGTCAGGAAGCTCTGGCAGTAACTATATTAGAAGAGTTTGTCGGATGTATCCTTATTCGCAGATATAAAATTAATGAGAATAAAAATTGTTAACGGCAAAGAAAGACTGCAAAAAAAAAATAATAAGTAAAAAGACCTGGACGAGCTTCAGCATTAGTCAAGCAACTGACTTGAGGAACTCAACCCCAGCAAATACAAGGTTATGAAAATTGGAGATGGAGGGAAAGAAAAACAGAAATTTAGTCAATACTTTTGGGGATAGACGTTGCAAACTTCACTTGTGGAGACAGACAGAGTGAGCAAAGTACCGAACATATCGCCAGAGATATACACATGATTAAACTCTACAGCGAACTCTCGTTTGGGGAATCTTAATTAAGACTGTCTTTCAGTACACGACCCGCACTTAAGAGACTAAAACTTGTAACAAACTAACGCCGAAACGTTCTAATGACAAAATTATGAAGAAACGTTCTTCCTACGATCTTATGACGAAACGTCGTCATAAATTTGTCTCCTAAGTGCGGGTTGTTCGAGCCACGGTATTGTAACTTCTTTGCTAGCTTTCAAGAATGTCAACAGTCATATTTCAGGTCCATCTCGGGGTATGCAGCATCAGTTTGGAACCCTTGGTTCTTATTTTATAAAATGTATCGAGGAACTGAAGAAAGTACAAAGGTTTGCAACGACGCTAGTACTAGTGCTATGACAATTGAGCTATAAGGAGAAACTAAAGGTACTGAACATGACTTCAGAAGACAGAAATACTATGGAAGGCATAGTTTCGACAAAAAAAAAAAAAAAAAACACGCAGAGGACTAGAGAGGGTGGAGAGGGAGTGACTGAAAGGCGGGAAACTTGTACGCGAGGGCACAGGTAAAGGTTAAAAACGCAAACGAGTCACGGGGATGTCAGGAGGTACTTCTTCAGCCTCAGGGTATTCCGAAAGTGGTATTATATGTAATAAAGTTGGTAGAATTACCGACAATATGTAAAGTAAAAGGACACAAGTGCAACTAATGTGACATTTATTGTGGCCAATAAATGTCACATTAGTTGCACTTGTGTCCTTTTACTTTACACGTGGTATTATATGGACGAAATGGAAGCAGCTCCATACAAAGTTTTAATGTTACTTATATCAAGGAGCACAAGGCTAGCGGCCAGAAGTTTATTGGAGTAACTGAGACGCCACATTTGTCCTTATTTGCAGCATTGTTTGAAACGTCTACCTCAGAAGATGTAGTGTCGTTATAAACAGTACAGCCTCAGTGAAGCAGACACATTGTCAACAAGATTATATAAGAGTAACACTTTGCTCGTATATAATACCTTTGTGGCTATTGTATTCTTTTCATCTGATGATACTTGTCAGATACAGCAACACACGGAGTCTTGAGGATATCTTCTACAACTCTATAGGTAACTTCTTGCCAGTTCTATGGGTTCTGACCTTCCACTTGTGGGTGGTATTCACCTGTGACATTACATCTGTTACATACATTTACATCTTCCACTGGCTCCACAATAAAAGTTTGCGTCATCTTGTCCCTATATTATAGTAAGAAATATCTTGTGCATGTGGAACATTTATAGAGACCGAGGTGTTGCACGTTTTAATCATCACCTTGTCCGTGTTGTGTGAATTTGATCTTATAATAATAAGTTTATATTTATTTTTTATTTCTTCTCAGGAACATAAAATAAGTCTAACTAGTGTGATATTGTACTTATTATAGATAAGATATTAAACCAATTTTAGAACTTCTCTCCATGAACGGGGCTGCCATGATACTGAAGGGCTCTTGATACAATGAACTGATCTACACTCCTCTTCTTTGGAACAAACCTGATCACCTCCGGTATTCCCATGTGCTGTATAATGCCTACGGGTTCAGCTTGTCCCAGTGACAGAAAAGCTTGTGTACATGTGGTTATTCGGAAACCGGCAATAGAAAATCCATTACTCACCTCCATAGTGGGATTCACATTGTGGCCTCTTCCAGAGGTGTCCTTTCTAATGGTATAAGTGTGTGCTGCCACCTGTGAGGCCCATCTACGACTAGCATGTGGCTCCTGAGACAATGTGGCGCTTATAATAGCGTAGTAACCATGATTCACCTGTTCACCTCCGGAGGAGGGGAGGAGGAGGTAAGAGAGGAGTTGGGAAGGGGGGTGAGAACGGGTTCTCTCACAACATGTAACTAGCCTATCATCACACAACATGTAACTAGCCTACCATCACACAACTCCCTCAATGGAGGTTCCTTCATGTTGGCGAGGGGCTCTGAGCCAAGGACTTACTTTTATTTCATTTTCTTAAGAACATAAGAAAGAAGGAACACTGAACAGGCCTACTGACCCATGCGGAGCAGGTCCATGTCCCCCCTCGGATCAGACCAATGACCCCCCCCCAGATTAGCCCAATGGCCCACTCAGTCTGGTCACCTCCACTCAAGGAAGGAGCACGGCACCAGACCCAGCAGCACAAGCTAGTCAGGTCCAACTCACACCCACCCACACTCACTCATGTATTTATCTAACCTATTTTTAAAACTACACAACGTTTTAGCCTCAATAACTGTACTCGGGAGTTTGTTCCACTCATCCACAACTCTACCAAACCAGTGCTTTCCTATATCCTTCCTGAATCTGAGTTTTTCCAACTTGAAACCATTGCTGCGAGTCCTGTCTTGGCTGTAAATTTTCAGCACGCTATTTACATCCCCTTTATTTATTCCTGTTTTCCATTTATACACCTCGATCATATCCCCCCTAATTCTACGCCTTTCGAGAGAGTGCAGATTCAGGGCCCTCAGTCTATCCTCATAGGGAAGATTTCTGATACATAGGATCATATTTGTCATCCTTCTCTGTACGTTTTCCAGAGCATTTATATCCATTCTGTAATACGGTGACCAGAACTGAGCAGCATAGTCTAAATGAGGCCTAACCAAGGATATATAGAGTTGAAGAACAACCTGAGGACTTCTATTATTTATACTTCTAGATATGAAGCCAAGAATTCTGTTAGCTTTATTGCGAACACTAATGCACTGTTGTCTTGGTTTTAGATTACTGCTAACCAGAACTCCTAAATCCTTTTCGCAATCAGTAGTATTAAGGTCTGCATTATTTAGTTTATATGTGGCATGGTTATTTAACTGTCCAACATTTAGAACTTTGCATTTGTCAATATTAAACTGCATCTGCCACTTCTCCGACCATTGCATCAGTCTATTCAAATCATCCTGGAGTGCTCTAGTGTCCTCATTAGAATGAATTGGACGGCCTATTTTGGTGTCATCAGCAAATGTGCTATGTCGCTATTTATTCCCTCATCTATGTCGTTTATGTATATTGTGAACAACAACGGGCCCAACACTGAGCCCTGAGGAACACCGCTTGTGACGTGTCCCCATTCTGATTTCTCCCCATTTATGCAAACTCTCTGCTGTATTTGTCAGCCATGCCTCTACCCAGGAAAAAATTTCTCCTCCTATTCCGTGTGCCTTAAGTTTCCTCAATAGCCTCTGGTGTGGAACTCTATCGAAAGCCTTACTGAAGTCCATATACACAATATCATACTCATTACCATGATCTACCTTCTCAAACACCTTAGTGAAAAAAGTTAATAAATTCGTAAGACAGGAACGCCCCTTTGTAAAACCGTGTTGAGATTCATTAATCAATCTGTGCCTGTCAAGATGGCTACGAATTGATTCGGCAATTACTGATTCCGTAAATTTTCCCACTATGGAGGTAAGGCTTATTGGTCAATAGTTCGAAGCCAAGGACCTGTCACCTGCCTTGTAAATAGGTATTACATTTGCCATTTTCCACTATGCCAGTTTGTAGTGATATGTTAAAAAGATTAGCTAAAGGTATGCTAAGTTCCTCCTTACATTCCTTTAACGCCCTTACAAACAGTTCATCAGGGCCTGGGGATTTGTTAGGTTTTAGTTTCTCTATTTGTCTGAGGACCATGTCACTAGTTACTGCAATCATACATAGTTTATTATCCTGTTCTACATAATCTATTATTTCAGGAATATCGCTAGTATTTTCCTGGGTGAAAATTGAGAGGAAGTAGGTATTGAGAATTTCACACATATCCTTATCACTGTCAGTGATCTGACCAGAGTTACTCTTAAGTGGGCCAATCTTGTCCCTGATCTTACTGCTGTATACCTGAAAGAACCCTTTTAGGTTAGTCTTTGAATCCCTTGCGACCTTAGCCTCATAATCCCTTTCTGCTTTTCTTATTCCTTTCTTTATCTCTCTCTCTAATTGAATATATTGATTTCTTAACAGCCCAGCCCCTCTTTTGATACGCCTATATATGCCTCTCTTTTGACCAATGAGATGTTTTATTCTATTGTTCATCCATATGGGATCATTTTTGTTAGATCTAATTTTCCTACTCGGAGCAGAAGTTGTCTGGGCAGCTACAACTATGCTCTGAAAAACGTCATATTGGCAACCAAGATCACCTACCTGACCCATAGTCAGGACATCCCAATTTAGCCCACTCAGGTAATTTTTCAGTCCAATGAAGTCGGCCAAGCGAAAATCTGGGAGAGAGATTTGATTGCAGTTATCTGGGTAATTCCATGATATATTGAAACTGATTTGTGATCACTTTCCCCAAGCTCATAATTAACCTCAAGATTATTAATTAGTGAATCTTTGTTGGCAAGATCCATGTCAAGCAGATTGTTTCCTCTAGTTGGTTCTGTCACAACCTGTTCTAAAAAGCAATCCTGAACCATATCAAGAAAGTCACTAGATTCAAGATTTCCTGTCATATTGTTCCAATCAATTTGTCTACAGTTAAAATCTCCCATTATCACAACATTTTCATATCTAGATGCCTTATGAAGTATACTAAGTATATTTTAATTAATCCGTATCATCACACCTGCCTCGAATGCATTTAGAGGAATCATGACTTTAGTGTGTAAGTAGTGGTAGATAGGGGAATACATAGTTACATAAGCAAGTTTCCCAATGATAGTAAAATAGACCACGGAACGAGTGGGGCTGAACCCATGGCGAATGAGTCTTTAAACTCCAGGCAAGTGCGTAAGCCACTGGGCCAACTGGCTGCAATAACATTCATCCAACTACGTACATTTTTATACCATAGTTTTTACAGATGAATCTCCCGCCAGCGTGGCTGTGACGAACTCTAGCGTAAGTCCCTTCAAAACCGTTATCATGACTCACGAAGTCGTAATAACACGATTGCAGACAAACACGGAACCTGGGGAAAGGGTTGAACCCATGGCCTAGAGTTTTAAGACTCACTCGACATGGGTTCAACCCCCCTCCCTCCCTGTACCGTGTTTTGTTTGCATTCGTTTTATTACGATTTCGTAAGTTATACTACAAAAGGCCGTTTGATACATTCTCACAAACACACCAGACAGCCACAGGATTAGATTTTGCCACCGAAGTGGCTAGTTTATTGTGCACCCCATATCCATCCTGTGGACGGTAGCACGAGAGCATGTGGATACACAAAAGGCCTAGGAACTAGGCCCCAAAGGGTTAACAGGAATACATATGGATTTATATCTACATATCTATAGTTCACTTATCTGTTACAAGCAAATTTAGGAAATTTGCTTAGTATATCTGGTATCTTATTTTCATTAATAAGATATCTTGACATGTCACATAGGTTATTATACTGTCTGTCTCTGTATTCCTCAATAAGTGGACAATTAAGCACAGTGTTCAAGAGAGTGACCATATGCCTGATCACATAATTTACATTTAGTTTGATCATCATCTGTGTGTCTGCCAAACTGCCAGAAGTACTTGTAACCAAGCCTAAGCCTGGCCACTACAACATCAGTCAGTCTGTTCACATTGCAAGTTGCTCCATAAACATACTTATCTACGTTCATGTTATCATAGTGGGTTATAGATCTACTCAGGCTTCTAACTGCATTCCTATAACAATCATCTTCATTATTTACTTCTCTCCTAATATTATTCCTAATGCTAGACACAGTTATACCAAAGTTATATTCTACGTTCTCCTTCTGGATACTCTTCTTGGCTAACATATCAACTTTATCATGAAGGAGTAATCCAATGTGTGATGGGATCCATAGCAATTGTACATTAATTCCTTTGTCCCTAATTTTTGAGTATCTATACCTGGCTTCCCCAATGAGCATGTTGTTGGAGTCATTATATGAGCCAAGAGCCTTCAATGATGACATAGAATCAGTAATGATGATAGAGTCAAGCTCAGTGTCATAGGTTAGCTTTAGCGCCATTAGGATTGCAAACAATTCAGTTTGCAGTGTAGACGCCCAGTTGTTAATTCTTATGCCTAACTCAACAAATTTATCATCGTTCTTAACTAGGGAGGTGGCAACAAGAGCAGATGCAGCCCTGCCAGAAGACTCCTGTTTAGATCCATCAGTGTATATAACTTGTGATAACTTATTACTACCAGCTAGGCGAAAAATTTCTTCTTGAGCAGTTGCTCTAACAAGAGATTTAAGGAAGGGATTACTAGCAATGAGCTTCTTGGGAGGGACTTGTAGGTATGTGATATTAAATGAACACATCTTCCATGGAGGGGTGAAATGCTCTTGTTGCCTACAGTGATACAGTTCATGCAGGTTATAAAACTTAATGCAATTGCACGTTTTCACAATCCATTTAGATCTGTGTGTATTTACCTCTAGACACTTGGTAAGATTCACTGTGACAGTGTCTGGTTCGTTTCTCAACATTCTAATACCGAGTACAGTGTTAATTTCAACAATCCTATCACTGATACTAGAAATACCAAGCTCCTTCCTCATGTTAAGAACTTTTGTAGATCTGGGACAGCCAAGAATAGTCCTGAGAGCTTCATTTTGCATTAACTCCAAGGGTCGGAGGGAACTTTCTCTAGCTAATATCAACATGGGAGCAGCATAATCAATTAAGGACCTAACATAGGCTATGTACATCATTCTCACGATTCTCACATTAGCACCATAGTTGGGATTGTAGCCAGCAACAGCTTTGAGAGCATTTAGCCTAGCTTTACATTTCTTGTTTAGTTGTGGTATAGTGGATTTGTTAAAGGGTACATCTACACCAAGATATCTGTAAGTTTTAACGTAGCTAATGATTTCACCCTGCAAATAGATGGGTGGGGGATGTCGTTTGCTTGTTAATATCTTAGTTTTAGAGGAAGATATTATGAGGCCTAGTCGATTACAAATTGCTTGAACTTCATTAAGAATGGTATTCATCTTCTTATGCCCTGTTGTATGGATCATGATATCATCAGCATAGCTTATAGCTATATGTTTAGGTGAGGCAGGTAGAGCATTTAGGAGAGCATTAATCAGAATATTAAATAGCATGGGACTAAGAACTCCTCCCTGCGGTGTACCTAAAGACATTTCTTTAGAATCACTTCTGAAGCCTTGGTAAAGGACAGAGGATACTCTATTTGACAGGTATCCTATTATCCAGCAGAGTAAGCTACCACCAATATTCATTTTGGCTAGTTCATGTAGTATAACGGTTCTGTTTGCAATATCAAATGCAGATTTTAGATCAAGAAAAGTGGTAAAACTAGTAGAGGTGTGTGCAGTGAGAAAGGTGGAAATACAGTTCTGCACACTTTTACCTTTCATGAACCCATAGAGGTAGGGGGAAAGTTGATGTCTGATTCTGTAGTACAATCTGTTAAGCATCATTCTTTCAAAAGTTTTGCAAAGACAACTAGTTAAGGAGATCGGCCTAAATGTATCAGGCTGTTGGGGCTTAGGGATAGGCACAATGAGACTATTGGTCCAGGAAGTAGGAAGAACGCCCTCAATGTAACTGAGATTATACAGTGCCAACAAAGGGTTATCAGGCACGTGCCTTAGAGTTCTGAGAATATCATAGGTTATACCATCCTCTCCAGGAGCAGTTGATCGACCTTTGGTTAATGCATTATCTAATTCATACTCGGTAAAGAGGCAATCACTCTCATCAATATTTTGGCTCATAAAATTAATCAGTTTCAACATTTCTTCAGAAGTACTCTCTAAATTTTTTCTAATATGAGATGGAAGGCTTTCATGCCTGGATGTTTTGGACCAGTCATTTATGAGGTCATTTGCTTTTTCAAGAGGAAAGGGATGAGCAACATTGCCAGTCTTTTTCCTGGTTATTTTATTTATACCTTTCCAAGCCAAACTCAAAGGGGTGGACCTATTTAATCCACTAACAAACTGTTCCCATTCCTGTTGCCTAAGTTCTTCCTTTCTATTCCTTGCATTTGTTAGTGCAGCTTGGAACGTTCTGAGCAGGTCTGGGGTTCTACATTCACGGTATGCTTTACCAATCCTCCTAGCTGCATGTGTTAGATTGCGCAGCTGTGGATCATTATAGTATTTACATTGGTTTTTATTGTTATTTATAGTGGAGGGTCTTTGTTTCCTATTCCTGCCCACTTGATCTGTGAGAACACTCTCAATAGTGGTAATTAAATCATCATTAAATTTTTGTGTGCCAGTGGGCTCGTAATTCTTATACCATTGATCCAAGTGGTTAATAAAGTTGTCTCTGTGTTCTGGTTTGAGAATAAGTTTCCTCCTTCTGTATTTAGCTCCTTGATTGCTGGAGATGTGATCAAGATTGACAGTTGTTAGTCTTGGGAAGTGATCAGATAGAAGATCATCAACTATGACAGAGTCATGCATCGTATATGATGTATTAAATCCAAGACACAGATCTAGTATGCCACCATATATGTGAGTAGGCTCAGTAGTGCCCACAATTCGAACATTATCATGCTCATTCAGCAATCTCACTAGTTTAGTTCCATTGGTGTTTGTAATAGACCCACCAATATTCTTATGTCTGGCATTAAAATCTCCAAGAATGATGGTAGGTTCACTATTGATGCGATCTGGTAAAGCATCAGGTCGAAGCTGGTTCGCTGGGGCATAGAGATTAAAAATGTTTATGGAAAAATCGCCTGCATATACTTTGACACCATGATACTGCATGTTAACTCGACTCTGCAAGGAAAGGAGTGAATGTGGCAAGTTCTTTCTGACATACATCACACAACAGTTGGTTGACCTTAGGTTATAAGCTGCATATCCAGGCAAGTTTGGTGGAGGTGCTCCATCTTTCAATCTACATTCCTGCAAACAGATGACATCAATATTCTTGGTTGCACTAATATGATGTAAGTCAGGCAACCGCTTCCTGATGGAAGCAATGTTCCATGAAAAGATTTGTAATGTATCCATTGTAGTGAGTTATTACAATCTCTTGCTCATAAGATGGTAAAACTATTATGCTTTGACTACAGTGTGCAGACACTTAAGAGCAAATAGCATAGTTTGTACGTCTTTATCTTCAGAACCTTTATTTTTAAGCATTTTTCGGCATTTTGGCAGCCAGTTATAAGGCAAGTTTTGAAGGCAAGAGTTATGGGCTTCTTTCTCACAAATTGCTGGAAGCTGAACGGAGATTGCTGCACTTTTGACATCATCACCATGCTCAAGAGCATCATCCTGATTACATATATTTATTAAACTTGTCAGGATCTGTTCAAGATGCTCAATTTTTTTCTGGAAATTTGTTATAATATGAGGAAGGTCAGGCGAATCCAATGCCTCTCCGGAGGATGGCACTTCTGGGTTAGTGCTTCCTTTAACACCTATCACCTTAACAGGTACCATGGTTACATTAGTGTTCTCTGTTTCATCATTCATTGCAGGTAGGTCCTGTGCATCTGACTCATCTCCAATTTCCAGGGAGGTTACCTGTGTGGTGTCCGTCTGACTGTTGTAGTTGTGTGTATTGGGAGAAATGACAAACTCATCCCCATATTCAGGTGTAGCCATAGGTATCTGTAGTGGCAGACCAGTAGTTCCATATGTGCTAGCAGGGATGGCTAGCTCCTCCACAGCTGGTGTGTGTGATGGCATTCTGGTATCACCAGAATTGTTTGCAGTGAGGTGGGGTTCTTGCACACTTTGCAGAGGTTCAGTCTCAGATCTGGCTGTGGTAGACTGGATGGCCCCATCCTCAGTTACCATTAAAGGACTGTTATCAGGTTTACCTCGAAGGTTGTTTGGGTTCTGACTGCAGTCCTTGTGGGAAACTGTAACCCCAACTTCTTTACAGTTAATACACTTAAATTTTTGGCTGTCAGGGCCTACTGTGCATTCTCTAGTGGAATGTTTCCCAGCACACTTACCACACCAAGAATGTAGTATTCCACAGTCTACTGCAACATGGCCATAGTGCTGGCATTTGTAACACCTACGTTTAGGGGGTAGGTACACTTCGATGTTTAGGAAACGTAAACCATGCACCCAGATATTCCGGGGGAGGGGCACAGGACCCACCCAACTGGCAATAATTTGGGATTTTCCTTTAAGTCTTTTAGGCTTGATGATATGCTCACTTAGAGTCAGATGGGATGGGTCCATGCAGAGAGGGTATCCAAAGATTATGATACTGACCCATTTTTTAAAGTGGTGAGTGTCTGATTGAGGTCGGAGCAGCTTAATATCCCCATAAGGTGTACTAAGTAGATCATTGATCAGCTCTTTATTCTGTTCCACAAACACAAAGTTGTGTGTGTTTTTCCTAAATTGGATCCTTGAGTTAGGATGCTTGTTTACAGCTTCCATTAGCCATGCACACTTAGCAGGCAGCGGGGTGTTGTCAGGGAAGTTCAGCTTAACACATTCTTCCTTTGAAGAAAGACTTCTTGCAGCCTCTGTGCACCAAGGACGTTTAGTATCACATTGTGTACGAGTCAAGTGAGTCTGACTACGTCGACGCTCTAGCCCTTTCTCACTTTTTCTCTTTTGTTTACTTTTAAAGGTCTGGAAGCTATCATCATTTCCATCACCTGCAGAAATAGGTTCCTCTATGACAGTTGCCATGTTTGCCAGTGATGATATCTGGTGTAAGACTCACAACACAAGAATTCCTCGCTTATCTTTCCCTTATAGCTTATGCAAGAGCAAATATTCACTACAAAGTCAGAAGTCCAAAATAGATCACAAGACACAAGTGCTCAAGTTCAATGAACACCTCCAACCATACTCAACCCAGACCACCACCACTCAATACGACACACACCCCACCAAAAACACACTCAGAGACCTCTTGTATGTGTGTTAATAATATGGTACATATAATGATATAATGGATGGTACAGGCGAGGTCTTACACCTTATCACAAATTACAAAGATGAACAGGAGGGAGAGAGAGAGAGAGAGAGAGAGAGAGAGAGAGAGAGAGAGAGAGAGAGAGAAAGTAGGTAATATTGAGCATAAAATTAGAATTCTGACATACATCACATTAAACATGAGGTTCAAATGATAACTTCCACTTGAGATAGTTCAGGCTACTGCCACCTAATGTACCTCACTGAAATAATAATATAGCAGACATCACAATGAATGCTGAAGACAACCTCTTACCCCAACCATAGATTGTAAACAGAATTACTAAAAAAAAAAAAAAAAAAAAAAAAAAAAAAAAAAAAAAAATAAAAAAAAAAAAAAAAAAAAAAAAAAAAAAAACGTAATGTTACAATGACAATGAGATAAATCACTCTGGTCGACTTCCTTGGTCCATCCTGGGTAACTCACACGTTACTATGTTATACATGTATGCAAGCATAAGTGTGCAGCTGTAGATAGATGAACCAGTACCTAAACAATCTCACTTACACACGCGTTACTATGTATGACAAGTGTTACCAAGTACACCAAGTGTACACTTTATCACTTAGAATACACTTTTGTTGATGTAAATATAGGTGAGAGTGGTACACCGCTGGTCGTAATAAACACACTCAACTTCTCAAGGTCACACACTAGGCCCAGCTTCTGGAGTTACCAGCGTTTTAATGTGTTTATTATGTGTCAGTGCGTGTCTGCAGTCATTAAATTGGTGTATCAGAAGTTAAACACTACAATCCAGTTGATCAAATAGTCTAAAACAATTTACACAATGTATAACTAGAAGTATAATGATTGCAAATTGTTACTATTACAATTTTAACTAGGCGCTAGACCCACTAGATGAGATGGCAAGGAACATAGATGTTAACAGGCTGACTCTTGTACTAGTGAGGTACCATTTCGATGTTCACTAGTGGTAGTAGTAGTAGTAGTAGTGGTAGTGACAAAAGCAATTAATTCGTACATGAGTAAAAGGATATAAAAGCTATTACTTGGGTAACATAAAAATAGGTTGGACAAATATAAACTGGAATGAGGCAGGTTGTTTCAGTGTTCACTCTCTGTGCTTTGTGTAGTATAACAGGAGAGACTATGTGATGGCAGGGTTTACTGTTTTCAGGAGGATTCTTGCTAAGACTTCGGAGATGGTGAAGCTGCCGTTGTTATGTTACCCAAGTAATAGCTTTTATATCCTTTTACTCATGTACGAATTAATTGCTTTTGTCACTACCACTACTACTACTACTACTACCACTAGTGAACATCGAAATGGTACCTCACTAGTATTCACCTCACTCTGAGCCTTTATATACCCTCTGTGTCCATGTATTGTTTGTAATGGCTTGATAAAGCTCCTGGAGAGCGAAACGTTGCTACAATAAATGTCACATTAGTTGCACTTGTGTCCTTTTACTTTACATATTGTCGGTAATTCTACCAACTTTATTACAGGCTGACTCTTGCTTAACACAGTTGAAAGGTAACCGAATTACTCAAGAGAGAAAGTATTCATGAAACTGAACATTATGCAGCAGTAAGCTTGTTCACAGTAAAAATACAAAGCATAAGTTACACACTCACACCACAGATGAACAGTGCAATTTGAAATATTACTGGGAATTTAGCAGTAAAGTTTCAGTCTGAACGAGAAAATGTATTAGAAAACACAGCAATGACACTAGGACAAGCAATTTAATTATGTAACCGTATTTAATAGTTCAGTTACACTGAGCAGAGCATGTATTACACTGATTTATCAAATGTAAGGAGTCACTACACTGAAGTACACTCTGAGCCTTTTAAAGTCTTAATACAGGCTTACAAATGACAATTAACTGTTGGGGAAAGCAGCACTTAACACTTCTAGCACACGTATGACAGATGAATGTTCACTGTGTACAAGCCAATCACCACAAGCTTACTATGTTTATAAGTGAACCTCTGGCATGTCCCACTCAAAATGTCAGCACTGCAATGCTCGTCAAATTGTTCTCAAGCCACTACAGGAAACACTGGTATGCCAGCAGCACTGCAGAACGTATACACAGACATGCTGGGCCCTAGGACAGCTATAACTGCAGACTGCCTTAGCTTGTTCTGGCTAGCTTTTAGTGTTGCCCTCAAGCTTGCTTGACTGTGCTCGCCAAGCCCGCGCCAACCACCCGGACACCTGCTTGCAGCAGGCAGGCAGGCACACAGGAGACACTCGCAAGATGAGCGGAGTGCGGCACAGAGGACACGGGCACTCAAGCACCCATGTGGTCTGGCAAAAAAAAAAAAAAAAAAAAAAAAAACGCCTCTAGACCACAAGCAAATAGAGGCGAACGGCTGAGTTCCAAATCGAGGAAGGAGAAGGGACAAGGAAGGGATATTCACCTCGCTAGACACAGGCAATATGGGTGTAGTGGCCTGCAGGTCGCAGTGCTCTTTTCAAGGTCATTCACTGGGCCCACAGTCGTCTCGAGAGTTACCAACCCTGTACTACTTGTTAACTCCAAACCCGCAGCACTTAACACATCTAGCACACGTGTCTTGGAATGACACAAATTTTCACTACATAAGAACTAGTTCTCACAACACCGAAGGTACGGCCGGAACACTGTAGAACGTTCACAAAGGCATTCTGGGATTCAGAACAGATGTAGCCTTGGCCTTCACTGGCTGGCTTGGAGCGCTGTTTGGCCTGGATCAGCTAAACTCGCCCTTATCCCATATGTAGATAATGGCGACAAGTTAAGGGATACCGGTGAATAGGAAAGTCGAGGAAGGGACATTCACCTCACTAGACACACGCAGTATGGGTGTAAGTGGCATGCGGGTCTTAGAGTGCCATTTTCAAGGTCACCCAGCAGGCCAGACATTCCTCACTCATTTTAAGCCTACGTAGGTACTGATGGTAGCACAATGTCCTAAGTCAGCATAATCCACTCATGCAAATAGTTTCAACAAATCTGCAGCACTTGCGGAACTCACATATTCGAGTACCAGCGGGGCAGCAAAATACACCTCTACACTGCACGTCGTTGATAGAGGCGAACGGCTGAGTTTAAAGGCGGAGAGTTGTAGGTACAGGAGAACAGCAGGGGTAACTGAGCACGCACATTCGCCTTTATTCACATAGTCAATATGGGCGAAAGTCTCAGGCAGATGATGCAGTGCCTCGCTCAAGGTCACAGGCTGAGGCAGACTTCTCAAGAGTTACCAAACACTGCAATATTTGTACAGATTGTTACTCACTCCAACTTGCAAAACTTCTAGCACACCTGTCTAGGAGTGAAAGACGAATTTTCAGTGTGTGGACACCTGGGTTACCAACTCACGTAGGACTGCACACTCGTCGTTATTCCTCAGGTTGGTAAAGCGATGAGTTGTGAGCATTTTGAGAGGCACGAGTAGCAGTGGACTAGCAAAATTCGCCTCTACACTGTATGTTGATAGAGGCGAAAGGCTGAGGTAAAATGAAAGGCAGAGGGGAAGCAGAGGCCTGTGAGGGCCTTTGCAAAAAGGAAGACTATTTCCAGTGTTTCACTAGGTATATCCTTAGTCACAGCTCGCACATAAGAGTTCTCACAACACTGAAGCTGTCTTCCAACAGTAGGAGTTTTAATGATGACTTATCAGTCGGGAGAAATGGGTAGGCCTGCGAATTAGTAGGTCCAGATCCCCAGCACACATCTATTCCCCTCAACCACTCAGCCGAGACTGAGCCACAGGATGACCTGCTGTACATAGGTTTATGTGGTAATTTGAGAAGTAGATGCAGTTCAATGTGGCCAAGTGTCAGGTTCTAATCTTTAGAAAAGACTATAATTATGGCACTTATAAGCTAAATAATATACATTTTGGTCAAAGTGAATGCAAAAAAAAAAAAATTAGGAGTTCCGATTAGCAGAAATTTAAAGACAAGATAATAGGGCATAAGTTTTTGATAAGTTTTTGCAATAAACCTAATATAATTCTCGGCTTCATATCAAGAAGTATTAGTAATAAATAAATTGATATATCTTCGGTAAGGCCTCGTTTACATTATGCTGCTCGGTTCTGGTCTCTATATTACAGAATGGACGGTTGATGACGAATTTGATCCTACGTATCAGAAACTTTCCTTAAAAAGAGAGGCTGAAGCCACTGAATTTTCACTATCTGGAAAGACTTAGGGGAGATATGACTGAAGTGTAACAATGAAAAACAAAGAGTAAACAAAGGGAATATAAATAATGTGTTGACAGGACAGGACTCGCCCATTCAGGCTGGACAAATTTAGATTTAGAAGGTAGCGTCATTGAGGGGAGAACTTTGGAAAGGTATACGAGTGGATGTAAAATAGACATGCCTAGTATGAGTAATTAGGTCTACTGCAACGCTCCACTGTTCATATTCTAGCTGTACTTAGGCTTCCATTCTTCCTTATGGGACGAAGAACTTTTATGTAATGAATCTTTTTCACTTCCCAGGAACTGTATAGCCCTTACGAGTTCAGGCTTTCCCATAAAACGATTGATTCAGGTCGTTGAAAGTCGATCGCTAGACTTTGCTGTGTGATATTATTATTATTTGCATTTTAAGGGTCATACAGCCCCTGAGGAATGGCATGCAATCAGGTTCGCTCTGAGTAAGGAGAGGATAACTCCATTGCCTTGAATCAAGAGCCCTTGATCAGCATCAAGGCACCTCTCCCCTTGAAAAAGTGCGTAACGACAGCAAGCAGTAGTGAGTTTACCCAGCCTAGTATATACCACCCTAACATATACTAGTCTAATATATACCAGCTTAGTATATACCAGTTTAAAATGCACAATCCTTGTATGCATGAGCTTAAAACCTGACACGGTCATTCAGTGTATAGTGTTGGTACTGCTTCTGTCTTGCCGATGTACTACCGCTAGGCTCGTGGTATTTTACATGCTATATCTCAGAGGTCAGCGAACTTATTTGGGTATTATCCCAAAACAAATTTGTGTACAGCGAAATTCCCCTCTAGACCTGAAAGTCCACAGAATCCGGAAATACAAAATAGTTTATTGAGTCCATTGGAATGGAGAATACAGTCATGCAAGCTGAAAAGTTTGTATTATATGTGATAAAGCAACTTTAAAAATAAAACACAAAATTAACAAAATAATAAAATGAAAAATAAACTGCATAAAATAGTAATAGACAAATTTAATAAGTCTCATTAGTGAACCAAAGAATTTCATTGAAAACATTTTCACTTCAGATTTTGGGGAAACTCTAAGAAACTAAAAATTAAGAAACATTTTTTTTTTAAATATTACTTTCATAATTTGCCTTGCTTATTAATAATAATTTTTTTGTGCAATTTTATTTATATTTTTATTGAGCCTTCAGTACCCCCGAGATCTTCATATTTACCCCATTTGGGGTAATGTACCCCGGTGCTCCGACCTAGGCTGCCTACACGCAACAGCGGCTGCAGCAGCCAGTTCAGTAGCAACAACACCAACACCACCAACAACACCCCCACCAACAACACCCCCACCAACAACACCCCCACCAACAACACCTTCACCAACAACACCCCCACTAACACCACCACCACCACCCCCACCAACAACACCTCCACCAACAACACCTCCACCAACAACACCCCCACCAACAACACCCCCACCAACAACACCACCACCACCAACACCCCCACCAACACCAGTAATTTCAGCAACAGCAGCACCAACATAGTGAATAGATGTGTTCCTAGATCCAGAGCACTCGTTTCATTTATCTTTTCACTGTAATCTAACCTAAACAGACATAAACCATAGTAATATCATCCTTTGAAGACGGTACTAAAATCTACATGAGATTGGCATCCATCCGAGGATACTGGAAATTCTCAAGTTCATATAAAATGAGTCTTACAGCGGGTCACGAGAAAAAAATGTTCAGACGAAAAATTTCAGTTACTCCGCTATGGAAAATTGAGGAAATAAAAACTGGAACGGATTGTAAAATGAACTCAAACCACTCAAAATTAATGTGGGGAACTGTGGAGTGATAATACATATCGGAGTACCGTAAGATCTTCTGGATAACTAAAACCTTCAAAAGAGAGATGCCAAACCAATGATAATAATCTTTAGCTCACTTGTTTTCTCAAGACTAGAATATTGTTGTTCACTAATGTTGTACACTAACAGATGTGGAGAGTGTACAGAGAACATTCACTGCTCAGTGATGATAAAATATTTCTGAGCAAAAAACTTGTATTGTGCTAACTGGTCGAGTGTGTATGAACATTAACTTATTCTTTCATTTGACCACCAAATATCCGATGATCAAACATTCAGCTACTAAAAATTCGACCACTTAACATCCGATAACCGAACACTAATGCAGTCGTATTGAAAATTATTTTGGTTTACGAAAAATGAACCGTTTAGGCCTGCGGAACCTCCAAGAAGCGGTGCCTTGACGCAGAAAAGTGCCGGATACAGGGAATTGGAATTGCCTCTCATTCCCTAGACGTTATAGTACCCACATGGGTTTATCGCTTTTCCATAAATTTAATTATAATTGCACACGCGGACCTATGGTATATCTCATAAAAAAAAGTTTGTCAAGAACTTGATGTCTTGTGAAGCAATGTGTACTTGTTTTGTATAACTTGGAAATGCGTTCCTCTTCCTGATCAGATCTGATTACCTCTCATTTCTTAGGCGCTGTATAATTATTAAGGGTTTGGCGCATCCCTTGGTTAGGTGGATTTAAAAAATCATGGTTTCAAAGCAGTCTTATTGAAGGTGGTCTCAATGTGAGGGCGAAATATACAGTACTCTTGATATTTTGTGTTGTGTGGGTTCCTTTGTGTCCATCAGCAGCGTTTATCACATTTTGTGTTATCTGTACCTGGAGGTTATTCCGGGGATCAACGCACAAATATTACACCTGCCAAGAAATGCAAACATGTTTGTAGATAAACTTCAGAAACTCGGACCACCGAGTCCAGCTTATAAGAAAGATGTTGCTTGGTTGAACTCTATCATAGGGCTACCATACACACATTCACATTAGTGTAAACTGACATCATTGTTGTTGAATAAGACCAACACTTGAATATCTTTATTACCGAAACGTTTCGACGGCATAACAGCTTTTTGTAAGTAGACCACCTCCCACGTCAAAACTACTACTTCCAGTGCCATATTCGACTGAGAAAGCCTGTTGTGCAGGCGAAGCGTTTCGGCAGTAAAGACCCCTCAAGGAAGGTTCCTTGATGTTGGTGAGGGGCTCTTGATTTAGGGAATTGGATCTGTGCTCCAGTTCCCCGAATTAAGCCTGAATGCCTTCCACATCCCCCCCAGGCGCTGTATAATCCTCCGGGTTTAGCGCTTTCCCCTTGATTATAATAATAATAATCGGCAGTAAAGAAAACCAATGTGTTACAAATGTGTTTTTCTTTTTATCCACTTATCGGTATCCAGTAGCTCAGTTGGTAGCGCACTCAGCTCACACATTGCGTGTCTGTGGTTGGATCCCCAGTACGGATGGAAACATTGGGGCCGGTTTCCTTAAGACACCTGCTGTCCCTGTTCACCTAACAGTAAATGGGTACCTGGGTAAGTAAACAAATAAGTAAGTTTATTCAGGTATACACAAATACAGTTACATAGATTATCATAGCAGCAGATGTGTAGCCGACCGGTGTGAGTCGCATCCTGGGGACAAAATCAACTTAATTTTTTTGCTCGTAATGCTCTGCATAACTAGGGGCTTTCTATATAGTATGTATTACACAGTGTGCTGTAGTGAATAATGTATACAAAAAAAGTTCCATATATAATGTCATTTTTCCGGGATATGTTCTGAAACCGGACGTGTATTATTTCTGGTCAGTGGCCAGTGAGGTGTGTATTAGTACAAGAAGAGCGGCGGGGGGGGGGGGGTGACTTCTCTTTTTTTTTTCCCCCAAGTTTATACCCTAGGTTATTTTACTATTTTAAGTGATCTCATGTTTACCTGTAAGGCCCTAGTGTGCAGAGGCCTGTTTAAGTTTTGGGAGAGTACCAGTGTGGTGGTGTTGCCTGCTGGTAAGTCAGGCCGGCAGAAAGGGAGGGGGGATTGTCGTGGAGCCTCCCTGTTTATAAATGTTTATACATTTTTTCAGTCGCTAGTAGCAGTGTGCTAGTGAGCTAATGCAAGTACTGGGTGTAGATGAACTGGAGTGTGGTGATGTTAGTTGCAGTAGGTTGTATATGTTACCTTTATATTATATTTTTGTATAGGTGAGTTTTTATGTCCTTATAATACATTGACCATTTAAATTTCTTCTTCATAATTTGTATGAAGGTACATGCTGGCCCTAGAGTGGTTTCTTTTTCTATTTTAAATAATATAAATTCCCCTAGACTATGCAGGTTGTTTACCCTTTTGGAGCCACGACTTTTATTTACGTTACGCAGCCAAGAAGAGTAACAGTATGTAATTGTTGTATCATGTACATTATTATTATTATTATTATTATTATTATTATTATTATTAGATAACGTTCTTGAGATTATAACTGTTGAGGATTTAATTTTTTTTTTAATTCACCCTCGAGGAAGAAGAGCTGTCCTGATACCTGTGAAAGGTTGATGGTTTAAGGAATTGCAGCTACCTGCCCTTACCTTGATTGTACCTGCTTGCTTCCTGTTTTCCTGGAGTTGTATTACCATTACAAGTTCTGCGTTTCCCCTCTCTGAGTATAATAATAACAATAATAATATTCAGTTCATGGTGAGGTTTAAACAATGAACATTGTAAGGGTCGACAGCGCCTGAATGTTGTGACGAGTCACGGTGAGCCAGCAAAAATATGAATATCATTGTGTGTGTGTGTGTGTGTGTGTGTGTGTGTGTATGTGTGTGTGTGCGCGCGCGCGCGTGTACTCTCCTATATCTGGTTGGGGGGGTCGATTCACAGCGCCTGGCTCCGCCTCTTCGCTGGTGTGAGTGTATGTGTGTATGAGAGAGAAAGTGATATATAAAGTGGTTGACAACAGAAGCTCAGGTGTTAGGTGGGTGGAGGAAGGTTCTCACCTCTGATGCAGTTGAATTTACCACAAGTCCTACGAGCTTCTGGGATTGCAACTCGCAAAGAAAAAAAATAAGCGGCATGTATAGAAGGGACTGGTGTTTCTACAGGGAAGATGTATGGCAGGGGTTTCCAACCTTTTCTGTGTCCCGCACCTCTAGGAAATGTTTGATTAATGTTGCACAAATTGAACCAAAAACAATGCGGATGAACAAATTAAACTTAAAAATAAACTTTTAATTCAGTGCACCCACTCCAGGTTGGGAACCCCTGATGTATGGGTATCATAGTAAGTCAATATACAGATGATATCCAACAGAGGGCAATAAGTCACTGACTTTGCAAACTCCGCACTCTTGTTCTGAATGCAGTCAATTTGTAAATACTGTAGTTCATTACTACTATAAGTTGTTTGGCAAACAGAAATGTTAGAGGCACCCATGATGTGCTGCTGTAATTCTTTGGTATCCGCCAACAGGATGGGTATGGCTTACACAGTACAGCTATCAAAGCTCTTTCTCGTTCTCTTATTTTCAAAACGCACCGTTCGTTTTCTAATGCGTTTCACGCGTCAATTTATTAATGTCATTAACAAGGGATACAATTTTAATATTAGCTATTTTAGGCTAGATTGATTTAACCTCAATTACACGAAGTGTACCTGTTGGTAACGACCAGTAGCCACACAAGATAAACGGAAGGATAACGTCTAGCAGAAAGAAAAAAAAAAAAGGACTAGGGAAGGAGGGAGGACACCACAGTTGCTGAATTCGTGTAAAACAATAGTCTTGTTGTGTGCGGTGGGATGACTGGCAGCGAGCAGTGTGCGAGGTTTGCGCGCACTGCATTCCTCAGGGTCTAGCAATGATGAGATTTCAATCCTCGAGCAACTAGCTTACATACAGTGTCCCTGTTGTATGTGCTAGCCTAGCCATGATGTATTCTCCAGGATGCGTTATCCAAGATAAAGTGTCCGTGATGCATCGCCCAGAGATGCACTATCCAAGGATTCCAATTGAAATAAGTCACTTTGACTTTTTAAGGTTATCCTAGGTAATTTACACTATGTATGATAATTGTACTTATGTGTACCTGTTTCTAAATAAATTTATTTAAAATAGATGCATTATCCAACATTATGGCCGTCATCATTTTACTGCATCAGATTTTTGAATTTGGTTCTCACCAGTTTCCTAATGCTTACAGTTTTTTTATATGAAATATTCTGTCAATTTAATTTTAACCAAGTTGGGGTAGATTAGGGTAAGTTGGGCTACATAAACCTGTAAACCACTGGTAAGCAAATAAAAAAAACTACGACTTGTTTAATGGTTATAATTATTACCATAATTTTTAGAGGCAGAAGTAAGCCAGCGGTCAAAGGACAAAAACTTGCAGCTGCGGGTCATCATATAACAGTCCCGCGTCAGTAAACACTTTTCCTGTTTCCTAACAAACCTAACCTAACCGATACATCTGGCAGCGAGGTGACCGAGAAAAAACAGGCAACGTCGAAATTTCGTTTTGTAAGAATGGGCTGCCTCGTTCGTTGATTTTCTTGTACTAGTCCCAACGTCAGTTTCTGAACACTCCATGTAAACTTACAAATACTCGGTTCTATATTTTAATTTACGTGAGAGTATGCTAATATATATATATATATATATATATATATATATATATATATATATATATATATATATATATATATATATATATATTATACATTCAGACGCCGCATGTCTGGGTACTTAGTTGTAGTATTTGTCAGGACAGAGTCCTGACACAGGTCTTAATCTTTCGAAGGTTATTTAGTGACTAATCAGCACCTGGAAACTTAAGGACGCTTATAGGACTGAAGGAAGGAAGGAAAGGAAAGGAATTTTAGAGGACGCAGTATAACGAGTCCTGCCTTTTATCAACATGATAATAGTATAAACTGAGAGGTGTGTATATATTTCTGTATAGACACTGAGGAATTCATGTATTTTTGATAGTGTGCAAGTGAACTGATGACAGTTGTATAATCGATAATATATATAACCTTTAAACCTGACACACTGTATATTATTATTATTGTAATCAAAAGAAAGCTCAAAACCTACTAGGGTCATGCTGCGACACACTGTATAAACATTGTCAGGTGTGTTTTAAGGACACTTGCACTGTTTTATCATCCTGACAGGTGTTAGTCACATTCCTGACCTTCGCTAACTTCTCACCCCCTCCAGTCATTTCTTCAGCCTTCAATGATTCACCTCCACCCACCTTACCACTCAACTGTGGAGGGATACTGGAGAACGAGACTATGCATAGCATTAAGACCTGAAAGAAAAACGATTGTGAAAAGAGTTTATTAGGGGGAGCGCTAAACACGTAGGAATTATACAGCGCCTGTGGGAAGGGGGTGGAAGGCATTCAGGCTTACTTCAGGGAACTGGAGCACAAGTCCAATCCCCTAGATCAAGAGCCCCGCACCAGCATCAAGGAACATTCTTTGAGGGGTGAAACGAGTTTGGGTTTAGTCAACCGCGTATTGCTGAACTTATAGGCAGTTTACGTCCATAAAATAATGAATTAGCTGCCTCTATTCAACGTAGTAATTACAGATGAATGTGCTGTCTATATGCTTTAAAACTAGAAAACTATACCTACTATAGCAGTTAGGGAACTTGAGTGTGGGTCAATAGACCGTAGTGGTACAAGGGAGTGTTATGTATTATGCGTGGACCCAGTGCTTTGTTGTGGGTCAGTGAGCACAAGGGGGTTATGTATTATGTGCGCACTAAGTACTTTGTTGTGGGTAAGTGAGCAAATTCTTCGCTTTAGTGCTGTAAAAAAAAAAAAAGTTATTACCTTTAAAGTGCTCTGAATGAGGTATATATGAAATGCATCCCATCCTTCCACTGTCAACCTATCCGCCTAGGCCTGCCCGATGCCTCCAATTCCACCTATCTCGCCAACTCCACCTGTGCCTCCAGTCCATACCTGGACCTCCAGTCCACACCTGTCCTTCCAGTCCCACTGATTCCTCCATCCTTCTCTCACTCGCCCTAACCAAAGCATCACCATGACTGGGGAAAACTAAAAATCTTTTGGTATGGAGCTGGGTCACCCGTCCGGTACGATCACCTCCAACCTGCGTTTGGCAACCCAAAGACAACAGGCTAGGTTGGAGAGTGATAATGATTTGCACAATAACACCATATACAGCGTGATAACACCATATACAGCGTGATAACACCATACACAGCGTGATAACACCATACACAGCGTGATAACACCTGCAGAGTAAGCTTTATTGAGAACGTTTTGCTCAGTGTGAAGCTTTATCAAGTAAGTGATCTGATGGTTCTGCACATTGCCACAACGACACTAAAAGAAATGTCATACATACTAATTTGTTGGTGTTTTCTTAGGTTAAATGTACAGAATTATAAATGTGCGTCCATAACATATGCATGCCCTCAAGACTAGTAAAAAAAAATGTTTTTCTAACCTCAATGAAAAATTGCTTACAGATAAAGGTTGTGTACCCGTCCTTTTATTTCACGAAAATTAGTCAGCGGTGTGCCTTTGTGATATGTTAACTTCAGCACTGCTAGAGGTACATCTTTGTGAACTAAGACATATGCGACAGTTAGGTATCTTCATTCCGGCACGTTTCGCATACACAGTAGACTTCTTCAGTCGAGTATAAAAGAGTTAACAGAAGCAGTAGAGACGTGAAGACGATGTAATCAGTCCATCACCCTTGAAGACGTAGTTTTCGAGAAGAACATAAGAAAGGAGGAACACTGCAGCAGGCCTGTTGGCCCATACTAGGCAGGTCCTTTACAATCCTACCCACATAATCCAACCCCTCCCACTCATGTATTTATCTAACCTAAATTTGAAACTACCCAACGTTTTAGCTTCAATAACCCTACTAGGCAGACTGTCCCACTCATCAACTACCCTATAACCAAACCAATATTTTCCTATATCCTTTCGAAATCTAAACTTGTCTAATTTGAATCCATTATTGTGGGTTCTTTCTTGAAGGGATATCCTCAAAACCTTACTTATATCCCCATTTTCCACTTATACCTTTCGATCATGTCTCCCCTCATTCTTCGTCTTACAAGTGAATGTAGTTTAAGAGTCTTCAATCTTTCTTCGTACGGAAGATTTCTAATGCTATGTATTAATTTGGTCATTCTACTCTGGATGTTTTCTAGCGAATTTATATCCATTCTGTAATATGGAGACCAGAACTGAGCTACGTAATCTAGGTGAGGCCTTACTAATGATGTATAAAGTTGTAAAATAACCGCTGGACTTCTGTTGCTTACACTTCTAAATATAAATCCCAGTAATGTTAGGTAAGACACATATGCAACAGTTAGGTATCTAACTGTTGCATATGTGTCTTACCTAACAATCTGTCGGTATTTCATACCATTTTAATGTTCAATCCCAGTAATCTGTTTGCTTTGCTACGTACGCGTAGGCACTGCTGTCTTGCTTTAAGGTTGCTGCTTGCCATAACCCCCAAGCCCTTTTCGCAATCTGTATGGCTAAGTTCTGCGTTATTTAACTGTTAAGTACTAGGGTTATGGACACTCCCGAGTTTCAGAACCTTGCATTTATCTACATTGAACTGCATCTGCCACTTTTCTGACCAGGAATTGAGTTTGTCTAAATCCTCCTGAAATTTCGTGACATCTACGTTTGAATCAATTATCCTACCATCTTTGTGTCATCGGCGAATTTGCTCATATCACTAGTAATTCCCTCATCAAGATCATTGATATAGATTATAAACAACAATGGGCCTAAGACTGATCCCTGTGGAACGCCACTTGTTACAGATCCCCACTCGGATTTAACCCCATTTAAGCACACTCTTTGCTTCCTATTGGTGAGCAATGACTAGATCCATGACACCGCTTTTCCCTCAATGCCGTGAGCTGCCACTTTTAAGTCTCTGGTGCGGTACTTTATCAAAAGCCTTACTAAAATCTAAAACAATATCGAATTCTTTATCATGATCAACAGCCTCAAAAGCTTCATTGAAGAAGGTTAATAAATTAGGCAGGAACGGCCCCTCGTGAATCCATGCTGAGTATCATTAATCAAATTATGTTTATCCAGATGGCATCTTATAATATCGCTGTATAGTCCTTGTGGCTTAGCGCTTCTTTTTTATTATAATAATAATAATCTTATAATATCAGTTATAATTGAATCTAGTAATTTGCCTACAATTGAGGTTAGGCTTATCGGGCGGTAAATTGACAGTAACGACTTGTCCCCTGTTGTTAGGTAAGACACATATGCAACAGTTAGGTATCTTTATTTCGAAACGTTTCGCCTACGCAGTAGGCTTCTTCAGTCGAGCACAGAAAAGTTGATAGAAGCAGAAGATACTTGAAGACGATGTAATCAGTCCATCACCCTTGAAGTTTTGAGGTGGTCAGTCCCTCAGTCTGGAGAAGAGTATTGTTCCATAGCCTGAAACAATATGGAGTTGAAGTGACAGGATGGAGCCTATATACCGCCTATATTCCATAGCCTGAAACATGTTTCAGGCTATGGAACAATACTCTTCTCCAGACTGAGGGACTGACCACCTCAAAACTTCAAGGGTGATGGACTGATTACATCGTCTTCAAGTATCTTCTGCTTTTTTCAACTTTTCTGTACTCGACTGAAGAAGCCTACTGCGTAGGCGAAACGTTTCGAAATAAAGATACCTAACTGCTGCATATGTGTCTTACCTAACAACCTGTCGGTATTTTATACCATTTTAATGTTGACTTGTCCCCTGCTTTAAAAATAGGAGTTACATTAGCCATCTTCCACATATCAGACACTACACCTGTTTGAAGAGATAAATTAAAAATATTAGTTAATGGTTCACAGAGTTCCATTTTGCATTCCTTAAGAACCCTTGAAAAAAGCTCACCAGGACCCGGCAATTTATATTGTTTCAGTCGGTCTATTTGTTTCACAACCATTTCACTAGTGACTGTGATGTTACATAATTTATCTTCTTCAGGCCCACTATAAAAATTAATTACTGGGATATTGTTAGTATCTTCCTGTGTGAAAACCTAGAGAAAATTATTAAAAATTGTGCACATTTCATTCTCCTTGTCAGTAAGATGCCCAAATTTATTTTTAATAATTTCCTCTCAATGTAGTCTCCCATGGTCCCTATCTAAGTTTGGGGGACGGTATATCACGCCTGAAATCAATTTCTCATACCCCTCTGAAAATTCTATCCAGACAGACTATTATTTCAGGCTTTATACCCATTTTTATGCAACAGTTTAAACGATCTCAGACATAGTGCCACCCCACATCCCTTACCGATGCTGCTACCTACTTGAAACAATTTAAAATCCTGAATGTGACATTCAGCAGGCATATCCCGATTTTTCACGTTAAACCACTTCTCAGTTATGGCAAAAACATCAATGTTACCCGCACTTGCAACTAATCTCAATTCGTAATAAAGTTGGTAGAATTACCGACAATATGTAAAGTAAAAGGACACAAGTGCAACTAATGTGACATTTATTGTGGCAACGTTTCGCTCTCCAGGAGCTTTATCAAGCTCCTGGAGAGCGAAACGTTGCCACAATAAATGTCACATTAGTTGCACTTGTGTCCTTTTACTTTACATAATCTCAATTCCCTCTTTTTTTTCTTCCTGCTGATTTCTGTTCCTTCACTATACCTGTTACTGTCCTTGTCACCTAGTGCCACTGGGTTTCCAATATTCATCAGTAACTCTACCTCATTCTACCTATTACTGGTTTCCCTAAAACTCTCACTATCGCTACACTGAGAATTCACTGATTTTCCACAAAAACCCATACCACTATCAATTTCTAGTTTAAAGACCTAAGAGCTCCCTCCACTGCATTGGCCAGTGCTCCCACCCCAAACCTAGATAAGTGAACCCCATCCCTGGCGTTCACGTCATTTCTACCATAGAAGAGGTCCCAGTTGTCTATGAATGTTACTGAATTTTCCTTACAGTGTTTATCTAGCTTTTCTTATTCCCTCTTTAATGTCCCTCTTAATGTCAATATACTGATTCATAAGATGTCTCACCTCTTTTGATGAGCTTATAAACTCCTTTCTTCTGCCCTAAAAGATATTTGAGCCTATTATTCATTCATTTTGGGTTATTTCTATTTGATCTAATTTCTTTATGTGGGATAAATATTCTTTGGGCAGCATGTATAGAGCTAAGAAAGCTGTCACACTGATAGCTCTCTTCGTTACCCCAGTCCACAGATAAGTGTTCTCTAAGCCCATTGTAGTCTGCTAAGCGAAAATCTGGGACATTACTGAGTTATTCCTATCATACTTCCATTCAGTGCAGAAGTTAACTCTTATGTACTCGACTGAAAAAGCCCACTGTGAATATTAAAATGGTATAAAATACCGAGAGGGTGGTAGATAAGACACATATGCAACAGTTAGGCATCTTTATTTCGTACAAGAATGGTATGTAATACTGACAAGATGATATTTAGACACATGTGCAACATCTGGGTATCTTTATTGTAAACGTTTCGCCATCCCGTGGCTTTATCAATACAAATTCTAGGACATAATTTGAAGACAGTAGAACTATATATAGAAGATGAGGTAATCAGTCCCTCTGTCAGCATAGTTGCTGATCCCCTACATCCATCCACATGTTTTACATTGTTGACCTCTTGCTAGGCTCAGTGACTAGCTTGTGTGACGTCACATGATGCCGTTGTGAGCGCTGCGCTCCTGGTCTCGTCCTCGGTTCACTGTAGACCTACCAGGCAACAGGACAGGTCAGTCTGGGCTCCCCTATCACACTGCTAATATAAGTGTTACCACCCAACAAGTGTGTTTAGCTCCATCACATCTCCACGAACCCTCCCAACACCTCAGCCTTGGAGTTGGTGTGGAGAGCACCGTGGTCGTGGAGATTCTGGAGCATTTAACTTAGCTTACGACCAGCGCTTTGGTAAGAAGGGTAAGGAAGAAGGATGGGTGAAGATAGAAATATGGGAAAAAGATGGGAGGGGGAATGAGGTAGGATATAAAAGGGAAGTGACACAACCACTTTGGTGCAATTTAAAAAGTGTGTGTATTACAGAAAGTGATTGGGAGGAGTATAACACTTACCCATCAGAGTCACACAGGTATAACAGACATATAGGCGCATGACTCTGAATCGGTAATAGATATACAAGTTGCAATTGCATTTTTTGCGCTTGCATAACGAAAATTTCAGCGACAAGGCAAGGCGATGATTATATAGACAATTCATGAAAAATTACTAGGCACATTGGCTTCTTTTCATAGTAGATGTGAAAGTAGAAAATGTTATGTTGCATAATTAGGGGCGATAATATTCTTAGTAGACATAGAAGGGTTCTGGTGTTACCCAGTCATCTTTATCTGCAGGAAGGTTGCTCAAGATCATTGGTCGTTGGTAATCGTCTTTATGAATGAAGCGACGCAGCCTCTGTGGAAGAGTCATTCTTTGGGTCTTGTGGGGAGGAGTGTTAATGATATAGTCGGTAGTATTTTCAACTTGGAGAGGATGTTCTCTATCTGGTATGTAGAGTTCTTGGATTGCATAGAGTTGCCTCTTTTTTCAGCATATCAAGGCGTACATTAAGGCAGTAATATCCTGTTCTACGTGTAAATCTGCCATTTTGACTCTGTCTCTCCTCCTGGTACTCGTAATAAAGCGGAGAGCTTTATTTTGGACCCGTTGTAACCGTAACATGTTGGTCTTTGTTGTTAACGACATTGGGACACATGAGTATTCGAGTATAGGTCTTATCATCATTTTTTACAGATGTTTTTTTGACGTGTGAAGGGGCTTAATTAAATCTATAGAGACTGCTAAGACAGGCTTTGGTATGTTGATCTTTTTACTGACGTGAGATGTCGAGTGGAGCAGCCTGTCTATTTCATATCCCAAGATCTTGTTAAGGTTTCTAATGGCTACATGTGTACCTCTGATGGAGATATTCCCCTTGTCTTCGATGGCTGATGCAAAACAGCCTATCGTACTAACAAGGACTTTGTCAGGGTTGGTCGTAATTCTCAATTTCTTTTCCAGATTAGATGTTCGACGAAGTTCGATATTCATTTTTTCTATGACTTTCATATTTGTATTTTCCTGTTACAGGAGTTGACGAGACGACATGGATAACATCATCTGCAAATGCGTTATAATTGTATCATTGAACTCTGGTTGAGGAAGATCATTCACATAAATATTGAATAGAATTGGACTAAGACATGAATCTTGTGGGACACCAGCTGTCGGTACAAAAGGCTCTGTCGACCTGCCGTGAAAGGTAGGAATGATTTTTCTTTGAGTTAAGAAGTTATATATAAATCTGAGAAAGGTCCAGTTATGGTCAGGTAGGTCAGTAAGTTTATATATAAGACCATCATGCCATAAGCTATCAAAAGTTTTATGAACATCTCTGGTGGCAATTAGGGCAAGATTGCCCTGATGTTTCAGGCTCGCTACAGCATCGAAAATAATATTTATTGCATGATGACTCTGAGTCCTAAAGCCGAATTGTTTTTCTGCAAAGAAGTGATTAAACTCCATATAATAGTTCAATCTATTGGAAATGATCTTCTCAAGAACTTTGCCAGTGACTTCAAGTAAGGATATAGGTCTATAGTTCCCAGGTTGGTGGATGTCTTTATGGGGTTTCGCAAGAAAGATCATTCTCGCAGTCTTAAAAAACCACTGGAAAATGTCCTGAGGCCAAGATGGCATTAAAGATATTGACCAAAGACTGTTTACAATTTCTGGGTAGGAACTTTATTTGTTTCATTGTTATTCCAGAGAGACCAGGGGCTCTATTTCGCATTCTTCCAATAACCTGACTCATCTCAAGTAGTGTGATAGGTCTAGCAAGAGGGTGGACATCTTCAAGAGTTGATGTATCGATGGAAGGTAGTGGTTGTAGATCATCTAAGTTCTCATCTCTCCATTCATTGACCAACTGATAGTAGTTATTTTTAAATCGACGACTGTTATGTGGGAGAGAATTTTCTCCCATACATCACCCATCAAATTAACCTGGTCCTGTGGATCATCAAGGTTAATCTCAACCTCCTCATCATCATCAGTGAAGGTATGAATTAGGTAACTGGGAGCCTTGTGCTTTGCCTCTAAAAGTTGCCGAATCTTGCTCCAAAATTTCGCAGTTTCTCGTTTATACTGGTGAGCTTGGAGAACTAGAAATTTCCGTAAGTCACGTTTGTGATGACGAATCATGGTAATTAATTCCTGCCTCAATCTATACAATGTAGCTACTGGTGGTTGTCGCGTTTGAAGATGCCGTCGACATTCTGTTTGATAACTTCTCATACAGTCTCTAATTTCCCCTTGTAGGTTTATATTGTTGGTAGATCTTTGTGGAAGCTAATTGGCAAGTTGCATTAGTAGCATCAAGTATTCCTTTGTGAAGGGACCTGATCGCGTCGTCAGTTGCAGTGGAAGGTAAATTTTCCAACGAAACAATTTCATCGTCACCAAGAAATGCCCTGATAGGGTCAAATCCTAGGGTGTTGAGATTGGGTTTAGGAGGTACAGGTATTTTAAATAGAGAAGCTTGTAGATATATTATAACAGGGATATGGTCAGATCCTACGTTCCCACCAGGAGAGACTCGGCGATGGAAGAGGTCACAGTCTCTGTTGGTCAGGACTATATCTGGTGTCCCTGGATGACGACCAGCATACGATTTAAAGAATGATCCTTGAAATGACAGATTCCTGGCTGTCATGATATTAAATAGTTGTTTTCCTTTCAAGTCGCCCAGTGGATTATCAACTCCACAGTTAAAGAGGGCAGGGTGATGAGCGTTAAAATCTCCCGCCAGAATTGTAGGAATATTTCTGCTTAATATCCTATGTAGGGGAATGGACTCTATATATGGTTGTCTCGGAGGAAAATAATCAGTTCCTATCAATAGTTGGCCATGAGACGTCGTCAGTTCTATTGCAAGAATGTTATCTTCGTAAACGTGAATCTTTCGAAACGCATAGCCTAATTTAACTAAGATGGCTACGCCACTATGGGGTCCTCTCGATTTCTCCACAGTAGAGTAACCTAGTAATTTAATATGTTGATCAACTCCCGCAGCTGTCTCATTCAACAGGATAACATCAGGGTTGTAATTATGTAGTTCAACTTCAAGGAGATAACGGTTATTAAAGAAATGTTGAACATTAAATTGGAAAATTGTAATCCCCATTATTTCTTGCACTTCGCGCGTGTACTGAGGTCTGAACGTCTGCAAGTAACATCACAATTGGAATACACACACTCCCTATTAGACTCGTCAAGGGGAGCTACCTACCTACCTACCTACCTGGAGGAAAATTCTGAGTAGTTGCTTGTGTACTAACAATTTCACCATCCTCACTAGTTGGTAATATCAACAGAAGCATTAGAGTCATTAGAGTCATCATCAGAAAATTGAGGTATGATATTTCCAGTTACAGGAAGCAGAGGCGCATGAGTGTCAAAGGGAGACCGTGGAGGCTCCAAGGGAAAATTTGTTAGGCCAGGTGAAGTACCTTGGGAAAGTTCTTGTTCTTGTTCAACAGGATCAGCTACAATAGTGGAAAAATAAGCATCAATCTCTGGGGCATGGTTAGGGTCAGGTATTGACTCATCGAGCTGAGGGTAGCTGACAACCTGGGTATGCGAGGCAGGTGAGCCCTGAACAAGGGATGAATTAGGCGTAGTTGTAGAGGTAGAGTAGGGCACATACTTCCTGTTTTGAGGGGGCTGGGCCAAAATAAACTTAACATTATCTGGGATTGTAATGGGACTGATCCCATTAGCCATTAATAAATCATTGAAAACATTAGAACAGAGTTGAATATTACCACCTGCTATGTCCTTGACCATCATGTACATTAGTTGAGCTCTCGTCATACCCCCGGCTGAGGACCCGAGACATGGGGAGTGAGGATGAACCTTGTGGCTGTGTTTGTTGTAGGTGAGGGTTAGATTGGGGCACTCCCAGAGGGGCAGAAGTCCAAACATTGGAACCGGTGGAAGAGGTCTGAGGAGTCCCACTAGATCCAGGCAGAGCTGGGAAGGAATCCTGGGACATTGTTGGAGGTGCCTGGGGAGGAGTCTTCGAAGAATTGGATAGTTTCTTGGCTTCTAGAATTTTCTGTATTACCTTTTTCCTCTCAGGACAGATAAGGAAACAACATGATGTTTTTCCATTGCAAAGGACACACTTGGGCTTAGTTTTGTTATGGCAATCTCGAAAAGAATGCTCACCAGAGCATATGCTGCAAATCGGTGATTGGCTACTGCATTTGTTGGTGGTATGGCCAAATGCATAACATTTGAAACACTGTGTAACACTGACAAACCGTTCAAGAGAGATTTAGTCAGGTGTACATCTGGTGCCAAAACATTTGAAACCATTTTGACATACGAGTTTGGCTGCTTCAGGTGTCTCAAGTATTAACTTTAATGTTACCTGGTTGCTGGCAGGTTTAGAAAATTTATATGCTTGGACAACCTTAAATTCAGAATTCTCCTGATTAAAGTCTGCAATAAGTTCCTCCACTGAGCTTTCTCATGAAACTGTTAATTCTGGCCACAAACACAGTTCGTTGGGCTTGGTAGCTTTCAGGTGCAATTGGGATGATACCAAAAGTCTTCAATTTATCAAGAACGTCATGTTTAAGCAATTGAAGTAACTCTTCTTCAGAAGAGAGGAGAAGTACTTCCCCTGGAGTTTACCTGGAGAGAGTTTCGGGGGTCAACGCCCCCGCGGCCCGGTCTGTGACCAGGCCTCCTGGTGGATCAGCGCCTGATCAACCAGGCTGTTGCTGCTGGCTGCACGCAAACCAACGTACGAGCCACAGCCCGGCTGATCAGGAACTGACTTTAGGTGCTTGTCCAGTGCCAGCTTGAAGACTGCCAGGGGTCTGTTGGTAATCCCCCTTATGTGTGCTGGGAGGCAGTTGAACAGTCTCGGGCCCCTGACACTTATTGTATGGTCTCTTAACGTGCTAGTGACACCCCTGCTTTTCATTGGGGGGATGGTGCATCGTCTGCCAAGTCTTTTGCTTTCGTAGTGAGTGATTTTCGTGTGCAAGTTCGGTACTAGTCCCTCTAGGATTTTCCAGGTGTATATAATCATGTATCTCTCCCTCCTGCGTTCCAGGGAATACAGGTTTAGAAACCTCAAGCGCTCCCAGTAATTGAGGTGTTTTATCTCCGTTATGCGCGAGGGTTTGAAAAACATCCACTGGAGCAACAGTTGAATTTGAACAAATACATTCGAGAATTTCTTTCTTAGACTTTTGATTGTCGTCGACACGGATTCGTACTCGTATTCGTGCCATGATGTCCAGGAAGGTACGTCTGACACAGAGAAGTTACTTTAACAAAAAAAGTCTTTCCTTGGTGGTAGCCCTAAACATCCTATGTCAGCTGACTTATGAAGGTCAGCCCCTAAAATAGCCTACCCTCGAGGAGTGAGGGGGACAGGGCCCCTAAAATAGCCTACCCTCGAGGAGTGAGGGGGAAAGGGCCCAAGGCAAAGATCGGCCAGATTTTAAAAAAACCACACGGGCTACCGGATGGTCAAAATGCCTTGTGCTAACTCGCCAAAGCGAAGTTGCCGAAAAAGAAGATAGGAAAGTCAGAAGGATAGCAATGTAAGTAGTGTGTTAGTGTGTGAGCCAGTGTAGATGTTTGGGTGAGGGGAGGATGGGGAAGGATGGGGGGATGGGGAAGAGAGGGGTGAATAAGCAAGCAAGTCACCGCCTTACCCTCTTGAAAGAATGGGGCTCGAAGTGGCTGCAAGCAAGTTTCCTCTCAGCTCTGGTCGAGAACTACTCAGATAACCCAAGAAAAAACTCGAGGAACAGTGCTCTGATCGAGAATTACTCAAGATAACCCAAGAGAAAACTCGAGGCACAGTGCTCAGAGCAGGAACGAAGACGTATTCTCTCCACGGCGGCTGCACGACCTGTGTCTTCTGGAGCATAGGCAAGGAGGTCGGCGCTTATATACTAACGCCAGGTGGCAAGGGACGTGTAGCAGACGAGGGCATAGTCACTGGTAGGCAGGATTTCCCAGTGGAATAAGTAAGTTTATTCAGGTATACACAAATACAGTTACATAGATTGTCAAACATAGCAGCATATGTGTAGACAACCTGGGATAACCCAAAAAAAGTCAGAGTGACTTATTTCTATTGGGGTCCTTTTACCTTAATATAATATAAAGGTTATAATATTTTCTTAGTATTCTATAATGAAGATAACATCTTATTATCATACTAAAAAGACTACTACACGAGGGTCATTAAGACTATCTACAATACGAGGGTCATTACTAGGAATAAGGTAAAATTTACACGTGTGTTAGCTAAAAAATAAAAAAATCATTCCCCTCCATTTCTGTAGCTACATTTATCAGACACCTCTTGGCACTCTTCTTGAACTGGTTCATGCTATGACTGGTTTTGACATGTGCGGGGCAGTCTGTTCCATTCCTTTATTGCTGTACAGTAAAAGATGTTTGAAGCCTGGCCACTGACTGTGGCTACTACAAAGTTTTACTCTGTCTTCAACATTCAGCATATCCAACTGCTGTAATTCATTGTGGCCTACATGCTCTCTTGGACCCAGGTCCAGGATGAATCTTACAATTTTGTTTTGGGTGATTTGCAGTCTATCCTTCAGGTTTTTGTCAAGACAGAGTACCATGAAGAGCAAGCGTAATCCATATGACACTGTATAAGGGCTAGACATAGGGTCCTGCGAGCCTCAGTAGGTAGACACTGTGCTTGTCTATAGAGGAACTTAAGTCTGGCATTCGCTTTCTTTACTACACTGTTCCCTATCAATTCTCCTGACATGCATGGGTCAAAGGGGATTCCCAGATATTTTACTGATGAAACCAAAGTGATGGGCTCCCCATTACACTGGACATTAAAATTATTTACCCTTCTCAGTTTGTTTCGTGCCAAAAAGAATGGCTTCAGTTTTCCCGAGGTGTAATGATAGTTTGTTGTCTACTAACCATTTGCTGCAGGACTCCAGTTCCAGTATTAATACGTTAGATATATCTTGTGGGTCTTTACCTGACACTAACAGAGCACTGTCATCTGCATACAGTAGGAGTTTGCTCTTGACACTGATAGGCATGTCACTGACATAACATAAGAACAATAAGGGACCCAGAATACTACCTTGGGGAACTCCACATGTTATCGGCAGGGGTTCTGATTCCGCTTTGTTGATTTGACAATTTGTCTCCTGTTGCTAAGGTAGGACTTAAACCAGTCTACAGAACCTATACCGATAGCTTGAAGTTTCTTACATAATATATTGTGGTTGACAGTATCGAAGGCCTTTTGCAGGTCTAAGGTTACCATACCTATGAGGTTCCCCATTGACATTTCAGTTCTCAGGTAATCCATCAGATTAATTAGGGAGGTGTCGGTTGAGTAAGATCTTCTTTAGCCCGATTAATAGCTATGGAGAATGTTGTTGTCATTAAGGTACTTAACTACTTGGTCAGTGGTCAGTCGTCACGTGAGGTCACAGACCCTGAGCTGCTTTGGGGATTAGCGTGGACGGTTACAAAGCATGGCTTGCTTCTGCAGTGTTTTAAAAATTGAGGTTGGAGAGTTGAAGGAGGAGGTCTTGCTTCTCCAGGAGGAGATTAGGAGGCTGAAGGTCCACCTCAATGGGTCTGGGAGAGAGTGTGAGGTGGCTGGAGTTGTGGGGAATGAGGCTTCTAGCAGTGAGGTGCAGTCTGTCTCTCGCTGTGAGGAGGCTGTAGTTGGGGGGAGGTAGCAACGGCTACCAGCAGTGAGGTGCAGCCCAGCACCTACTACAAGTGGCGAGTGGTTCACAGTAATGGGAGGCGCATCAGAGTAAGGAAAGTTAAGAGTGAAGATCTGAAGGTAGGAAATCGCTTCTCTGTTCTTCAGGATGAATGTACTTCAGTGGCCAGTGAAGGTAAGGGTACTACTGCCCATGCTAATGGAGGTAAGCGCATTCTTGTGGTTGGTGACTCTCGGGTAAGATATATTGACCATGCTTTTTGTAATAGGAATAAGAAGATGAGAGATAGAGTGTGCTTCCCTGGAGCTGGTGTTGGGGACATAGTCAACAGGCTGGATAATATCATGTCAGGTAATGGGAACAAGCCCATTATCTGTCTCAGTGCTGGTGGAAATGATATTGGGAAGGGTAGGAGAGAAGAGCTGCTAGATAAGTACAGGTCAGCTATAGATTTCATTAAGTCTAAGGGAGGGATCCCAATCATATGTAGCATCTTGCCTAGAAGGGGAGTAGGAAATGAATGGTTGTCTAAGGCAATTGGTGTAAATTGCTGGCTAGACAGATACTGCAAGGAATTTGCAATCCCATTCATTGACAACTGGAACAACTTTTATGGCAAACATGATATGTATGCAAGGGATGGGGTACATCTCTCTGGGGCAGGGGTGGTAGCACTTGCAGACTCGATTGAGAAGGCCATTGGTGAAATGCCTATGATTTTAAACTGATGGAAGATAGAGGTATGGGTGTGTGTGGGAAACAAGCAGGTTGCAACACTAGGGTTGGAAACAGTAAATGTATAAAAGGCATTCAGCATGAAGTTATAAATAAAGACAATAGATCAGGTCAGCAAACAAAGGGGGACAGCAGAGGGCAGCAAGGGACTAGCTCCCTTAAGGTTTACTATACTAATAGCAGGAGTGTAAGAAATAAGATAGATGAGCTAAGATTAATTGCAAGTGCAGGAAACATAGGTATTATTGCTATAACAGAGACCTGGCTCAATCTGAAAGATAGAGAGATGCCCTCTGAATGTCACATACAAGGCTATAAATTATTCCACACTGACAGGGTCAACAGGAAAGGTGGTGGAGTAGCGATGTATGTCAGAGACAATTTAAATTGTTGTGTTAGACAAGATATTAAATTAGAAGCGTCAGCCACTGAATCTGTTTGGTTACAGCTTCTCGAGGGCCGAGAAAAACTAATTTTGGGTGTGATTTACAGGGCCCCAAATCTTGATAGGGAGTGCAGTAAACTTCTATGGGACGAAATTCGTAAGGCATCTACATACGAAAATGTTGTGCTAATGGGAGATTTCAACTATAGACAGATTGACTGGAGCAATTTGACAGGAAATTTAGAGTCAGGTGACTTTCTTGATACGATCCAGGATTGTTTTTTAAAACAGTTTGTGACAGAGCCTACTAGGGGAAATAACCTCCTTGACTTGGTTCTTGCCAGTAGGGAAACACTAATTAATAATCTTGAGGTTAATGATGAGCTTGGGGAAAGTAATCACAAATCACTCAGTTTTAATATATCATGGAATTCCCCTAATAATGGCAATCAAGTCTCCGTCCCTGACTTTTGCTTGGCTGATTTCATAGGACTGAAAAATTACTTAGGTGGGCTGAACTGGAATGACCTGACTAAGGGTCAGGTAGGTGATGATGGTTGCCGATATGATGCTTTCCAGGGCATAGTTCTAGCTGCTCAGTCAAATTATGTTCCAAATAGGGAAATCAGATCAAACAAAAATGATCCTAAATGGGTGAACAATAGATTAAAATATCTGATTGGTCAATACCACCAGTCCGATAACATTCTTCTTTGCAAATATACAGGGTCTAAAGCCAGCAACAAACAACAAAATACCTTTCATCCGTGGACTGCTTGCAGAGGCAAAGGCAATGTTCGCGGCTTTCACTGAGACCCACATAAAGGATCACTTGGACAACGAAATATGGATCCCAGGTTACAACCTATACAGATGTGACAGAGTGAACAGGCAAAAGGGGGGGTTGGCCTGTACATTGCAGAGTCACTTGTTTGCACAGAACTGCTTAATGCCTCAAATGACGTAGTGGAAGTTTTAGCAGTAAAGGTCGAGAACCAAAACCTAGTCATTGTGGTAGTCTACAAGCCTCCGGATGCAACATCCCAGCAATTCCAGGAACAGCTGTTAAAAATTGACCACTGTCTGGAAAATCTTCCAGCTCCTGCACCCAACATCTTGCTCCTGGGGGATTTCAACTTAAGGCACCTAAAATGGAGGAATATAGCAAATAATATTGTTGCAGTAATAACACCAGGAGGCAGCTCTGATGAAAACTCGCACTCACACGAGCTTTTAAATCTCTGCACAAAATTCAATTTAAACCAGCAAATAATAGAGCCTACTAGACTGGAGAATACACTAGACCTCATCTTCACTAACAATGATGATCTGATAAGAAATGTCACCATATCAAAAACAATATACTCAGATCACAACATAATTGAGGTTCAGACATGTATGCGTGGAGCCCCAGACCGACATAATGAGACTAGTCACGAGGGAGCATTCACCAAATTCAACTTCAATAACAAAAACATAAAGTGGGACCAAGTAAACCAAGTCCTAACCGATATAAGCTGGGAAGATATACTAAGCAACACAGACCCAAACTTATGCCTAGAACAGATTAACTCGGTGGCACTCGATGTATGCACAAGGCTTATTCCTCTAAGAAAAAGGAGGAGTAGATGTAAAATAGAAAGAGACAGGCGCTCCCTTTACAGGCGACGGAAAAGAATAACAGAGCAGCTAAAAGAGGTCAATATATCTGAAATGCGCAGGGAGACACTGGTCAGAGAAATAGCAAGCATCGAACTTAAGCTAAAAGAATCCTTTAGGAGTCAGGAATCGCGGGAAGAACTAAAAGCCATAAATGAAATCGAAAGAAACCCAAAGTATTTCTTCTCCTATGCCAAATCAAAATCGAGAACAACGTCCAGTATTGGGCCCCTACTTAAACAAGATGGGTCCTACACAGATGACAGCAAGGAAATGAGTGAGCTACTCAAGTCCCAATATGACTCAGTTTTTAGCAAGCCGCTAACCAGACTGAGAGTCGAAGATCAAAATGAATTTTTTATGAGAGAGCCACAAAATTTGATTAACACAAGCCTATCCGATGTTATCCTGACGCCAAATGACTTCGAACAGGCGATAAATGACATGCCCATGCACTCTGCCCCAGGGCCAGACTCATGGAACTCTGTGTTCATCAAGAACTGCAAGAAGCCCCTATCACGAGCCTTTTCCATCCTATGGAGAGGGAGCATGGACACGGGGGTCGTCCCTCAGTTACTAAAAACAACAGACATAGCCCCACTCCACAAAGGGGGCAGTAAAGCAACAGCAAAGAACTACAGACCAATAGCACTAACATCCCATATCATAAAAATCTTTGAAAGGGTCCTAAGAAGCAAGATCACCACCCATCTAGAAACCCATCAGTTACACAACCCAGGGCAACATGGGTTTAGAACAGGTCGCTCCTGTCTGTCTCAACTACTGGATCACTACGACAAGGTTCTAAATGCACTAGAAGACAAAAAGAATGCAGATGTAATATATACAGACTTTGCAAAAGCCTTCGACAAGTGTGACCATGGCGTAATAGCGCACAAAATGCGCGCTAAAGGAATAACAGGAAAAGTCGGTCGATGGATCTATAATTTCCTCACTAACAGAACACAGAGAGTAGTCGTCAACAGAGTAAAGTCCGAGGCAGCTACTGTGAAAAGCTCTGTTCCACAAGGCACAGTACTAGCTCCCATCTTGTTCCTCATCCTCATATCCGACATAGACAAGGATGTCAGCCACAGCACCGTGTCTTCCTTTGCAGATGACACCCGAATCTGCATGACAGTGTCTTCCATTGCAGACACTGCAAGGCTCCAGGCGGACATCAACCAAATCTTTCAGTGGGCTGCAGAAAACAATATGAAGTTCAACGATGAGAAATTTCAATTACTCAGATATGGTAAACATGAGGAAATTAAATCTTCATCAGAGTACAAAACAAATTCTGGCCACAAAATAGAGCGAAACACCAACGTCAAAGACCTGGGAGTGATTATGTCGGAGGATCTCACCTTCAAGGACCATAACATTGTATCAATCGCATCTGCTAGAAAAATGACAGGATGGATAATGAGAACCTTCAAAACTAGGGAGGCCAAGCCCATGATGACACTCTTCAGGTCACTTGTTCTATCTAGGCTGGAATATTGCTGCACTCTAACAGCACCTTTCAAGGCAGGTGAAATTGCCGACCTAGAAAATGTACAGAGAACTTTCACGGCGCGCATAACGGAGATAAAACACCTCAATTACTGGGAGCGCTTGATGTTTCTAAACCTGTATTCCCTGGAACGCAGGAGGGAGAGATACATGATTATATACACCTGGAAAATCCTAGAGGGACTAGTACCGAACTTGCACACGAAAATCACTCACTACGAAAGCAAAAGACTTGGCAGACGATGCACCATCCCCCCAATGAAAAGCAGGGGTGTCACTAGCACGTTAAGAGACCATACAGTAAGTGTCAGGGGCCCGAGACTGTTCAACTGCCTCCCAGCACACATAAGGGGGATTACCAACAGACCCCTGGCAGTCTTCAAGCTGGCACTGGACAAGCACCTAAAGTCAGTTCCTGATCAGCCGGGCTGTGGCTCGTACGTTGGTTTGCGTGCAGCCAGCAGCAACAGCCTGGTTGATCAGGCGCTGATCCACCAGGAGGCCTGGTCACAGACCGGGCCGCGGGGGCGTTGACCCCCGAAACTCTCTCCAGGTAAACTCCAGGTATAGGCAAATCAAAAGAGGAGAGGGGCAATTAAGAAATCGATATATTCAGTTAAAGAGAGAGATAAAAAAGGGAATTAGAAAAGCAAAAAGAGATTATGAGGTTAAAGTTGCAAGAGAATCGAAGACTAACCCAAAAGGATTCTTTCAGGTATACAGAAGTAAGATCAGGGACAAGATAGGCCCACTCAAAAGTTCCTCGGGTCAGCTCACTGACAGTGATAAGGAAATGTGTAGAATTTTTAACACATACTTCCTCTCAGTTTTTACACAGGAGGATACCAGCGATATTCCAGTAATGATAAATTATGTAGAACAGGACGATAATAAACTGTGCACGATTAGGGTCACAAGTGACATGGTCCTTAGGCAAATAGATAAATTAAAACCTAACAAATCCCCAGGCCCTGATGAACTGTATGCAAGGGTTCTAAAGGAATGTAAAGAGGAGCTTAGCACACCTTTGGCTAATCTTTTCAACATATCACTACAAACTGGCATGGTGCCAGATAAGTGGAAAATGGCAAATGTGATACCTATTTTCAAAACAGGTGACAGGTCCTTAGCTTCGAACTATAGACCAATAAGCCTAACCTCCATAGTGGGAAAATTTATGGAATCAATAATTGCCGAGGCAGTTCGTAGCCACCTTGAAAAGCATAAATTAATCAACGAATCTCAGCATGGTTTTACAAAGGGGCGTTCCTGCCTTACGAATTTATTAACTTTTTTCACTAAGGTATTTGAGGAGGTAGATCATGGTAATGAATATGATATTGTGTATATGGACTTCAGAAAGGCTTTTGACAGGGTCCCACATCAGAGACTATTGAGGAAAATTAAAGCACATGGAATAGGAGGAGAAATTTTTTCCTGGATAGAGGCATGGTTGACAAATAGGCAGCAGAGAGTTTGCATAAATGGGGAGAAATCAGAGTGGGGAAGCGTTACGAGCGGTGTTCCACAGGGGTCAGTGTTGGGCCCCCTGCTGTTCACAATCCACATAAACGACATAGATGAGGGCATAAAGAGCGACATCGGCAAGTTTGCCGATGACACCAAAATAGGCCGTCGAATTCATTCTGACGAGGACATTCGAGCACTCCAGGAAGATTTGAATAGACTGATGCAGTGGTCGGAGAAGTGGCAGATGCAGTTTAATATAGACAAATGCAAAGTTCTAAATGTTGGACAGGACAATAACCATGCCACATATAAACTAAATAATGTAGATCTTAATATTACGGATTGCGAAAAAGATTTAGGAGTTCTGGTTAGCAGTAATCTGAAACCAAGACAACAGTGCATAAGTGTTCGCAATAAAGCTAATAGAATCCTTGGCTTCATATGGAAATAAATGGTATAAAATACCGACACAATGGCAATATAAACACAAATGCAGTATAATGTGATCCTTTATTGACTACGTTTCGCCCACACAGTGGGCTTTTTCAAGTCACAAACAGAACTACCTGGGGTGGAAGGAACGCGAGTATTTATAGTCCGGCTGAGGTCAGGTGAAGAATGCTGCATCTGATGATGTACCGAGTTGGGTTGTAGAGTCTAAAAACTTGGGTAGCTTGGAAAGGAGACTGGACAAGTTGGTGAGCAGACCTTCTACAGTGTTCTTATGTGGGATAGCGATGAAGAAGTTTCTTGGCAAGTGGTTCAGCTATGTTATAGAAGCCACTATTCTGGTTGAAGTTGTCGGATATAGAAATAAGTGATGATTCCAGGATTCTTCGGTATTGAGTGTTGTCTTCTGTGGCGATAAGTCTTGAGTTTCTGTAGTTTATCAAGTGGTTGTGTGAATTACGGTGTTGTACGCAGGCATTCCTTGTGTCGTCAGACCTGCTTGCGTATTGGTGTTCTGAAATACGTGTTTGGAGGTCCCTTGATGTTTCGCCCACGTATAACTTGTTGCAGTCATTACAAGGGATTATGTATACCCCTGCAGAGGATGGAGGCTTGTCCTGCCTACTACTGGTGATGTCCTTGATGGTCGTGGTTGTGGAGGTAGATACTTGGAATGATGTTTTGGCAAAGATGTTGGAAACATGTTTGGCAATGGAGTTGGTGGGAAGGACTATGTATCTCTTCTCGGCAGTGTCTTCTCTGGGTGTGTTGAAGATGTTTAGTGCTCGCCGCCTGCAGTCTCTGATGAAGTGACGAGGATAGTGGAGTTTGGAAAATACCTGTTCAATTATAGTGCATTCTTCCTCAAGGAACTCGTTGCTGCAGATTCTGAGTGCACGCAGGAAGAAGCCTATAATTACACCACGTTTGGTTTTGGTGTCGTGGTGAGAGTAGAAGTGGAGAAGATCGTTTTGGTTGGTGGGTTTTCGATAGACTTTAAAACGAAGTTCGTGGTCAGCTTTGCAGAGTAGAGCACTAAACATCTTCAACACACCCAGAGAAGACACTGCCGAGAAGAGATACATAGTCCTTCCCACCAACTCCATTGCCAAACATGTTTCCAACATCTTTGCCAAAACATCATTCCAAGTATCTACCTCCACAACCACGACCATCAAGGACATCACCAGTAGTAGGCAGGACAAGCCTCCATCCTCTGCAGGGGTATACATAATCCCTTGTAATGACTGCAACAAGTTATACGTGGGCGAAACATCAAGGGACCTCCAAACACGTATTTCAGAACACCAATACGCAAGCAGGTCTGACGACACAAGGAATGCCTGCGTACAACACCGTAATTCACACAACCACTTGATAAACTACAGAAACTCAAGACTTATCGCCACAGAAGACAACACTCAATACCGAAGAATCCTGGAATCATCACTTATTTCTATATCCGACAACTTCAACCAGAATAGTGGCTTCTATAACATAGCTGAACCACTTGCCAAGAAACTTCTTCATCGCTATCCCACATAAGAACACTGTAGAAGGTCTGCTCACCAACTTGTCCAGTCTCCTTTCCAAGCTACCCAAGTTTTTAGACTCTACAACCCAACTCGGTACATCATCAGATGCAGCATTCTTCACCTGACCTCAGCCGGACTATAAATACTCGCGTTCCTTCCACCCCAGGTAGTTCTGTTTGTGACTTGAAAAAGCCCACTGTGTGGGCGAAACGTAGTCAATAAAGGATCACATTATACTGCATTTGTGTTTATATTGCCATTGGCTTCATATCAAGAAGCATAAATAATAGAAGTCCTCAGGTTGTTCTTCAACTCTATACATCCTTGGTTAGGCCTCATTTAGATTATGCTGCACAGTTTTGGTCACCGTATTACAGGATGGATATAAATTCTCTGGAAAATGTACAAAGGAGGATGACAAAGTTGATCCCATGTATCAGAAACCTTCCCTATGAGGATAGACTAAGGGACCTGAATCTGCACTCTCTAGAAAGACGTAGAATTAGGGGGGATATGATTGAGGTGTATAAATAGAAGACAGGAATAAATAAAGGGGATGTAAATAGTGTGCTGAAAATATCTAGCCTAGACAGGACTCGCAGCAATGGTTTTAAGTTGGAAAAATTCAGATTCAGGAAGGATATAGGAAAGTACTGGTTTGGTAATAGAGTTGTGGATGAGTGGAACAAACTCCCGAGTACAGTTATAGAGGCCAGAACGTTGTGTAGCTTTAAAAATATGTTGGATAAATACATGAGTGGATGTGGGTGGGTGTGAGTTGGACCTGATAGCTTGTGCTACCAGGTCGGTTGCCGTGTTCCTCCCTTAAGTCAATGTGACCTGACCTGACTAGGTTGGGTGCATTGGCTTAAGCCGGTAGGAGACTTGGACCTGCTTCGCATGGGCCAGTAGGCCTTCTGCAGTGTTCCTTCGTTCTTATGTTATGTTCTTATGAGAGTACACCGCCCTCTCTAGAATTTTGGATATTATACTGAGTATACTAAGAGGCCTATAGTTGCTTACATCAGACCTACTATTTTTCTTGAAGATAGGAGTAACTCTGGCCTCCTTGAACCCCTCCGGTACGGTATTAGTGGTGATTGACAGATTTATTATGTGAGCAATAGTGATTGACAGTTCAGAAGCACCATCTTTTAGGAACTTAGACGGGATGTTATCCGGGCCAATGCTCTTAGTTGGGTTTAACCTGCTTAGTTCTTTTTGAATAAAGTCATGAGATACACTTACTAGTTGACAACTGTTTGGGGTTACCCCTTTATTGGTATAGTATGTTTGAAACTTATCAGAGTCTGTGTTAAAGGTATTTGATGCAGCTGGTAGTTTACATACTAGTGTTGATGCAACAGATGTGTAGTAGGAATTAAAGCAATTTGCCACCTTAGATGTTTCGTGGCGTACCTCGTTATTGATAGTGAGTACTATGTTAGACCTATCTACTGGTTTATGGCTATACCCCAACTGTTTTAGTTGCCAGAGCTTTCTGGGGTTATGCTTATACTCTTCAATTTTTGAGCAGTAGTTCTTTGCCTTTGCTCCTTTTATAAGTCTCTGCACTCTGTTCCTCACCCTTTGGAATTCATTTAGTGCTGCAATATCCTGTCTGTTTGCTTTAAATCTTTTTTAGCAACTGGTCTCAGAATTTCATATTATCTAATATCTCAGTAGTCATCCAAGGTTCAGTTCTTCGTTTAATCCTAGCCTCTTTAACTGGTGCAATATTATCAAGGATGGTAGTGAACATTGTTTTGAATGGTTTCCCAGGCATCGTTTACGTCCGTGCAACTTGTTATCTCTGTCCAGTCACAATTGTGTAGCCTATTTACCAGTGTTTCTTTACTGTAGTTTCTAGTTGACCTCATTTTTATTGTCCTGTGTAGGCCTATCTTATCCCTAGTGATTTTCCTGGTTCAGTAAATGGTGAGATGATCACTAAGACCTGTGGTAATGACGCCAGACTGACTAATGTTCTCAGCGCGGTTACAAAATATGTGGTCAATTAGGGTGGCTGAGAACTGTGTGATCCGGGTTGGTGTATTAATTAGTTGAGTGTAACTATTTAAACCTAGAATTTGCTTATACCTTTTGCATAGCCCGTTATTTTGCTGCTGAACACAGATATTGAAGTCGCCCAGTATTATTGTCTCGCAACTGTTTTCAAGTCCGGACAAGACTGGAAAAGTCTTCTAATAACTGGTCCTGGGTGGGAGGGCGGTAACTAGTTCCTACTAAGATGAGTTTAGTCTTGAGAAGCAGCACTTCAAACCATAGAATCTCCAGTTTATTGTTATTTAAATCAGGTCTTGGGTTGTAAGCTAAGTCATTTCTAATGTAGGCACATACCCCACCACCCTTTCTGTTCCTGTCTAAGCGTTTTATATTGTAACCTGTTTTGACCTCGTCGTCAGTCACCGTATCATCCAGCCAGGATTCAGAGATGGATATAACTGCCGCCCTAATTTTGTTAGCTAGAATCCTAATCTCTGCCGGTTTTGGAAAAAGTGATCTTGCGGTGACATGAATAAAGTGAAGGCCTGTTTTCATAAAACAATTATAATCATCAGTATATGGCAATGGGGCATTTGTATTAAAATTAGATAAATCAATGTCATCATTGCTAAAGGGTAACTGTGCCAAAGTGCATTTGCTACACACAAAATGAATTCTGGCACCGTTACTATAATTGTACATACATCCATCATGCACCCACCACTTACACATTTTATATAAGGTGTCTTTCTGTTTTTCTTTCGCACTTTAGTACAGTGTATGTACCTGTTTGGTGGTGTTTGAGATAAGAATGGCTGTATTGTCTCACATTGACCTATGTATGCATTACATATGGAGTTAAGGTTATCATTCCTAGCTACTAGACCGTCATTATCACCGTCATTTATCTGTCTGTTTTGCCTCTGCACAATAGTTTGAGGTCCTGGATTAGTTTGGATATCACTACTTAAGAGCGCTACAATAAGAGCTGTGTGCCAATGTTTTTGTTTGGGTATGCGGTGTTGCCATACCTTGCGGCGATAGTGACATCTACTTTTCTGGTAGGATGGCAACTGTTGGGCTTTTACTGTCCAGGGTGATATTACCCCATTCTGCTTTTCCAGTCCCCATGACTGATTTCTTTCTTTACGGAATTGCAGGAGAAAGATAAATATAATTATGACAGCCTGTACCCCCTAATGCCTGCCATTTTCACTCTTCACTCTTTTACTCATATACAACAATATTTCTGTTAGGTAAGACACATATGCAACAGTTAGGTATCTTTATTATGAAACGTTTCGCCTACACAGTAGGCTTCTTCAGTCAAGTACAGAAAAGTTGATAGAAGCAGAAGATACTTGAAGACGATGTAATCAGTCCATCACCCTTCAAGTTTCGAGGTGGTCAGTCCCTCAGTCTGGAGAAGAGCATTGTTCCATAGTATGAAACAATGCTCTTCTCCAGACTGAGGGACTGACCACCTCGAAACTTGAAGGGTGATGGACTGATTACATCGTCTTCAAGTATCTTCTGCTTCTATCAACTTTTCTGTACTTGACTGAAGAAGCTTACTGTGTAGGCGAAACGTTTCATAATAAAGATACCTAACTGTTGCATATGTGTCTTACCTAACAACCTGTCGGTATTTTATACCATTTTAATGTTCAACAATATTTCTCTCTCTTTTCCAGTCATCTAGTACACCCTAGTATCTGCTTTAGCAATCACCACTGAATTACTAGTAAATTTTCTTCTTCAAAACCCTCTTCACTGCTCACTTTTCCCTTAACTTCACAAACCCCTTTCAGTTAACCCTTATTTCACACTCCCCTCCCCGCCTCACTTCACAGTCCGGCTTCACCTATTACACTTCTAACTCCTTTCCATTCTGGCAGGACCAGAAAGTTTTCATCAATGGCTTTATCCGTCCAAATCCCCCTCAGTTCCATTTAGAGGGGTTGTGTCGTGTTGTTGACTGCCTGACCTGGTCTGCTGTCTCAGCCATTTTTTAAAGCACTGAGGGAAGTAAACGCCACATACAACCTGACTTTCCTTGGAGTTTTATAGATATATTTGGCATTTTCTCTTATGATTCTCTCACTGTACACTGGTCAGCTGAATATAGGTCAGCTACTAAAACATTAACTTTGTTTAACTATTCACTTCTTTCCCACGACTGGCACTGAGGGATAACCGTCCTATATGATAGTTTCCTTGGAGTTTTGTATTGTAGATTTGACGATGTCTCCTGTGTTTTCCTCTCGTTAGCACTGGTACAGGTGATATGATGGTGGTGCAGATATGATGCTACTGTCAGTACAGATGAACGTCAGTATAGATGAGAACTTCAGTTCGCTAGTTGTACGTCTGGCAGAAGCTGGTGTTTGGATGCCGGTCAGCCATGTTTAAATACTCAATTCTTTCCCTCGTTTGGCACCGAGGGAAAAAAGTCCTACAGACCTGTCATTTCCTTGGAGTTTTGTTGTTGGGTTTTCTGCCATGTTGTCTTCCCATTGAACACTTGTGCAGTTGATATGGAGGTCAGTTATTTCAGTGTAGTGGAAAACGTCTCGTGTCTGGTTCACGTGTGGCAGCAGGTCTGGTACTTGAATGCCGGTCCCTCTTTTGTCATATTTAGTCCATTTTGTTGTCGTCATCGTCAGTTTTCATGTCACTATAGGTTCCTTGCATGTTGTTGCAGTATTACTTGCAATATGGCCATCACTGAAGTTCGGATAGGCCCAGGGGACGGCAAGATATAGGAGCAGCCTTGTTGCTGCTTGCTGCCACAGTGTAAGCAGCAGACCCAAAGAGATGGGTTAGTTGTAGTAGTAGGTTATGTACATGTCCTCAGAATCAAGATTCCATGATGTTGCAGTGTCTGACAAGTTGTACAAGAATAGTATGTAATACCGACAAGATGATATTTAGACATATGTACAACTTGCCAGACACTGCAACATCATGGGACTCACATGTGCAGTGTTTTTCACAGATGGTTCTGTCGACCCTGACAGGAAGAGAGCAGCAGCTGGACTGTACCACAATGGTCACACACAAGGCTGGCGATTCCCTGACCACTGTACGATCCTTCAAGCTGAGCTGGTGGCAATTCAGCAGGCCTCGTCACATGCCCTACGACATCGACTCCGACCTGTCATACATGTTGACTCCACCTCTGCAATTAATGCCCTCTCCCATCCCCAACCACAGGACAATGTTCACCTCATCACATCGATACTGAACATAATGACAGTCTTAGAAGTTCAGTGTAACAGATCGACATTGAACTGGATCCCCAGCCATGCTGGCATCCGGGGAAATGAGGCGGCAGATGATGCAGCCAAGGCAGCCACAGATTACCCACATGTTGGGATTACTGTCCCCATCAACCTACGTCAGACCAAACTGGTGGGAGCCAGAGCAATGAAACTTATAGGGGAGGTCCTAGGTGATACCCCATCTTAACAGTGGTACGGAGCAGCGACTCAGGGAGAACCCTCTCCATATGATAGAAGCTGGTCCAGAGAGCAGTGTACGCCATCCATCGGCTCTGTTGGGGTTTCCCACAGCCAAGATGATAGTAGATAAGACAGAGGAGGAGATGTGCCAATACTGCCAGCACGTTGCCCAGCGCCCCCTAACACTATCTCCTGGAGTGCCAAGCTACTGAGACACTCCGCAGGCAACTAGCACTGATGTCCCCTCCCAAAGAAGACCCAGAGTGGACTGCTGCTACACTAGTGTACCATGGAGTCAACGAACCAGACAAGCTGTTGCCCGTGATAACGACATATCCTCCTCGCTAGTGTCCACAGTTAGGAGTACATACGGTGTTGTCGCTTATGAGACGCACCAGATGAAAGACCAGAACAGTGCTTGAGCAGCATACGTTGCATCATTGTAGAACCCTTTCTCCTTCGGGAGCCAGAGACGGGTTATCGCAAGATTAATTAAGACCCGTGCCAGGACTCCGGTCTTGGCGAACATTATACATACATACATACATACTTACCTACCTGTACTTTCTACAATACTGATGGACTGAACGCATCGACTCCAGGCTGAGGGACTGATTACCTCAAACTCCTCCTCTCCTTACAACCTTCTGATTTGTATTGGACGGATGAAGCTACTGTGTGGCGAAACGTTTCTTCAATAAAGATTCTCATATGTTGCATAAGTGTCTGTCTTCTTCAGTCGACTACAGAAAAGTTGGTAGAAACAGAAGAGATGTGAAAACGATGTAATCAGTTCATCACTTTTGAAGATGTAGTTTTGAGGTGGTCAGTCCCTCAGCCTGGAGAAGAGTATTTGTTCCATAGTCTGAAACAAAGATGAATAACCTGCGGACTCCTGTTAGTTATACTTCTTGATATGAAGCCAAGAATTCTGATTGCTTTATTTCGAATACTTATTGCACTGTTGTCTGGGCTTTAGATTATTGCTAACCAGAACTACCAATTTTTTTCCTTAATCAGAGATATTAAGATCTACATTATTTAGTTTATAAGTATCATGGTTTTTTACCTTTCCAACGCTTAGAACGTTGCATTTATCTGTTAAATTGCATTTACCGCTGCACTAATCTATTCAGATCTTCCTGGAGCACTCTAGTGTCCTCGTCAGAATGAATTCAACGGCCTATTTTGGTGTCATCGGCAAACTTATGTTGCTATTTATACCCTCATCTGCATCGTTTACGTAAATTGTAAACAACAAGGGGCCAAACACTGACCCCTATGAAAGTTAAGACACATGTGCAACATCTGGATATATTGTAGACGTTTCGCCATCCAGTGGCTTTATCAATACAGATTCTAGGACATAATAGGAAGACAGTAGAACTATATACAAAAGATGAGGTAATCAGTCCCTCGGCCTTGGAGTTAGTGTTCACAGCATCGTGGTGGAGGAGAATCTGGAGCAAAGGCAAGAAGACTGGCGGTTATATAGGCGTCAGTGGATAGGGACGGGCAGCAGACGAGGGCAGTCACTGGTAGGCGGGATTCCCCAGTGGAAGTAGGTCCTTCCCAAAGAGATGGGTTAGTTGCAGCAGCCGTGAAGAAGGTCTTGTAGATGTCCTTTGAACCAAGATTCCATGATGTTGCAGTGTCTGACAAGTTGTGCAAGAAAAGTATAAAATACCGACAATATGAAAGTTAAGACACATGTGCAACATCTGGATATCTTTATTGTAGACGTTTCGCCATCCAGTGGCTTTATCAATACAGATTCTAGGACATAATAGGAAGACAGTAGAACTACAAAAGATGAGGTAATCAGTCCCTCGGCCTTGGAGTTAGTGTTCACAGCATCGTGGTGGAGAATAATCTGGAGGGCGAAACGTCTACAATAAAGATATCCAGATGTTGCACATGTGTCTTAACTTTCATATTGTCGGCATTTTATACCTTTCTTGCACAACTGACCCCTATGGAACACCGCTTGTGATGCTTCCCCACTCTGACTTCTCCCCGTTTATGCAAACTCCCTGTTTTATTTATTTATTTATTTATTTAGTAATTTAAGCATACAAACAGAGGTACAAAAAAATACAGGTAAGAGCAGCATGCCAAAGCCACTTATATGCATAGCATATAGCCTATCTGTCAGCAACGCCTCTATCCGTGTACCTCGACTTTCCTCAGTAGCCTCCGATGTGGGACTCTGTTAAAAGCCTTACTGAAATCCATACACACAATATCACATTCATTACCATGATCTATCTCCTCAAATACCTTAGTAAAAAAAATTAGTAAATTCGTAAGGCAGGAACGCTCCTTTGTAAAACCGTGCTGAGATTCATTAATCAATTTATGTCTTCCAAGGTGGCTACTAACAGCCTCGGCAATTACAGATTCCATCGGTTTTCCCACTATGGAGGTTAGGCTTATTGATCTGTAGTTCGAAGCTAAGGATCTGTCACCTGATTTGTAGACAGAATAGAAGTATTCTTGACTGGTCGTGTACAGGTAACATGCAATCATAGTGACCTTGTAGTCGATAGGCTTGAAACCCAATCAGCCAAATATCATATCATATATATATATAGTATAACATAAGAAGCTATAGGGTGGCCCGTGGCCTGGTAGACAAAACTCTCGCTTCACACGCTGAGGGTCTGTGGTTCGATTCCCTGTAAGGGTGAAAACATTGAGCGTGTTTCCTTACATCAGTTATCCCTGTTCACCCCATCAGTAAAACAGATACCTGGGTGTTAGTGGACTGGTGTGTCACATCCTGGGTGTTAGTGGACTGGTGTGTCACATCCTGGGTGTTAGTGGACTGGTGTGTCACATCCTGGGTGTTAGTGGACTGGTGTGTCACATCCTGGGTGTTAGTGGACTGGTGTGTCACATCCTGGGTGTTAGTGGACTGGTGTGTCACATCCTGGGTGTTAGTGGACTGGTGTGTCACATCCTGGGTGTTAGTGGACTGGTGTGTCACATCCTGGGTGTTAGTGGACTGGTGTGTCACATCCTGGGTGTTAGTGGACTGGTGTGTCACATCCTGGGTGTTAGTGGACTGGTGTGTCACATCCTGGGTGTTAGTGGACTGGTGTGTCACATCCTGGGTGTTAGTGGACTGGTGTCACATCCTGGGTGTTAGTGGACTGGTGTGTCACATCCTGGGTGTTAGTGGACTGGTGTGTCACATCCTGGGTGTTAGTGGACTGGTGTGTCACATCCTGGGTGTTAGTGGACTGGTGTGTCACATCCTGGGTGTTAGTGGACTGGTGTGTCACATCCTGGGTGTTAGTGGACTGGTGTGTCACATCCTGGGTGTTAGTGGACTGGTGTGTCACATCCTGGGTGTTAGTGGACTGGTGTGTCACATCCTGGGTGTTAGTGGACTGGTGTGTCACATCCTGGGTGTTAGTGGACTGGTGTGTCACATCCTTGGGACAAAATTGACCTAATTTGCTGGAAATGTTCAGCATAACAAGCGGCTTTATATATAGTAGTATGTCATTAATGTCAGCTAGACTTGTACACCTTGTACATGTACTTGTAGAAATAAAAAATATTATTGTACACTATAAAAAGATATCCATATTCTATAGAGCTAAGCGTTTACCTACATTATATATATATATATATATATATATATATATATATATATATATATATATATATATATATATATATATATATATATATATATATATATATATATATATATTCATGTGTTCCTGCACCCTACTGGATGCACGATGCTGCTTGAATGTGTCCGGCTAATCACCATGACTGATAAAATCTAAACTCACCACTTTGGATTTCTCATGCGGTAAACTAATTATATAAATTACGCTGAATTGAGGCAAACATATGACTCCCAACCGCTTGTTTGGGAACCTTTCTTGTGTTCTGCCAACATTTGGAAGTCATTTGTGATAGGCAGGATGAGTCAGCTGTTTGGGGTGGCGGAGGCACGATGTTCGCTTGCGTATATTCTAGTCAGCATGAATGAGCACATTTCAGTGTATGTAGAGAAACTCTAGGGATTGGAAACTCCATTTTCCCCCATGACATTTATAAATTAATATACTTTTTATTTATTTTTACAAGTTCTTGTACAAGGTATACAGACGATAGCTGATATCACTGACATACTATATAGAAAGCCGCTTGTTATGCAGAGCATTTCGGGCAAATTAGGTCAGTTTTGTCCCAGGATGGGACCCACACCAGTCCACTAACACCCAGGTAACCAATTTTACTGATAGTTGAACAGGGGGCAGCTGAAGTTTCCACCCATACTGGGAATCGAACCACGGACCTCAGTGTGTGAGATGAGTGTGCTAGCAATTGAGCTAGCACACTAAAAATGTTTAGTATTTAGTTCTCAGTAAAGTTCAAATGCTTTATAAAGAAAATTTATTCCATATAGAAATAAGATCGAATAGAAATTATCCGAAATGGAGGAACAATAGTCTCAACCATCTTTCAGGACAGAATTAAAGGAATTTATAGGCATATAAAAAGAGGTGAGAGTAATTTTATGAATCATTGTATTCACACTAAGGAGGTTAAAAAAGGAATAAGAGCTAAATGGGACTATGAAATTAAAGTTATTGAGAATTCGAAAACTAATCTTAGATATTTTTTCAAAGTATATAGAACAAAGGTTAAAGAAAGTTAAGTCCAGTGAAAACTAACTTTGGACAACTTATTGACGATGAGAAATAATTGTGCTCCGTTTTTAGCAGGTATTTCTTATCGGTCTTCACTCAAGAAGACAAACGATATCCAATGTGAAAAATTATTTTTATTTTATTAGTGAATCACCTGCAGGAGGTTTACAGGATATTAAATTATTACTGCAAGTAATTTTGGGGAAGTAAGTGGGACTTAAGTCACAGTATGTCACTGAACTGCAGCTCCTTCAAATGCCCACTTCCTCTCCACTCTCACAAAAAAATTAATAATTAAACTAATAATTATATTAATTAAATTAAATTAATAATTATAATAAATTAAATTAATAATTATAATATTAAAACCAGCTACCTGGTAATTAAGGTTGTGGACTGTATATGATTAAGCTTGCTGAGAACAAATATAATTATTACTGTGGAAAATTGCATTTATCTGAATGTATCATTATATACATAACAGTAAATGGAAAGATAATTATTACTTATCAGTTAGACAAGTAGGAATTTGGGACACCTAGGTCGCAAAAAAATGTCCCCCTTCGATACCTACCACTGTCATATCCACAAGTTGCTCTGGACCTATTAATTACAAATGAAAAATACATCACCAGGAATGCTGGTAAATATATAAATTTGTGGACTGTATATTAAACATTAAAGAATAATTATAGATATACACAATTACATAACAGAAAGAAAATATATCTTAATATCACTCACCAATTTGGATATTAAGTTGTCTCATACTCAGAAAAACCTCATTAACTAAATCTATGAAAACACTGGCCAGAATTATACACAAATCTAGAGAGCTTATCTGAGGTTCCTGGAGCTGTCTTGTCCAGTCGTCTGATATCTCAAGTTATGCAGGAATGCATATCCACCAATTTCTCCTCCTATTTGAGAGGTGTCAGCACAATTTTAACCTCTAGAGCACGAAAAATTCTTCCCCATTCACCGTTTCTAATACCAATTCAAAACCCAAGATGGCGAGTCCCGTCTGCGCAGACGCAGGCTTTCCGTTTTCTATGACCCCGCGGCCCGGTCTGTGACCAGGCCTCCTGGTGGATCAGCGCCTGATCAACCAGGCTGTTGCTGCTGGCTGCACGCAAACCAACGTACGAGCCACAGCCCGGCTGATCAGGAACTGCCTTTAGGTGCTTGTCCAGTGCCAGCTTGAAGACTGCCAGGGGTCTGTTGGTAATCCCCCTTATGTGTGCTGGGAGGCAGTTGAACAGTCTCGGTCCCCTGACACTTATTGTATGGTCTCTTAACGTGCTAGTGACACCCCTGCTTTTCATTGGGGGGATGGTGCATCGTCTGCCAAGTCTTTTGCTTTCGTAGTGAGTGATTTTCGTGTGCAAGTTCGGTACTAGTCCCTCTAGGATTTTCCAGGTGTATATAATCATGTATCTCTCCCTCCTGCGTTCCAGGGAATACAGGTTTAGAAACCTCAAGCGCTCCCAGTAATTGAGGTGTTTTATCTCCGTTATGCGCGCCGTGAAAGTTCTCTGTACATTTTCTAGGTCGGCAATTTCACCTGCCTTGAAAGGTGCTGTTAGAGTGCAGCAATATTCCAGCCTAGATAGAACAAGTGACCTGAAGAGTGTCATCATGGGCTTGGCCTCCCTAGTTTTGAAGGTTCTCATTATCCATCCTGTCATTTTTCTAGCAGATGCGATTGATACAATGTTATGGTCCTTGAAGGTGAGATCCTCCGACATAATCACTCCCAGGTCTTTGACGTTGGTGTTTCGCTCTATTTTGTGGCCAGAATTTGTTTTGTACTCTGATGAAGATTTAATTTCCTCATGTTTACCATATCTGAGTAATTGAAATTTCTCATCGTTGAACTTCATATTGTTTTCTGCAGCCCACTGAAAGATTTGGTTGATGTCCGCCTGGAGCCTTGCAGTGTCTGCAATGGAAGACACTGTCATGCAGATTCGGGTGTCATCTGCAAAGGAAGACACGGTGCTGTGGCTGACATCCTTGTCTATGTCGGATATGAGGATGAGGAACAAGATGGGAGCTAGTACTGTGCCTTGTGGAACAGAGCTTTTCACCGTAGCTGCCTCGGACTTTACTCTGTTGACGACTACTCTCTGTGTTCTGTTAGTGAGGAAATTATAGATCCATCGACCAACTTTTCCTGTTATTCCTTTAGCGCGCATTTTGTGCGCTATTACGCCATGGTCACACTTGTCGAAGGCTTTTGCAAAGTCTGTATATATTACATCTGCATTCTTTTTGTCTTCTAGTGCATTTAGGACCTTGTCGTAGTGATCCAGTAGTTGAGACAGACAGGAGCGACCTGTTCTAAACCCATGTTGCCCTGGGTTGTGTAACTGATGGGTTTCTAGATGGGTGGTGATCTTGCTTCTTAGGACCCTTTCAAAGATTTTTATGATATGGGATGTTAGTGCTATTGGTCTGTAGTTCTTTGCTGTTGCTTTACTGCCCCCTTTGTGGAGTGGGGCTATGTCTGTTGTTTTTAGTAACTGAGGGACGACCCCCGTGTCCATGCTCCCTCTCCATAGGATGGAAAAGGCTCGTGATAGGGGCTTCTTGCAGTTCTTGATGAACACAGAGTTCCATGAGTCTGGCCCTGGGGCAGAGTGCATGGGCATGTCATTTATCGCCTGTTCGAAGTCATTTGGCGTCAGGATAACATCGGATAGGCTTGTGTTAATCAAATTTTGTGGCTCTCTCATAAAAAATTCATTTTGATCTTCGACTCTCAGTCTGGTTAGCGGCTTGCTAAAAACTGAGTCATATTGGGACTTGAGTAGCTCACTCATTTCCTTGCTGTCATCTGTGTAGGACCCATCTTGTTTAAGTAGGGGCCCAATACTGGACGTTGTTCTCGATTTTGATTTGGCATAGGAGAAGAAATACTTTGGGTTTCTTTCGATTTCATTTATGGCTTTTAGTTCTTCCCGCGATTCCTGACTCCTAAAGGATTCTTTTAGCTTAAGTTCGATGCTTGCTATTTCTCTGACCAGTGTCTCCCTGCGCATTTCTGATATATTGACCTCTTTTAGCCGCTCTGTTATTCTTTTCCGTCGCCTGTAAAGGGAGCGCCTGTCTCTTTCTATTTTACATCTACTCCTCCTTTTTCTTAGAGGAATAAGCCTTGTGCATACATCGAGTGCCACCGAGTTAATCTGTTCTAGGCATAAGTTTGGGTCTGTGTTGCTTAGTTTATCTTCCCAGCTTATATCGGTTAGGACTTGGTTTACTTGGTCCCACTTTATGTTTTTGTTATTGAAGTTGAATTTGGTGAATGCTCCCTCGTGACTAGTCTCATTTTGTCGGTCTGAGGCTCCACGCATACATGTCTGAACCTCAATTATGTTGTGATCTGAGTATATTGTTTTTGATATGGTGACATTTCTTATCAGATCATCATTGTTAGTGAAGATGAGGTCTAGTGTATTCTCCAGTCTAGTAGGCTCTATTATTTGCTGGTTTAAATTGAATTTTGTGCAGAGATTTAAAAGCTCGTGTGAGTGTGAGTTTTCATCAGAGCTGCCTCCTGGTGTTATTACTGCAACAATATTATTTGCTATATTCCTCCATTTTAGGTGCCTTAAGTTGAAATCCCCCAGGAGCAAGATGTTGGGTGCAGGAGCTGGAAGATTTTCCAGACAGTGGTCAATTTTTAACAGCTGTTCCTGGAATTGCTGGGATGTTGCATCCGGAGGCTTGTAGACTACCACAATGACTAGGTTTTGGTTCTCGACCTTTACTGCTAAAACTTCCACTACGTCATTTGAGGCATTAAGCAGTTCTGTGCAAACAAGTGACTCTGCAATGTACAGGCCAACCCCCCCCTTTTGCCTGTTCACTCTGTCACATCTGTATAGGTTGTAACCTGGGATCCATATTTCGTTGTCCAAGTGATCCTTTATGTGGGTCTCAGTGAAAGCCGCGAACATTGCCTTTGCCTCTGCAAGCAGTCCACGGATGAAAGGTATTTTGTTGTTTATTGCTGGCTTTAGACCCTGTATATTTGCAAAGAAGAATGTTATCGGACTGGTGGTATTGTTGGTACTGGGGGGGGATCTTTTTTCCGGCATTAGTATCTGTATCTGTTGGTTTGGAGTGGAGGCCATCGACTGTGGTTCCACTCCAGGAATGACTGGATTTGGTGTACGATTTCTGCCATTTCCTGCCAGTTTTTTTTCCTTCCTGGCACTAAAAAACCTCTCCCTCTTGAGTGGCTGTGGCTACCCAGGTTTTCCCATGGCCTGGATGTTTTGTATCTTTTTGTCCCCTTTAGATGGTATGCCTGGCAATTTAAGTTATAGCACAGTCTTTCCTGTACTGAAGAGGTACACATTTCAGGGTGAAAAAGCTTACAGGAAGGGAGTTTGCATTTTCCTGTTGTCATATGGGCATGACATTTTCTAGGGTGGTCATAGTTGCATGTCCCATCTGTTTTTCCAGATTTCCCATGCCAGCAGATACCAAGTGCATAGTATGTGCACAGGCTTGGTTTCCGTTTGCCTTGGGTTTCTGTGACTGTATTCCCTGTTGGTGCATGTTTCCCTGTCTTATTCCTATCCTCCTTAGCACCAACAATGGAGCTCCCACCAGTTGTTTTTGGTAATTTATCCTCACTATTGCTATTGGAGTCCTCTTGTTTGCTATTTCCTGCGGTATTTCTGGTTTGCAATATTGGTTTTATCTTATCTTTGACTACACTTGTTTCCCTACTATGGCTCCTGTCCTCTGTGAGGTCATTTATATGTATTCCTTCCTGCGTATAATTCCCGACTACCTGGACAAAATCTCCAGCTTCACCATTACTGTCTACCAGGACAGTATCTCCAGCTTCACCATTTCTGTCTCCCAGGACAGCACCTCCAGCTTCACCATTACTGTCTCCCAGGACAGTATCTCCAGCTTCACCATTACTGTCTCCCAGGACAGCACCTCCAGCTTCACCATTACTGTCTCCCAGGACAGCACTATCAGCCCTACATTTACTGACTACCAGGACATCACCTCCAGCCTTACAGTTTGTGACTACATGGCCAGTATCAAGGGCAGTACCATTCAGCCCGGACTTTTTATGTTCCCATCTGTTGTAGAAAGCTTCCAGGTTTTCTATGAAAGCAGCTTTGATGTTATCCTCTTTTAATACCCTTGTGATTTTAGTCCACAGATTTTCCTCATTTGGGCATACCCAAAAACACTTCTCTGTTTTAATACTGCTTGTAGCTAGTTCTGGGATATCTGCACAAGGAGCGTGACACCAATTTCCACAAAAATGACAATTTATCCATGTGGTAGCCCGTTTGTTTGACTGACCACAGACTACACACAGCTTCATAATGATTTGAATGGTTGATTTACTGCAAGTCTACTAGCAACCTCTTGAATATTATATTAATAACCTTAAATGAAGCTCTAGCTATTTGTATTTCTGTTTCTAACTCTTTTTGTATATTGGACAGCTTACCGTCACGTTCCTGATTTTTAATGTTTGTGTTTATAAGGGCGCCTACAAACCCATCCGTTTACAGTCTGCTTTATTGTTAAATACAGTATGGCCATCTATTTACATATACTGAATTTCTGGAAAATATATACAGTATTTTCCACAATTATACATAAATTATTAGTGTTATTAAAAAAAGAACTTTGTGTTGTCACTTACCATTTAATTGCTGTAGATGGATCAAATCACAACACCTACCTGATATTTAGATCCTATACTGGCCAACTAGGTTTAAATGCATAGAATATGGTGCACTTTCCCTGTGAGTGATGTCTGCATTCCTTATTTAGCCATCCACACGTAATTCTTGAAGTCTCGCAAATTTCCTGTCCCTATTCTTCGGCAAAGGACATTAACACGGGTTCCTATTACAAATTCAGACTGAAACAACTCAATTTGGCCTCGAAAAACGCCGAATTCCTTGTGCAAAATTCCGACCAGTGCTCATTAAATTCAACATGGCGTCCTCCTGTCCCTACTAGCTGTTCCACCTCCCCTTCACTTAAATTTTCTCAAAGGGTCTAAATAACATCACATTTTAATACACAGTCATTATAGTGTTCATTTTGTTCTACATTTAGGAAATTATGTAAAAAAGTTCCACATCCCAGTAGTTAATCATTATAGGCATGAAAATATGTCATATCAGAGTCACAGGTTGAGTGATTGAATCAAAATAAGTCCCTAGGCCCCAACGATCTTATTTCAGGGTTCTTAAAGAGTTCAAGATGGAACTTTATGAACCATTGACTATCGTTTTTAATATCTCTTTCCAAACAGATGGGTGACATTTAGGTGAAAATTGGATACGTGTACAACATCTGGGTATCTTTATTGTTGACGTTTCGCCAACTAGTGGCTTTATCAATACAAATTCAAAGACATAATTGGAAGACAGTAGAACTATATACAAAAAGACGAGGTAATCAGTCCCTCAGCCTTGGAGTCGGTGAAAAGCAGCATAGTCACGACTACGCTGCTCTTCACCAACTCTAAAGCTGAGGGACTGATTACCTCATCTTTTTATATAAAATTATACTGTCTTCCAATTATGTCTTTGAATTTGTATTCATAAAGCCACTAGATAATAATAATATCTTTATTTCTACAAGTACACATGTACAAAGTATACAGGCCTAGCTGACATCAATGACATTCTACAATACATTCATGGTGCTGGGGAAAAAGTTGCCATGGATCGAGGTCTGACTGATCTATAAAAAGCATAGTCTGCATAAATGGGGATCAGTCCTTTAAAGGTGGAATTCCACAAGGATCAGCTTTTCTCCATTGTTCATAATTTGCTTAAATGACCTTGATGAGGAAATAACAATGATATCAGCAAATTCGCTAATGGCATACAAAGATGCCACTTAATTTAAAGAGGATTTAGACAAGCTAATGTCGTTCTGGAAAATTGCATTTATCTGAATGTAACTCATTATATACATAACAGAAAATGATAAAGATTATTATTTATCAATGTTACATAAACAAGTAGGAATTTGGGACACCTAGGTCGCAAAAATGTCCCCCTTCGATACCTACCACTGTCATATCCACAAGTTGCTCTGGACCTATTAATTAAATGAAATATACACCAGGAATACTGGTAAATATATAAATTTGTGGACTGTATATTAAAAATTAAAGAATAATTATAGATATACACAATTACATAACAGAAAGAGAATATCTTAATATCACTCACCAATCTGACTGGAGATTAATGTGTATCATACTCAGAAAACCTCACTCTAAATCTATGAAAATAATGCTGGCCAGAATTACACACTAATCTAGAGAGCTTATCTGAGGTTCCTGGAGCTGTCTTGTCCAGTCGTCTGATATCTCAAGTTATGCAGGAATGCACATTCACCAATTTCGCCTCCTATTTGAGAGGTGTCAACAATTTTAACCTGTAGAGCACGAAAAATTCTTCCCATTACACCAACGTTTGTACAAAATGTAGACAGCCTGTACTGTCTCAAATTGCTGATTTGGCACCAGTGGAGGACCTGGGTACATATAGGATCTGGCATCCACACGGCGACATATTACACAAGATTTAATCACCCTTTTTACGCTTTGCCGTCCTTGTGGAATCCAGAAAGTTTCCCTAATACAATTTAAGGTGGGTTTAGAAAGACACGTAAGCAAACACTATAACATATTTATTAGAAAACGTTTCGGTCCTGGGACCTTGATCACTTTAAGAAGTGATCAAGGTCCCAGGACCGAAACGTTTTCTAATAAATATGTTAGTGTTTGCTTACGTGTCTTTCTAAACCAACTTGTCGGTATTTATTACCAAGGTTTATACCACAATTTAAGGTATCTTGTACCCCACAATGCATTACATTTTTATGGGCATTTAGAACAATCAAATTTGTTAGATGATGAGTTTTGGGCAGTAAGATAGGGCGCTTAGCATAATCACCCAATTCAGGGGAGACTACTATGGCCAGGGGAGACTACTATGACCAGGGGAGACTACTATGGCCAGGGGAGACTACTATGACCAGGGGAGACTACTATGGGAGGAAATTGTTAGGGCCACAAGGCACGATAATGTAGTAATTCTAGGAGACTTTAACTTTAGTCATATTGATTGGAATTTCTTGACTGGGAATTTAGAATCATACGATTTCTTAGAAGTAGTTCAGGATTGTTTTTTGAAGCAGTTTGTGACAGAACCTACAAGGGGTAATAACCTGCTTGACTTAGTTCTGGCAAACAATGAATCCCTTGTTAATAATTTAGAAGTTTTAGAGGGACTGGGTGCTAGCGACCACAAATCAATTACATTTAGAATTGAATGGAAGTATGATAGTAGGGATAACTCAGTAACAGTCCCAGATTTTCGCTTAGCAGATTACGATGGGCTTAGAGAACACTTATCTGTTGACTGGGGTAACGAAGAGAGCTACCAATATGACAGTTTTCTGAACACAATACATGCTGCTCAAAGAACGTTTATCCCTTATAAGGAAATTAGATCAAATAGAAATGACCCAAAATGGATGAATAATAGGCTGAAATATCTACTAGGGCATAAGAAAGGAATTTATAGGCGTATCAAAAGAGGCGAGAGTCATCTTATGAATCAGTATATTGACATTAAGAGGGACATTAAAAAGGGGATAAGAAAAGCTAAAAGGGACTATGAAATTAAAGTTGCTAGGGATTCTAAAACTAACCCAAAAAGTTTTTTCCAGGTCTATAGAACAAAAGTCAGAGATAAGATAGGTCCCCTTAAAAATAACTATGGGCATCTTACTGACAAAGAGAATGAAATGTGCTCGATTTTAAATAATTATTTTCTCTCGGTTTTTACACAGGAAGACACTAATAATATTCCGGTAATTAATTTTTATAGTGGATCAGAAGAAGATAAATTATGTAACATCACAGTCACTAGTGAAATGGTTGTGAAGCAGATAGACCGACTGAAGCAAAATAAGTCACCGGGTCCTGATGAGGTTTTTTCAAGGGTTCTTAAGGAATGCAAAATGGAAATCTGTGAACCATTAACTAATATTTTTAATTTATCTCTTCAAACAGGTGTAGTGTCTGATATGTGGAAGATGGCTAATGTAATTCCTATTTTTAAAACAGGGGACAAGTCGTTACCGTCAAATTACCGCCCAATAAGCCTGACCTCAATTGTAGGCAAATTACTAGAGTCAATTATAGCTCAAATTATCAGAAGCCATCTCGATAAGCATAGCTTGATTAATGATACTCAGCATGGATTCACAAGAGGCCGGTCTTATCTAACTAATTTATTAACTTTCTTCAGTAAAGCTTTTGAGGCTGTTGACCACGATAAAGAATTTGATATTATTTACTTAGATTTTAGTAAGGCATTTGATAGAGTTCCGCACCAAAGACTGTTGAAGAAAGTAGCAGCTCATGGCATTGGGGGAAGGGTGCTCTCGTGGATCGAATCATGGCTCACAGATAGGAAGCAGAGAGTGTCCATAAATGGGGTTAAATCCGAGTGGGGATCAGTACAAGTGGCGTTCCACAGGGATCAGTCTTGGGCCTGTTGTTGTTTATAATATATATCAATGATCTTGATGAAGGAATTACTAGTGATATGAGCAAATTCGCCGATGACACGAAGATAGGTAGGATAATTGATTCAAACGTAGATGTTAGGGAACTTCAGGAGGATTTAGACAAACTCTACTCTTGGTCAGAAAAGTGGCAGATGCAGTTCAATGTAGATAAATGCAAGGTTCTGAAGCTCGGGAGTGTCCATAACCCTAGCACTTATAAGTTAAATAATGTAGAACTTAGCCATACAGATTGCGAAAAGGACTTGGGGGTTATGGTAAGCAGCAACCTTAAACCAAGACAGCAATGCCTAAGCATACGTAATAAGGCAAATAGATTACTGGGATTTATATCAAGAAGTGTAAGCAACAGAAGTCCAGAGGTCATACTGCAGCTTTATACATCATTAGTAAGGCCTCACCTAGATTATGCAGCTCAATTCTGGTCTCCATATTACAGAATGGACATAAATTCGTTAGAAAACATTCAGCGTAGGATGACTAAATTAATACATAGCATTAGAAATCTTCCTTATGAAGAAAGATTGAAGACTCTTAAGTTACATTCACTTGTTAGACGAAGAATGAGCGGAGACCTGATCGAAGTGTATAAGTGGAAGATAGATATTAATAAAGGGGATATTAATAAGGTCTTGAGGATATCTCTCCAAGAGAGAACCCGCAGTAATGGATTTAAATTAGATAAGTTTAGATTTAGAAAGGACATAGGAAAGTATTGGTTTGGAAATAGGGTAGTTGATGAGTAGAACAGTCTACCTAGTTGGGTTATTGAGGCTAGGACTTTGGGTAGTTTCAAATTTAGGTTGGATAAGTACATGAGTGGGAGGGGTTGGATTTGAGAGGGACTTGCACATCGGAGCTTGTTTCTTGGGTGGCATTGAAAATTGGGTTGGTCAAATGTTTGTTAGTGGGATGAATTGTAAAGGACCTGCCTAGTATGGGCCAACAGGCCTGCTGCAGTGTTCCTCCTTTCTTATGTTTCTTATGTTTCTTATGTCTAAATCCTCCTGAAGTTCCCTAACATCTACGTTTGAATCAATTATCCTACCTATCTTCGTGTCATCGGCGAATTTGCTCATATCACTAGTAATTCCTTCATCAAGATCATTGATATATATTATAAACAACAACAGGCCCAAGACTGATCTCTGTGGAACGCCACTTGTTACTGATCCCCACTCGGATTTAACCCCATTTATGGACACTCTCTGCTTCCTATCTGTGAGCCATGATTCGATCCAAGAGAGCACCCTTCCCCCAATGCCATGAGCTGCTACTTTCTTCAACAGTCTTTGGTGCGGAACTCTATCAATGCCTTACTAAAATCTAAGTAAATAATATCAAATTCTTTATCGTGGTCAACAGCCTCAAAAGCTTTACTGAAGAAAGTTAATAAATTAGTTAGACAAGACCGGCCTCTTGTGAATCCATGCTGAGTATCATTAATCAAGCTATGCTTATCGAGATGGCTTCTTATAATCTCAGCTATAATTGACTCTAGTAATTTGCCTACAATTGAGGTCAGGCTTATTGGGCGGTAATTTGACGGTAACGACTTGTCCCCTGTTTTAAAAATAGGAATTACATTAGCCATCTTCCACATATCAGACACTACACCTGTTTGAAGAGATAAATTAAAAATATTAGTTAATGGTTCACAGACTTCCATTTTGCATTCCTTTAGAACCCTTGAAAAAACCTCATCAGGACCCGGTGACTTATTTTGCTTCAGTCGGTCTATCTGCTTCACAACCATTTCACTAGTGACTGTGATGTTACATAATTTATCTTCTTCTGATCCACTATAAAAATTAATTACCGGAATATTATTAGTGTCTTCCTGTGTAAAAACCGAGAGAAAATAATTATTTAAAATCGAGCACATTTCATTCTCTTTGTCAGTAAGATGCCCATAGTTATTTTTAAGGGGACCTATCTCATCTCTGACTTTTGTTCTATAGACCTGGAAAAAACTTTTTGGGTTAGTTTTAGAATTCCTAGCAACTTTAATTTCATAGTCCCTTTTAGCTTTTCTTATCCCCTTTTTAATGTCCCTCTTAATGTCAATATACTGATTCATAAGATGACCCTCGCCTCTTTTGATACGCCTATAAATTCCTTTCTTATGCCCTAGTAGATATTTCAGCCTATTATTCATCCATTTTGGGTCATTTCTATTTGATCTAATTTCCTTGTAAGGGATAAACGTTCTTTGAGCAGCATGTATTGTGCTCAGAAAACTGTCATATTGATAGCTCTCTTCGTTACCCCAGTCAACAGATGATAAGTGTTCTCTAAGCCCATCGTAATCTGCTAAGCGAAAATCTGGGACTGTTACTGAGTTATCCCTACTATCATACTTCCATTCAATTCTAAATGTAATTGATTTGTGGTCGCTAGCACCCAGTTCCTCTGAAACTTCTAAATTATTAACAAGGGATTCATTGTTTGCCAGAACTAAGTCAAGCAGGTTATTACCCCTTGTAGATTCTGTCACAAACTGCTTCAAAAAACAATCCTGAACTACTTCTAAGTAGTCGTATGATTCTAAATTCCCAGTCAAGAAATTCCAATCAATATGACTAAAGTTAAAGTCTCCTAGAATTACTACATTATCGTGCCTTGTGGCCCTAACAATTTCCTCCCATAGTAGTCTCCCCTGGTCCCTATCTAAATTTGGGGGACGGTATATCACACCTAAAATTAATTTTTCATGCCCCTCTGAAAATTCTATCCAAACAGACTCTGTATGTGTTACTTCAGACTTAATACCCGTTTTTATGCAACAGTTCAAACTATCTCAGACAAACAATGCCACGCCACCCCCCTTCCCGATACTTCTATCTACTTGGAACAATTTAAAACCCTGAATGTGACATTCTGCAGGCATGTCCCGACTTTTTGAATTAAACCACGTCTCAGTAATGGCAAATATATCTATGTTACCTGCACTAGCAACTAGTCTCAACTCGTCCATCTTATTCCTAGCACTGCGACTATTTGTGTAATAAATATTTAAAGACCCTCCTCTCTCTTTACCCTTCCTGCTCCTTTCTGTTATTCCACTAAACCTATTACTGTCCTTGTCAATTAGTGTCACTGGCTTTCCAATATCCACCTCATTTTGCTTATTACTAGTTCTCCTAGTACTCATATTACTACCCTGCGACTTCACAGTTTTCCCGCCAAAACCCATACCACTAACTATTCCTAGTTTAAAGACCTAACAGCTCCCTCCACTGCGTTGGCCAGTGCTCCCACCCCACACCTAGATAAGTGAACCCCATCCCTGGCATACATGTCATTTCTGCCATAGAAGAGGTCCCAGTTGTCAATGAATGTTACCGCATTTTCCTTACAGTATTTGTCCAGCCAGCAATTGACACCAATTGCTCTGGACAACCATTCATTTCCAACTCCTCTCCTTGGCAAAATGCCACATATGACAGGTTTCCCACCCTTCCTCCTAATTATCTCTATTGCTGACCTATAACTGCTAATCAGGTCCTCACTCCTACGTCTGCCAACATCGTTGCCTCCAGCACTGAGACAGATAATAGGATTGCTCCCATTACCTCTCATGATGTCATCCAGACGGCTAACAATATCCTTCATCCCCGCCCCAGGAAAACACACACTCTGCCTCCTACTCCTATCCTTCAAGCAGAACGCCCTATCCATGTACCTCGTCTGGCTATCCCCAACAACAACAATGTTTTTACCTTCATTGGCATCGTCCGTCGTGATGCTCCGAGTAGTTGACTCACATTCGCCAGGCAGCATTACACCACTTGTAGAATTCGTCAAGACGTTCTCGATGGTCTTTGTTGGGGTTTCTAGGGATGTCTTACTCACGTCTGCCAATGCTTCTTTGGTGCTCGTTGTGGCATTCCCAGTAGAACACTCACATTCGTCAGGTAGCACCGAGAATGGGTTGGAAGTTTCCACGGTAGTCTTCTGGTTTCTCGTTGTTTCTGCCTCTCCAACCGTTTTCTTGATCTTCAGCTTGGTTCCATGTTGCCCGGCCACTGACCAAGCTCCCCTCTTAACCTGGGGACTCACAACAGAAGGATTACTACGAATCCTCTTGTTCTCCTCCGTTAATCGCCGTATCTCCATCTTAGCAACTCTGAGCTCTTCTCTCAGCTGCTGGTAAAGTTGCTCAAGAGAGGGCATCCTGGTTCAGATTCACAGAGAGCACACAAACAGGTCTTCACAGAGCTAAGTACACGTCACCAACTACCCTATTTCCAAACCAATACTTTCCTGTGTTCTTTCTAAATCTAAACTTATCTAATTTAAATCCATTACTGCGGGTTCTCTCTTGAAGAGATATCCTGAAGACCTTATTAATATCCCCTTTATTAATACCTATCTTTCACTTATACACTTCGATCAGGTCTCCCCTCATTCTTCGTCTAACAAGTGAACGTAACTTAAGAGTCTTCAATCTTTCTTCATAAGTAAGATTTCTAATGCTATGTATTAATTTAGCCATCCTACGCTGAATGTTTTCTAACGAATTTATGTCCATTCTGTAATACGGAGACCAGAATTGAGCTGCATAATCTAGGTGAGGCCTTACTAATGATGTATAAAGCTGCAGTATGACCTCTGGACTTCTGTTGCTTACACTTCTTGATATAAATCCCAGTAATCTATTTGCCTTATTACGTATGCTTAGGCATTGCTGTCTTGGTTTAAGGTTGCTGCTCACCATAACCCCCAAGACCTTTTCGCAGTCTGTATGGCTAAGTTCTACATCATTTAACTTATAAGTGCTAGGGTTATGGACACTCCTGAGCTTCAGAACCTTGCATTTATCTACATTGAACTGCATCTGCCACTGTGGAAATATAAACACATATGCAGTATAATGTGATCCTTTATTGACAACGTTTCACCCACACAGTGGGCTTTTTCAAGTGTCACACAGATCTACCTGGGGTGGAAGGTACGGGAGTATTTATAGTCATGTTCAGAATGTTGAGGTCAGGTGGAGAATGCTGCATCTGATGATCTACTGGGTGGAGTAATAGAGTCTTGGGTAGCTTGGCAGGGGTATTGGACAAGTTGTGAGTAGACCTTTTGCAGTGTTCTATGTTCTTATGTGGGATAGCGATGAAGAAGTTTCTTGGCGAGTGGTTCAGCTATGTTATAGAAGCCGTTGTTCTGGTTGAAATTGTTGGTTATAGAGATAAGCGATGATTCCAGGATTCTTCGGTGTTGAGTGTTGTCTTCTGTGGTGATAAGTCTTGAGTTTCTGTAGTTAATTAAATGGTTGTGTGAATTGCGATGTTGTACACAGGCATTCCTTGTATCGTCAGTCCTGCTTGCATATTGGTGTTCTGAAATACGTGTTTGGAGGTCTCTTGATGTTTCGCCCACATATAATTTGTTGCAGTCATTACAAGGGATTATGTATACCCCTGCAGAGGATGGAGGCTTGTCCTGTCTACTACTGGTGATGTCCTTGATGGTCGTGGTTGTGGAGGTAGATACTTGGAATGATGTATTGGAAAAGATGTTGGAAACATGTTTGGCAATGGAGTTGGTGGGGAGGACTATGTATCTCTTCTCGGCAGTGTCTTCTCTGGGTGTGTTGAAGATGTTTAATGCCCGCCGTCTGCAGTCTCTGATGAAGTGACGAGGATAGTGGAGTTTAGAAAATACTTGTTCAATTATAGTGCATTCTTCCTCAAGGAACTCATTGCTGCAGATTTTGAGTGCACGCAGGAAGAAGCCTATAATTACACCATGTTTGGTTTTGGTGTCGTGGTGAGAGTAGAAGTGGAGAAGATCGTTTTGGTTGGTGGGTTTTCGATAGACTTTAAAATGAAGTTCGTGGTCAGCTTTGCAGAGCAGAACATCAAGGAAAGGAAGAGTGTTGTCGACTTCTTCTTAAAGTGTGAACTGGATTGAAGGCTCGACCTGGTTGAGCTTGTCTTGGAGAGCTTGAACATTGAAGTGTTTAGGAGTTATGAGGAGAATGTCATCAACATAACGGAGCCAGGTGACAGACGAAGGAATAATGGTGGAGAAACGTTCGGCTTCTAGATGTTCCATGTATAGGTTCGCCAGGACTGCACTGAGTGGTGAACCCATGGGTAGTCCAAAAGTCTGCTGAAAGAGGTGATTTTCGAAAGAGAAACACGTAAAGCCAACACATAGTTCAACAAGGTCGATGAAATCGCTGGCTGGAATGGGAAGATCAAGTGAATCGTCAATTTTCCTGCCCAAGAGATCGATGGCTTGTGTAGTAGGTACTTTGGTGAATAGGGAAGTCAAGTCAAGGCTGGAAAGTTTCTTGTTCCTGATGTTGATGTTGTGAATGCGATTGAGAAGATCACCCGAGTGTTTGAGATGTGCTGGACTGATAGTGCCCAAGAGTTTAGAGAGGTGTTTTGCGAGAATTCCTGAGAGCTGGTGGGGAGCACTGCCTATTCCCGAGGATATGGGCCTCAGTGGGATACCAGGCTTGTGAGTTTTTGGCAGGCCGTACATTCTGGCAGGTCTGGGGTTAATTGGGATGGTGTGCAGAAGTTTCTTCCCTTGTTCTGAGCCCCTCAGAATGCGGCGAGTCCTTTGAAGAAAAGTTTTAGTAAGGTTGTCCACTTGGTTAGTTGTGAGAGGTTTGTAGGTATCTGGGTCATTAAGTAGATTGAGCATTTTGTTCCTGTAATCGTCAGTGTTCATGATAACAACACCACCTCCTTTATCAGCGGTGGTGACCCTGATGGTCATGTCTTCTGCTAAACCTTTGAGTGCATTGATGTAACATCGAGGTATGACTGGGGAGCTGCGTGTTGAGATGGCTGCTGAGATGATGCCTTGAAGATAGCCTTTTTGGAAGTCAGAGTCATTGTGTCTGTAGTTTTTGGCGATGAAATTGAGGTCTTGTTTTGGTTTCGTAACTCCTGTTGCGAATTTGAGGCCTAAGCTGAGGGCTTCAGTTTCTGTGGTTGACAGTGGATGAGATGAAAGATTTTGAATAATTTCAGGTCTTCCTAAACTTTTCCAATTACTATTATCGCAGAGTGTTTGTAGTTCCTAGTAAGTCTGATCTTCTGTTGAACATTCGCTGTGGTAACTCTGCTGCGAATGATTTTGGCGGTGCGTCTGTTCATGTTGCCCCGGAGTGTTGTGCCTAGTGTTCTGGCTTGGAGAAAAGCTTCCTTTGTAGCATTGTTTAAGTCATCTGCACACTCTTCAAGGTAGGTCCGAGCTGTAGCGGAGAAAGGTGGTTTGATGTTGGCAATTTGAGTAGGAGTAGATCTTGGTAAGACCATCGTTTGGCACTTCATCTCCAGGGAAATCTTTACTTATTTTGTCCTTCAATTTGGACGAATTACTATTCCATTCTCTCAGAGGCATATTTGCACTTTGCATTATTTTATTAGCCTCTCCATAAGTCATTAACAGTTCCTCTTCAGTTGATGTCACACCCAGGAAATTGTCCATATAAAATTGTTTGCTCCTTACTTTACTCAATGGACTTCCCCTACATTTAAGGTGTGCATTTATCGTCGCTTGAAGTAGGAACGGACTGGATGTAGCACCAAATAATATGCTCCTAAAGCGAAAGGTTTTCAGAGGGCTAAGTGGGTCAATAGGATTCTCAGGCCATAAGAAGTGGGTACAATCCTGGTCAGCCTCTTGTAAACCCACTCTTAGAAAAGCTTTACTTATGTCAGCCGTAAAGGCATAATTTTTCATCCTGAAATTTAATAAGATATCTCCTAATTTTTCCGTCAACGACAGACCTGTCATCAAACAGTCATTTAAACTAGGTACATTTTTGTTACTCCTGGAACTACAATTAAACACAATTCTCAGAGGAGTGGTCTTAGAATCCTTCTTCACTCCGTGATGTGGCAAATAGTGACCATAAATTTTGGCTTGCTCAGGAGGTACCTCTTCTATAAATTTATTAATTAACTGCTCAGCAATTATATCATTATAGGCAGTTAACAATTCTGGTGTCTTACTCAGTTTGCGGAGCTGAGCCTTTAACTGCCCATATGCCATTCTATAATTGGTGGGCAATTCTGGATGGTTCAGTCTCCATGGAAGTCACACCCAGTATTGTCCAGATTCAAATTTTACATCTCTCAGGTATTGCTCCTGAGTAAAAGAATCGTCTGGACTTTCTTCATTTACATTTATTCCAATGCTGTCTAATTCCCACAATTTATGCACTGGCTCAACACCATCCTCTATGGAAGAATTATACTGGGGTACGATTTCATGAGTAAGACACACAGTTATGGTATTTGTAGTTTCCTCTAGTCATGAATTATTATTACGAGGAATCCTACCATACATTACATGTCCTCCTGCAGTCTTCAAAAGGGTGACACCGCATTTCTTTACCATACCCTTTACAAAGGAGGCATAATAGTCACTACCTATCAAAATATTTATTGGGCCTACAGAATCATCACTTACCCCAGAAGGTGCTAAATTTACATTATGTGAAAGTCTTTCTGTAGCTTTACTAAGCCCTACTGTAGATATTTTCTCTGGAAGTCTACAATTACTGCATTAACACGTTTTTTCTCATTGTCCAACCTGACAGTTACATAAACAGTGTCATACAATTGAGCTCTTTTATCTGAGAGAAAACCAGATAATTTTAGAGTTGTAGGATCTCCCATCTATACTTTCATACCATCAAGACATTTACGTTTAATGAAAGTATGTTGGGATCCCTGGTCTAATAATGCAGTTACATTTTTTGATTTATGCCTTTTATCATCAACTTTTACCTGTAACACAGGTAAGGCTACTTCAGCAAAACCATCATTATTAACATTAGCAGCAATTTTTACATTAGCCACTGTTGTGTCAGGATTGTCAACATTATCAGTATTATCAACATTATCATATAGACCTTTACACATGACTATATGGTGTCTTCCTTTGTGACATTGATAACAGAAGTTTAATTTGGCTTAACAATCCTTTACATTGTGATTAACCAAACACCTGATACATCTGTCAAGTTCCTCCAATCTTTCAACTTTATCATTCCATGAATTGTATGCATTGCAATTCTTAGAAAAATGAGTACCCTTGCAGAAGAGACAATCTCTCTTTTCTTTGACTGGTTTCTTATTAACTGGGCTACTCTTAGGAGGGTACTTATTCTTCTTACCTTGTGGAGAATCATTACTTCTGATTCCTGCTACTTGATATGCACCTATGCAACTCTTTTTAGGAAATGAATTTTGATTATTAACATTGGGATAATTTTTCCCTTTGTGAAACTTCACAGATACCTCAGAGTTATTATGTGTTGCATCTTTAAAATGAGTTGGTTGGCTGGTCTGCAACTGAACAATTAATTCTTGTAGACCTAGTCTTATTTCCTCCAGACCAAAATAACCCTTGTGATATTTATTCGAGACCCACTCAAGTGTTTTACAGCTTAATTTATTCTGTACCATGGCACTCAATAACCAGTCTGATTCCTTCAGATTATATTTATTACTTAAAGTTTTGAGAGTGCTCTCCAGTTTAACTCTAAACTGCTGTAAACCTTTGTAAGTGTGATCTGGAGATTTTAAATTAACAATGATATTCACTAGATCCAACCTACTTTGTTCTATATTACCATAAGTGACTTTCAACAAGTCAACTGCTTCCTTGTAAGAGTCATCTACATTGGGAAAGGCTTGTATCAGTATGTGAGCATCTCCTCTTACCTGTCCTTTGAGGTAAAATAATTTAGTTACACAGGCTAGGTCACTCCTGTCATGCACAGCTGCTTTAAAAATTGACCAAAATTCCTCCCAATTTTCTCCAGGATTAAACACAGGCAAACACAATTCTGGGAGTTTTGGCAAAGACATATTATTTGTTGGAGCAGACTGACCAACTGCCTGGTTTACACATTTTAATTTATTCAATGCCTGACTTTTACAAGAAAGAATCTTTTCCTCTAATTCATAATACATGTACTGATCTACTTCAGTCTCATCTACACAGTTTACTAACAAATCTCCTTCATATTTGTTGTAATATAATTTGTATGAATCATATATATTACCTAAAGCATCTAAATACAATTTTAAATCATCACTATTCACAGTTTCTTGATTCATTAATTCCAAGCACTTATTATATGCCTTGGTTACATGAACTTTCCTAGCCTGTAGTGATGCTTTCTTTACTCTATATTCCATATGCTTGTCTTCTACATCAATTTCCTCATTTTCAGCCATGATGCAATGTATTAAATTCAACCCAATCAATAACACTGACACAACCTACATTTGAATAAATCCCAGCTACTTGAGCTCAGCAATTACATGTAAAAAATTGTAATATAAATTTTAAATGTACATTAATACAAACTTGGCTCATCAAAATTAATATTATACAAATTAATAAATCCTTGCCAGAATTTGGCATAGCAAAATTATTATACACAATATAATCTTTAGACACTTTTCTTATCAATTACACATACACTGATATAAATCTTGGCCAGAATTGTCTTATCAAATTAATATTATACAAATTAATATAAACTTAGCCAGACTTGACTTATCAAAATTAATATTGTAATAATTATAATCCACTACACATTAAATAAATTTGTGAACTTAACATCCACCTCCTTCTGTCATTTCACATATAATTATTAAGTAATTAACCAATTAATGACTTCACTAATTACCTCCGGTTCAAGAAGGACCAACGGGCAAATTAAATGTGGAAAATTGCATTTATCTGAATGCAACTCATTATATACATAACAGAAAATGATAAAGATAATTATTATTTATCAGAGTTACATAGACAAATAGGAATTTGGAACACCTAGGTCGCAAAAATGTCCCCCTTCGATACCTACCACTGTCATATCCACAAGTTGCTCTGGACCTATTAATTAAATGGAATATACATACACCAGGAATACTGGTAAATATATAAATTTGTGGACTGTATATTAAAAATTAAAGAATAATTATAGAGACACATAATTACATAACAGAGAGAGAATATCTTAATATCACTCACCAATTTGACTGGAGATTAATGTGTATCATACTCAGAAAACCTCACTCTAACTAAATCTATGAAAATAATGCTGGCCAGAATTACACACATATCTAGAGAGCTTATCTGAGGTTCCTGGAGCTGTCTTGTCCAGTCGTCTGATATCTCAAGTTATGCAGGAATGCACATCCACCAATTTTGCCTCCTATTTGAGAGATGTCAAGACAATTTTAACCTCTAGAGCACGAAAAATTCTTCCCATTACACCAACGTTTGTACAAAATTCAAAACCAAGATGGCGAGTCCCCTCTGCACAGATGCAGGCTTTCCATTTTCTGTGACATAAATATTATTAAATACAGTATGGCCATCTATTTACATATAAATACTGAATTTCTGGAAAATATATACAGTATTTTCCACAGTCGTATTCAGAAAAGTGGCAGATGCCGTTCAGTGTAGATAAATGCACAGTCCTAAAGCTCGGGAATATAAATAACCCTAGTACTTATAAACTAAATAATATAGAACTTGACCATACAGAATGTGAATATCAAAATAGTATACAGTACCGACAGGATGGTAGGTAAGACACATGGGGAGCAGTTAGGCAACTTTATTTCGAAACGTTTTGCCTGCACAGTAGGCTTCTTCAGTCGAGTATAGAAAGGCAGGAGCAGTAGAGATGTGAAGACAGTGTAATCGGTCAGTCCCTTACCCTGGAGAAGAGTTCTGTTCCATAGTCTGAAACAGTCTTAAGAGAGAAGCGACAGTATAGAGACTTATATACCGTCAGAAGGAGAGGTGCAGGGAGGTAGAAGAGAGAATGTAGTCACTGAGAGGTCACGTCCCTCTCAGATCCAACAATTCTCACTTGAAAATAACCCTACTAGGCAGACTGTTCCACTCATCAACTGCCCTATTTCCAAACCAATACTTTCCTATATCCTTTCTAAATCTAAACTTATCTAATTTGAATCCATTATTGCGGGTTCTCTCTTGGAGAGATATCCTCAAGCCCCATTTACATCCTCTTTATTAATACCCATCTTCACTTTTACACCTCGATCATGTCTCCCCTCATTCTTCGCCTTACAAGTGAATATAATTTAAGGGACTTCAATCTTTCTTCATACGGAAGATTTCTAATGCAATGAATTAATTTTTGCATTCATCGCTGAATGTTTTCTAACGAATTTATATCCATTCTGTAAAATGGAGACGAGAACTGAGCTGCATAATCTAGGTGAGGCTTTACTAATGATGTATAAAGCTGTAGTATAACCGCTGGACGTCTGTTGCTTACACTTCTCGATATAAATCCCAGTAATCTATTTGCTTTATTACGTACGCTTTGGCACTGCTGTCTTGGTTTAAGGTTGCTGCTTACCATAACCCCCAAATCCTTTTCGCATTCTGTATGGTTAAGTTCAACATTATTGAGCTGGTAGGTGCTAGGGTTATGAACATTTCCGAGCTTTAGAACTTTTCATTTATCTACATTGAACTGCATCTGCCACTTTTCTGACCACGAACTGAGATTGTCTAAATCCTCTTGAAGTTCTGAGACATCAACGTCTGAATCGATTATCCTACCTATCTTCGTGTCATTAGCGAATTTGCTTATATCACTAGTAATTCCCTCATCAAGGTCATTTATATAGTATATTATAAACAACAACGGGTCTAAAACCGATCCCTGCGGAACGCCACTTGTTACAGATCCCCACTCGGGTTCAATCCCATTTATGCACACACTGCTTCTATTGGTGAGCCATGACTCGATCCATGACAGCACTTCTTCCCCAATGCCATGAGCTACCACTTTCTTTAACAGTCTTTGATGTGCTACTCTATCAAAAGCCTTATTAAAATCCAAATAAACAATATCGAATTCTTTATCATGATCATCGACCTCAAAAGCCTTACTGAAGAAAGTTAATAAATTAGGCAGGAATGGATCCTGGTGAATCCATGTTGAGTATCATTAATCAAATTATGCCTATCGAGATGGCTTCTTACATTATCAGCTATAATTGACTCTAGTGTTTTGCCTACAGTTGAGGTTAGGCTTATTGGGCCGTAATTTGACGGTAACGGCTTGTCCCCTGCTTTAAAAATAGGAATTACATTAGCCATCTTCCACATATCAGACACTACACTTGTTTGAAGAGATAAATTAAAAATATTAGCTAAAGGTTCACAGAGTTCCATTTTGCATACCTTAAGAACCCTTGAAAAAAGCTCATCAGGACTGGGCAATTTATTTTGCTTCAGTCTGTCTGTTTAATAACCATTTCGTTAGTGACTGTGATATTGCATAATTTATCTTCTTCAGGCCCACTACAAAAAATTGGGATATTATTAGTGTCTTCCTGAGTGAAAACCAAGAGAAAATAATTATTAAAATGGAGCACATTTCATTCATTTTGCCAGTAAGATGCCCATAGTCATTTTTAAGGGGACCTATCTTATCTCTAACTTTTGTTCTATACACCTGGAAAATTTTTTTGGGGTTAGTTTTTGAATCTCTAGCAACTTTGATTTCATATTCCCGTTTAGCTTTGCTCATCCTCTTTTTAACGTCCCTCTTAATGTCAATATAATGATTCATAAGATGACCCTCACCTCTTTTGATGCGCCTATAAATTCTTTCTTCTGCCCTAAAAGATATTTGAGCCTATTATTCATCCATTTTGGGTCATTTCTATTCGATCTAATTTCTTTATACGGGACAAACGTTTTTTGGGCAGCTTGTATAATGTTTAGAAAGCTGTCATATTGATAGCTCTCTTTGTTACCCCAGTCAACAGATGATAAGTGTTCTCTAAGCCCATTGTAATCTGCTAAGCAAAAATCTGGGACCGTTACTAAGTTGTTCCTACTATCATACTTCCATTCAATGCTAAAGGTAACTGATTTGTGGTCGCTTGTGCCGAGTTCCTCTGTGATTTTCAAATTATTAACAAGGGTTTCCTTGTTTGCCAGAACCAAGTCAAGCAGGTTATTTCCCCTTGTAGGCTCTGTCACAAACTGTTTCACAAAACAATTCTGAACTACTTCATAAAAAGTCGTTAGATTCTAAATTCCCAGTCAAAATATTCCACTCAATCTGACTAAAGTTAAAGTCCCCTAGAATTACTACGTTATCGTGCCTTGTGGTCTTAACAATTTCCTCCCAAAATAGTCTCCCTTGTTCCCTATCCAAGTTTGGAGTACGGTATATTACGCCTAAAATCAATTTTTCATACCCCTCTGAAAATTCTATCCAGACTCTGTACGTGTTATTTCAGGCTTTATACCCGTTTTTTATGCAACAGTTTAAACGATCTCAGACATAGAGTGCCACCCCACATCCCTTACCGATGCTGCTACCTACTTGAAACAATTTAAAACCCTGAATGTGACATTCAGCAGACATATCCCGATTTTTCATATTAAACCACTTCTCAGTTATGGCAAAAACATCAATGTTACCCGCACTTGCAGCTAATTTAAATTCGTCCATCTTATTTCTCGCACTACGTGTATTAGTATAAAATATGTTTAAAAAACTCCCCTTCTGTTTTCTCTTCCTGCTGATTTCTGTTCCTTCACTATACCTGTTACTGTCCTTGTCACCTAGTGCCACTGGGTTTCCAATATTCATCAATAACTCTACCTCATTCTGCCTATTACTGGTTTCCCTAAAACTCACACTATCGCTACACTGAGAATTCATTGATTTTCCACAAATACCCATACCACTATCTATTTCTAGTTTAAAAGACCTAAGAGCTCTCTCCACTGCATTGGCCAGTGCTCCCACCCCAAACCTAGATAAGTGAACCCCATTCCTGGCATACATGTCATTTCTACCATAGAAGAGGTCCCAGTTGACTATGAATGTTACTGCATTTTCCTTAGTGTTTGTCCAGCCAGCAATTGACACCAATTGTCATGGACAACCATTCATTTCCAACTCCTCTCCTGGGCAAAATGCCACATATCACAGGGTTCCCACCCTTCTTCCTACTTATCTCTGTTGCTGTCCTATACCTGCTAATCAGGTCTTCACTCCTACGTCTGCCAACATCATTGCCTTCCACACTGAGGCAGATAATAGGATTGCTCCCATTACCTTTCATGATATCTAGACGACTAACAATATCCCCCATTCCAGCCCCGTCTTCCTGTCTCTAAGACCAAAAAGCCCTATCCATAAACTTAACCTGACTGTCCCCAACTAAAACAATGTTCTTACCTTCTCTGGAGGAGTTTGTCATGACGTAGAATGAGGGAAGACATGATGAAGTGTATAAATGAAAGATAGGCATAAATAAATGGAATATAAATAAGGTTCCAAGGATATTCATTCAAAAAAGAATTCGAAATAATGGATTAAAATTGGATACATTGAGGTTTAGAAAGGATACAGAAAAGTACTGATTTAGAAATACAGTATAGTTGATAAATTGAATACAGTGGACCCCCGCATAACGATCAGCTCCCAACTCAACCAATTATGTAAGTGCATTTTTGTAAGTGCTTTTGTAGGTGTATTTTTGGGGGTCTGAAATGGACTAATCTAATTCACAATATCTCTTATGGGAACAAATTCGGTCTATAACGGCACCCAAACAGACTTCTGGATTGAAATAATATCGTTATCCGGGGGTCCACTGTACTCTGCCTAGCAGGGTACTGAAGCTAAATCTTTGGGTAGCTTTAAATATAGGCTGGATAAATGGCACTAGTTAGTAGGGTTATCAATGGTTATTTCTTTTGTAGCCTTGAGACTGGGTTCAGGTTTGAGAAGGATCTGTCTAGTATGGGCCAATAGACCTCTTGCAATGTTGCTCCATTCTTACTCGCCACTGCATGGGCTAGTAGGCTTTCTGCAGTGTTCCTCTATTCTTGTGCATCAGTTTATGCAGATTTTTCCTGTAGCGCTCTGGTGTCCTCATCAGAATTACTCTGTTGTTGACAATGGTATAAAATACCGGAAGTTGAAGATTAAGACACATGTGCAACAACTGGATATCTTTATTGATGAATCATTTCACCTACACAGTAGGCTTCAGTCAAATACTTCTTTCTTCCACTAGTGAATCCCGTCCCCCGCAACGTCTTCGAGATCTTCCACCTCACCTTCGACAGATTTTAAGACTGTTCACATGCTTCAGCTTCATATCGTTCTAGACAATGGAGCTGAACTCTTCTCCAGGCTGAGGGACTGACCATCTCAAATACATTTCATCAATAAAGATGCCCAACTGTTGTACGTGTCTTAATATTCAGAATTACTCTTGTTTTATTGGTGCCACCTGTTTATGCTTCTTGATATGAAGCCAAGAATCCCATTAGATTTATTGCGAGCACTTGTGCACCGTTGTCTTGGTTTTGCATTTCTACTAGCTAGAACTCCTTAAAAAAAGTTTTCATATTCGGTTTGACTATGATCTACATTATTTAGCATCAACCCATCTAGGTCATCTTGTAGCTTTCTAAGTGTTATCAGAAATTATCTCGTGTCCTCTTTTATTGTCATTGGCAAATTTATGTCACTATTCCCTCTTCTACGTTGTTTATGTAGATTGTGACGAGAGAAAAAAGTCCCTTTGACACAACATTTGTAACAGGTTCCCGTTTTGATTTTTTGTTTTAACACTTCAGCCGTCTCCCACCGAGGTAGGGTGACTAAAAGAGAAGGACTTTCACTATCATTCAACATTTTCGCCATCATTCACACAATATCACTGTCTTTGCAGAGGTGCCCAGATATGACAGTTCATATGTCACCCCAAACAACTAATATCCCAAACCCCTCCTTGAAAGTATATGCACTGTACTTCCCACCTCCAGGACTCAAGTCCGGCTAACTGGTTTCCCTGAACCCCTTCACAAAATATTACCCTGCTCACACTCCAACAGCTCTTCAGGCCCCAAAAACCATTCATCTCCATTCACTCCTAATGCGCTCACACATGCCTGCTGCATGTCCGGACTCCTTGTACATTCTGATTTCTCCCCATTAATTCACAATGTTGCTTGTCTGTCAGCCATGACTCGACTCAGGTTTCTCTTATAGTACTATGTGCTGCTATTTTCTTCGTCAGTTTCTTGTGTGGAACTCTATCAAATTCTATATAGAAATCCATATACACTCTCATATTCTTTATCTTGGTCTAGAAATGTATTTTTAATTATTCATATTAATACAGGCAGCAATCTGTAGTGTGAAAAAAAGTCGTATCTTGTATTTTTGTCTTATTAAATCCTGAAGTATGGCAAAATTGTTTCATGGATATTCCTAGTTTTATGAGTTAATCCATTCTTGGGTTCACCTCATCATCGTTTAATATTGATCTGAGGTAGAATTTCCTGTGTTTAATTGGATATTTGTGAACCACTTGGGTTTTTACAATTTGGCAGGAATATGGTTACGAAAGGAGTTGCAAAAGTTGCTTTACTCTATCACCCTAAGTTTGTGGAAAAACTCTCTATGCATATGCATACCTGAGGAAAATGTATAAAACATTTTGAATGCAGTGCTCTTGCAGCAAGATTTTTTCCACTGTTAAGGGAGCCATTTACTGACACAGCAAAACCAGAGTCATAAAGGGACTTCAGGGACATCCTAGTAATTTAGAAATTGTCTTTAACCAACTTAGAAAGCAACATTTTCTTTTGTGAGGTTGAAATTGAGTTTTTGGGTTGTTAGCCCCTACCCACCAACTGTGCTCTGTGCTGTAGCTGGAAATTATATAGGGTTTCCTCATCAAAAATGGTTTAATGTTAGGGTCTTAGTGAAATATTAGAAAACTATACTGGCCTTCCTAGTTGGCCATGTGGACAGAGGTTTGTTAGTGTTCTACATTGCTATATTTCTCAATCTAACAAGTCTCTGCTCCAGTCTTTTTCCATTTTTCCAATCATATTTAGAACTATCCAGGCCTGGTTATTTGGAAACATCACAGCATATCAGCAACATTCTGGCCATGGTAGCCTCTCGAGTGATGGGGAATGAAATCTACACACAAATAACCTGCACATAGGAGAGAGAAGCTTACGACGACGTTATGGTCAGACTTGGACCATTTACGAAGTCACACTAACAGGCTCTTAGGTCTCCTGCAGTGCTCCTCTTTCATGGCCTTTGACTTCACCACCACTACTACTTCCTTTGGCTCCTTCCTTCTCTTTTGCCTCCTTTTTTCTATTTTTTGGCCAACCAACCCCTCTTCCTACTTCACATTACCACTACTACTACCACTACCTGCTTTACCTTTACCACTACTCCTACCTTTCTTATCCCGTCCCTGCCAGCTTGCCTATGTATACTGGCTCCTCCTCCCTGTTAGTGTGACTTTGTAAATGGTCTAAGTCGGACCAAAATGGAACAATCTGTGTATTGTTTCAGTCACGGTATTGTGCCTTTTTGTCCTTTATGAAATCTGTGTTAATGAACAAAGAATTGCAGTTTGTTCTACCATGATCATTCCAATATTATAATAAAAAAAGAAGCGCTAACCTACAAGGGTTATACAGCACTGCCAGGCAGGGAAGGATGCAGGGGCATTGAGTAGCAAGAGGGAGAGGGATGATTATTAGGTCATGGAGTGCAGCGGGACAGTGGATAGTGCAGTAGTAGAGGGTAGCAAGAGATTGAGGTAGAAAGGACTGTGAGGAGTACTAGAGGCATCATCAGAGTTTGTGCAGTAAATCAGTTGCTGTCAAAAAGTCAATGAGAAAGTCTGGGTTAAAGGAGGGTCCATGAGCAAGAAGGGAAGGTAAAGTAAGGGCAGTAGAGCGGTGACGACGACGGAAGTAAATTCTGCGTGCTCGTTGATAGTGGGCAGTCCAACAGAATGTGGCTAACAGAAACTGGAACCTGACAATTCTCACAGAGTGGAACAGGGCGCTTCTCCATGAGATGCCCGTGAGTAAGATGAGTGTGGTCGATGCATAGATGGGAGAGAGTAGTCTCCCAAACTCGATACTGATGATAAGAAGACGGCCAGAAACCTACACTCCATTTAATAGAATGTACGTAGTTTATTTTGGAGCAGATCAGACCAACGTTGTTGCCAATGGGTGCAAAGGTGGGTAGTAATTACAGCAAAATAATCTGTGAATGGAGCACCTCTATATGAAACTGGGAGGTCTTGTACTGCTGACTACACAGCAGTGTCTGCATGTTCATTGCCCTGTATGTCAGTATGACCGGGGACCCAACAAAAAACATCTTCGTGCTTGTTTCATATCCAACCAAAGTTGGATATGAAGAACCAGGGTATAAGGTGTATCAAATTTTCATATAGCCTGTAAAGCACTAAGGGAGTCTGAAACGACCACAAATGGTGACGCAGGCACAGATGCAATACGGATAAGTGCTGTGAGAATGGCATACAATTCAGCCATAATAATGCTGGCTGGGGATAATAAATGCCCTTGCATAACGCTGTCTGGAAACACTGCTGTAGATTCAACGCCATCAGAAGACTTGGGACCATTGGTGCACACTGTGATGGCATGAGAATGAGATCGGAAGTGGTTAAGAAAAAGAGAGCGAGAAGTCACCGTAAGCAGTTGGGCAAGATCATTCCAATAAATAATGCCTACACCTCAAAAGTGGGTTGGGGATGTTTGCTGTGCTGCGAGGTCTGTGCCCTTAGATGTGACTAATAGTTTTTTTTATCACTGTCTTTGTGGTAACAAGTTTTTGAAAATAAATGCAGAATTTACTGCAGTGATTATTCTAGTGTACTTTTCTCAAGGAGGTTCCTTGATGCAGGTGAGGGGCTCTTTATCCAAAGTTGAAGATCTATCCTCTCCTTCCTTGGATTGAACCTGATTGTCTCCTATTCCTCATTCTTCTGTGTGATCTCTGTAAGTTTAGTTCTTCCTCCTGATTATAAGTTAAGAGTACTCTTAGTTGACACTAATTGTGGATTAAAATATTCACAAAAAAGAGCTAAATCACCGAGGGTCATACAGCACCAGCTAGTAATGAAAAATATTTGTTTTATTTTACTTACAATTACTTGCAAAGTTAGTTTTGTGTTCTTGTTACTCTGTATAGTCACGTAGTTACTATGTAATTAGAAGTGAAGACAACATGTACACTTGTACATTAATAAATGAAGTGTCTTAACACTTGAAAGGACATTAACCCCTTGACTGTTTTGGTCGTATATGTACGTCTAACAAGCCACCGTTTTTGACATATATATACTCATAAATTCTAGCGGCTTCAAATCAAGCAGGAGAAAGCTGGTAGGCCCACATGTGAGAGAATGGGTCTGTGTGGTCAGTCTGCATCATATAAAAAAATTCCTGCAGCATGCAGTGTGTAATGAGAAAAAAAAAAACCCGACCATTTTTTTAATTAAAATGCCAACTTTGTGGTTATTTTCGTAAAGTATTTATGGTTGTATTCTCATTTTCCTGGTCTCATTTGATAGAATGGAAAACATATTATAGAAATAGAGGTGATTTTGACTGGTTTTTACTTTGAAAAGAACCTTGAAATGGAGCTCAAAGTAGGGGAAATGTTTGATTTTTGTTGATGCTCAAAAGTAAACAAATGATGTCACTGTCCAATAAATGTCCAACTAGCCATTCTAATATGCAGTCATGAATGGGTTGACATTATTTATACAATTATTATAATATCACAGTAGTCTGCATAACAGTAAATCTTCTATTTTTTGTTTGAAAAATTCAAAATAGAAAACGAGTAATATCAGAGGGGCCTAGAGACATGACTGACGAACAAAGAAAATGTTATTTTAGAGCCAGGAATGTCTGCATTGTTCATTCTAGACCCTATTTTGAAATTGTCATATTTTTTAATTTTCATGAAATTGGCCAAATTGCAAATTTCTGACCACGTTATTGGGTAGTTGAAATCGGTAAACGGACAGTTACTTGTACTCACTCGATAGAAAAAATGGAGTTCTAAAGAAATAGCTATGGGTTTGGTGGCCTGTAACAATGGAATTAGTCGAAAATAGAGCTCAAAGTGGGCAAAATAGCCGATTCATAAATATCGCCGAGGTCACTAACTTCGCGAGAGCGTAACTCCGTCAGTTTACCATCAAATTTCATTCTTTTGGTGTCATTACAATCAGGAAAAGATTCTCTATCATTTCATAAGATAAATTTGGGGGGGGGATTTTTTTTTTTTTGTGACACCAGGAGACACCTCAGGATTTGGGGTTGCGACAGTCAAGGGGTTAAATGAAATATAGCAAACTCTCAATTTAACAGGCTTTGAAATTATGGGACAACTAATTCAGGAACAGCAAACAAGCACTGGTTACAGAATTGTCTATTACCTGACCAGCTGGGCTGTGGTTCGTACGTCGGTTTGCGAGTAGCCAGCAGTAACAGCCTGGTTGATCAGGCCAGTCCACCACGAGGTCTGGTCATGGACCAGGCTGCAGGGGCATTGACCCCCGAAGCACCCTCCAGGTATACTGTATGAACAAGGCAAAATAATCTTGCCTCTATCCACCACAGTCCACTTGTTCCCCTTATCACTGCATTCTACAAAATTTATTGCCACTTCAAAGAAATGAATTCGTATATATAACAAGATATCAAAACCATTGCTACAGTAGGTAATAAATTTACTTTCAGTATTAATCACTTATAACCAAGGTACAGTAATAAAAGTTAAACTATTTTTTCAACAAATTGTATTTATTTCTACAAAGTAACATTTGGACTAGATTACAAACATTTAATCAAAAAGTAAGTAATGTACATGTTCATGTGTGCATGTATGTTGTACATCTTTATACAAAATAGGACAATACAAATGCAAATAATTTTATCTATACTGCAATATAAACCTGTATAGTGTTTGTAAAAGTATATAAAATATGTAATAATTACATTATGTACATTCAACATAATCATTTGTCCCTGGATATTTCACATATGACTTTGTACTACCAGAGGGGATGTGTAATGGTTCTTTCACATTTGTGAGAGATGAATCAGAAACATGAAAGTTGTGGTTCCTTGTGGAAAATATAAAAGACTTACATTTATGCCACAAGAGAATATAATTGTTAGTACTGACCAGAGAAATAGGAGATATACATGTCAAACAAATTCAAAAGCATATGGACCTTTAAATAATACTGATGCTTAAATATACAGTCAACATTACATACAAAACATTTTATCTACATTGTATTTATTTATTATACAATCACCTAAAGAATTGTTTGAAAGGCTTAATTATTAGAGAAAAGGGAATGCAATGAGAAAAACCTTTTGCTTTATAATGTCACCTCATGTTCTGATGAGTGACAACCTTGGATATAATAGAGGAAAGGTTCTGACATGGTGTATATATGTATTATGAGAAATAAGCACCATAATTAAAGTGCAGTACATAAAATTTCCTAAAACTGCAAAACACAGTCATATTGCAAGTATCAGCATTTTACCATAATGTACATAAATTTTCATGTAAGTTATTGATTAATGCAAATTTCTGCTAAACTCACACCTATAGATACTTTTTTTGTTCTGAACAGCACCACTTCAAATTGCCTTTGACATTCATGGTATGGGTATATAAAGTCAAAAAGGAAAAACAAAATGTTTATTAGTGCTACTTAAAATAATTTTCCTTCAAGGGGTAATAGTAGTCTCCTGATGCTGGTGAAAGTCTCCTGATCCAAAGAATTAGAGCATACTTTCCTATTTTCCGCTCACTATGTGGCCCCTATGAATTTAGTGCTTCCCATAGATATATTATTATTATAATCAAAAAGAAGCGCTAAGCCACAAGGCCCATAGATATAACTGATTTAAAATAAAAGCAGATATTGTTTATCACAGCCATGTAATTGGAATAGCAATGATAATTTTTAAAGTAGTTATGCCAGTGTATTACATTAATACTTTGAAACTAAGGATAAATTATGATTTTTCAGATTATTTGTTGCTTATCACTAAAATTCAAATATTTTGACTAAAAATTCATTATTTTATAGTCAGAATTCAAAAGCAAAAATATAAATTACATTGCAAAAAAAAAAAAAAAGGGGGGGGGGGGAGGTTAAGATGGCCCAAATGGTAGACACAAAGAAATTATCCCAGTACATGATTTATAAGCAATGCTAAAACCTTGTATCATATGTTCTGAAAATGCCCAGTGTAAACTCTGACAACACTAAGTTTGATGAGAAAAATTTTTTAAGAGCTCAATTTTCTCGTGGAAAATATGTGAATCGTCATCATTCGATAAAATTAAGAAAGTTCTGAGTGGCCACCTTTTAGGGAGAAGTGAACAAATATAACCAGACAGCAATGTGGGTAGATTTTGGCAAAAGTACCTCATATTCTTCAGTGTATTACACTGCTTTTGCAGCATATTCTAAATTTAAAAAAAAAAAAAAACTGCCAATATAATGGTTAATTTATATTAAAAAAAAATGAGGACGAAGGCACAAAAATTCTTGAAAAACATGAAGATTTATAATTTTGTGCAGTGCTGCATAACCCTTGTGGGTTTAGTGCTTAGTTATGATTATAATTATGTAATTTATACAAAAAAAAAAAAGGATTAACTTTTGGATGGCTCATTGGGAAAATAAGATTTAAAAATTATCATGACTACTCTCGAACTAGATTTACATGTAATGTAAAACTAACAAGTATTACTGCAAAAGGTTATTAACCCTTTCAGGGTCCAAGGCCCAAATCTGGAGTCACGCACCAGTGTCCAAGATATTTAAAAAAAAAAATTTGTTATTTTTTCTTATGAAATCGTAGAGAATCTTTTTGTGAAGGTAATAAAACAAAAAGTACGAAAATTGGTGGAAAATTGACGAAATTATGCTCTCGCGAATTTTGATGTGTCAGCGATATTTACGAATCGGCGATTTTGCCGACTTTGACTCCCATTTTAGGCCAATTACATTATTCCAATCAACCAAATTCTTAGCTATTTCACTAGTATTACTTCTATTCTATCGATTGAGCACAAGAAATCGCCAAGTCAACTGTTTCAACTACAAAATAAAGTGATCGGAAATTGTTAATTTGGCCAATTTAACACAAAGTTCAAAATATTCCAATTTCAAAATAGGGTCCAGAATGAACAATGTAGGCATTCCTGGCACTAAACTAACATTTCCTCTGTTCATTAGTTATGTTTTGAGGCTTTACAAATAAATTCCATTTTGATTTTTTATTCACATAATGAATTTTTATTCACACCAAAAAATAGAAGATTTACTGTTATGCAATACTGTAATAATTGTATAAATATCATCACCATATTTGTGAATGTATATTAGACCCACCAGCTGATGTGTATTAGACGTGTGAGGTTGTTTGTTTACTCTTGAATATCGGCAAAAATTTAACATTTCCGCTACTTTGAGCTCAGTTTCAAGCCATTTCCAATGCTAAAACCAATCAAAATCATCTCTATTTCTGTAATATGTCTTCCATTCTATCAAATGAGACCAAGAAATCGCAAATACAACTATAAAAAACATACGAAAAAACACTGCAAAGTTGCTGTTTTAATCGAAAAATCATGATTTCATTTTTTTTCTCTCATTATGCACAGTGTGCTGCAGGATCTGTTTTATGTGGTGCACACATACCACATAGATGTATTCTCTCATATCTAGGCCCAAATGTACCACTCACAGTTTATCAGAGTGAGCTAAGCTCATGGCGTAGATCTACGGTTTGGACCCTGAACGTAAAGCCGTAGATCTACGGGACGGACCCTGAAAGGGTTAAACTGTATGTATGCACGCACAGTAGTCCCCCAATATCCGCAGGGGATACGTTCCAACACCTACTGTGGATACCCGAAACTGTGGCTAGTAGTGAACCCTGTATATGTAAGTTGTTTTCTGTTTACATACCTATGATAAAGTTTAACTGATAAATCATGCACAATAAGTTGAGAATTAGCACTTTTTCATTGATGGGAAGCACTTCACAGCTTGCTTTAGGCTTTGAAGACTGTCACCATCACTACTTTGTGCTATGGTGTCATTATTAAGCAGAATTAAGTTATTTTTAGGCCTCGGCAAACTGTGGATAACTGAAACCGTGGATACGGGGGTTCTACTGTGTGTGCGCATGCATGTGTGCTCATAGATCTGATAACAGACTAAGGAAGGATGCCTCTGAAAACACTGTTCATTTAATATTGAGTAATCCAAGGAACTGGACTTTTTCTTTTCCTCCTTGGATCAAACCTGAATTCCTCTCATTCTTTAGGCACTATATGACCCTGACAAGTTAAGATCTTCCCTGATTAAAATAAATAAATAAATAAATTCTTTACTTTTGACAGAAAGATAGCACAAAATTTAATAGACATTTTGCTCTAGGTAAAGCATCACAAGTTGAGAAAAGCTTTGCTATATCCTGATCAAATGCCAAACAGAGGTTTCCACTGCACCAATACCTGCCATCCACCACTGACGTTCTTAAACTACAAACCAAAGTTTTTGCTACGTTTCCTTGCAACTTTAGTAAAATCCACATTGTAAATGACACTCCAATTAAAGTTCACATTGTGGGGTCTTGTGATAAATAAATACCATACATCTGACCTCATAGGAATTATTTGGCATATCCCTAAATAGGTTATTAACATAGAATACATTTCACGTAAAAAGTACGCGCTAAATCCTCACAGGGTTATGTAGCGGAAATCTTATTTTTATGAATGCCATTATCACTGATTTTTCCTGAATATCAAGTTCACTGATGATTAGAAAAAAAATCCATATGAAGCCATTTATTTTGGTTAAACTAGTAGTCTCACAAAACTGTATATACTTATATTAAAACTTTTAATGCTTCATACTGAGGTTGCAAAAATCTACTGTGCATCATTACCTGTAATAAATGGAAGTTGAACGAGTTTCTAATAAGATTTTTCTTAACGACTGAATATTTATATTTTATTTAGTAAAAAAGAATCATAATTTAAAAAAAATTCCTCAACAACATAGTAGTTGTAGTCTTAATGACATAATCATGTAACAAATACTATACATTCTTCAGTATATATTTAATAAACAATCAGGAGTCTGCTTGCTCTTAGCAGTTATTTTCCAGAAATATATTGCATATGGGGGTCATGCACTAAATTATACATAAAGTATATATAATCTTAACTTTCTTGGAATATAGTATTACTCCTCATTGGTGTTTCAATTCAAGATTTGTGGAACAACCCAAGTCGTCTTGTTTTTGTTGGAACTTCTTCCACAACCTAAAAAAAATAATAAAAAAAAAAGTCAAGATGATATGTGGGAACTTCTTAATTTTTTTTTTTACAAATAAAATATTAAATACCATGAAAATGGTTGCATTTTGAAATTTACGGCTCTATAGCCCTTGTGGCTTAGCGCTTCTTTTTGATTATAATAAATTTGAAATTTACAGCATATCAGCAGAGTCAATATTCTTTTTAATAAATTTAAGAGCTTTTCATCTTTCAGCCAAAGTGGCTTACCTTAATAAGGTTGTCAATTCCAGTAAGGTAGCCCTCCTCATGGTTTCCGAGCTTCCAAGGTTTCCTGTGAGAAATTTTAATTCCTTCTGGTACTGGTACTGTCTTTGCAAAGTCAATCATCCACACACCTGCTTTCTCATCATCATAAATGATCAAGATGCTGCTTCCAATTACCTGTAAAAGGAACATTTATAATGCAGTAATTTTAAATGACACACACTAACAAATTTAAAATGTTAGATTGTAATGCTGGATGAAATTACATTTTAGTGGTATAGCCATGCAGGCTGCATGACCAAAGGATGATATTCTACTGTGTAAATAAGACATGTGCAAAGAAAGTTTAAGATATGTAAAAGATTGTTAGCTGAAGACAGGAAATAGAACAAATTTGTGGAAGAGGATGACAAAAGAAATAAAGGTCTAACTAAGCCTTGGCAGATAATTCAGATTGGCATGTACAACTGTATATTTGTGAAACAGCAGCAGTGTGACTTTTCAAACTACAGTAAACTCTCAATTTGAATGACTTTAAAAAATATGGCACAGAATTCTCTGGGTAATTTAGAAACAAAAGACAAAGTTTGTTGGTTACACAAGTGTGTGTCTGTCTACCACAATCTCCATTACTGGCCACCCAACTCATCCCTGTTAGCCCATTAAGTCAAGAGTGAACTGTACTGTACTTCAGTGCAACTTGTAGGCATGCACGAGTAGGAAGAGACTTGAATAAAGTGGGATAAAATTAAACAAGACCTCTTGTAATCAGTTTTACAAATGTTCTGTATTAATGGATAGGGAAACTGGAACAAAGTAAAGAAACATTATATTATGTATTAAAAAGATAAGTATCACAAGCCAACACAAGAGCAGTTATTTATATCTTACACTATGAAAGATTGGTGATAAATCATACTAAAATATAATAAACCCAACTATAATGCAACTTCAAATATTGCATGATTTTGTAGCAACATGAATGAAAAGATGCAGCTTAAATTTTTTATATTATGCATCACATAGCATTCAAGAAGCAGCAATGTGCAAAATATTGGTATTAAATGCCTTAACGTTAATTTATGCAAATGTCATGGTCCACAATTCCTTCCCTTATACTAACAACCCACATCACTTATATTTGCAACTCTGGAAGTGTCTTGTGCCTTACTGTGTTTGTCAAGCTATTTTGAATATTTTCATTACCATAGTTGGTCTCTGGATATTAATCTCCTCGAGGGAAGTTCCTTAACCCTTTGAGGGTCGCCAGGCCCTCTCAGAGACTTGTTCTCAGGGTCGCCAAAATTAAAAAAAAAAAAAAAAAAAAATATTCTTATGAAAAGATAAAGAATCTTTTCCTGATCATAATGACACCAAGAGTATGAAATTTGATGGTAAACTTACGGAATTATGCTCTTGCAAAGTTAGCGGTCTCGACGATGTTTACGCATCGGCGATTTTGCCTACTTTGAGCCTTATTTTCGGCCAATTCCAGTGTACTAGATGTCAAAAATCACAACTATTTCGCTAGAACTCCGTTTTTTCTATCGAATGAGTACAAGAAACGACCCATTTACCGATTTCAACTATCCTATAAAGTGGTCAGAATTTAGCAATTTTGCCAATTTCACACAAATTTCAAGAGATTCCAATTTCCAAATAGGGTCCAGAATAAACAAGAAAGACATTCCTGGCACTAAAATAACATTTCCTCTGTTCATTAGTCACATCCCCATGCCCCTCTTACATTTCTTTTGCTTTCCACTTTGAATTTTTATTCTCACAAAAAATAGAAGATTCTGTTATTAGTGTAGAAATGGTATAAATACCAGCGCACTTGTGAAAGAATATTAGATTCACCAGTTGGCGTGTATTGGACACGGGGCATGATTTGTTTACTTTTGAACTTTGGCAAAAGTCGAACATTTCTGCTTCTTCGAGCTCAATTTCAAGGTACTTTTCATTGTGAAACCAATCAAAATCATCTCAATTTCTGTGATATGTCTTCCATTCTATAAAATGAGACCAGGAAAACTAAAATAGAGTTATAAATACCATACGAAAATACAGTGCAAAGTTGCTGTTTTAAACCAAAAACGCGGTCGGAGTTTTTTCTCATTACGCACTGTGTGCTGCAGGATGTTTTTTTTTATACTGCGCACACTGACCACAGACCCATTCTTTCATATGTAGGCCTACCAGCTTTCTCTTGCTAGATTTGAGGGTGCTAGAATTTAAACGTACTAATACGTCAAAAACCCTGGCGCGTAAGCCGTACTAGTACGGCCGAAACCCCGAAAGGGTTAATGCTGATGAGGGAGATCATGATTCAACAAATTAGACCTGTTGACCCTTTCCTTAGCTTGAACTGGATTAACTCCTATTCCATAAGTGTTTTGTGACCTCTGGTTTATGACTTGCCTCTAAATATCATAATAGTGGATATTAAATATGGCACTCAAAGAGGGATACTAGTGATGTTGAGGTGCTAAGAAGAATAAACATGAATCTATGACTTAGAAAGCATACAAGTGTCAGGTATGGTTAGAGGTCTTGCACGTGTGATTCTTATTAATGAATAAACCATTCATACAATTAAAAATGGGAAAAAACAGAGGTTGTACATTTATCAGTTAAGACTGTCACCTGATCATAAGAATGTTAAAGTGATAACTTGACCTTGACAAAGTCAAGGTCAAAGAATAAGAAGTCACAATACCATGGCTGGATTAAGAAAAGCCAAAGAAAGGAGCTTCATACAGTGCTCGGATAATAAAGCACAAAGCCCTATTTTACTATAACAGAGAAGGTGAGCCTGTATAGTAGTGTGTTTAGTGGTGAATGATTATAAAGTCTTAGAAAGTTTTCTGGCCAGTTCTATAAACTACTCGGTAAAGCACAATAGACAGTCGTGATAGAATACCCGAGCACTCCAGTATAGCCATCAACTACCGACAACTCTACGTCCACAAAACCACAGCCATCCACTTCAGTCCAGTAGACCCACATCAACCCTCTCCACACTCCTATTTCAACACCATTATTTAAATTTGCAGTAATTTTTACCTAATACAACACTAAAATTTTTTTGGCAGATTTTAAAATGTCTGGAACATAACCTATTTTTTTTTAATGTTCGTGTCATGTAATGAGACTTTAAATAACATGAGGCTTTTCTGGAATGTAACCTGCACATTAAGAAGGTTTACTGTACCCTACTTTTTGTATACCTAAGGATTTAAATATTGGTTTCTAACTTTTGACAAATACTGAAAATGAAAGCTACAAAATTTTGTATCTCACCTCATGTTTCTGGAAGAAGGGCGAGTCAGTAAAAACACGTCTGAGATGTGCAAGACGTTCTAGAACCTGCCGTTTTGTACTTTCTCGACCTTTCAAAAAGCCACTCATGGTGCCAACTACTTCTTCTCGACTTCGCACAGTCTGCAATTCTGTCACTGCCTCACTTCCTGCCATCTGTTGAGTAAATATGCATACATTAATATTATTACTGTGGAGAAACTATAAATTTTACTGATCTACTTTACTGTATCACAAACTAAAAACATCACTGGCAAATACTCAGTACACAAACCTTTAGGGCTTCAATTCTAAAGCCAAGTGAACGCGAAGAACTCATATTATCACGGAAGTCCATGTACCGCAGCTTAGTGACTGCTTTGGCTTCATGTTCTTCTGGAGTTGGTGCTTTACCATCTACTTTAATCATCTGTGTCAAATGAAAATTAAGAAAAGTTTTGAAAAGAACATTTATTACGTGTAGTTAAATACTTTAAGGCAATATTTCTTTTTTAGGCATATCATTAGTATTGCACTTTGATGGACACTTTCATTTATTATGCAAAAAATATAACCTAGATTTGAGGAAATCTTGCCTTCTCGTAAAGATCTTTGCGAGCTTTCGTGTTTGAAACTTCAAACTCCAGGAATGTCCGAGTACCCATCTTGATGTCCATTACACAAGGATTGTGAAAGTCGTAGAGTAAATCCCTCATTTCAATGAAATCTAAATGAACATGTTAAGGACAAATCTATCCAAAATTTTAATTTTATATGAAAAAATGCAATAAAGTACTCACACTGCCTACCCAAGCACCTTAAAATATCTATTCTACATCTATGCTGCTGCTTGACACTGTCAAGCAGTCTCATTCAAAATCTTACTTTATAACTAAATGCATATACTTCGAGGGCAAGCTGAACCTAAAAGAGTCATGCAGCATGACTCACGAAATCGTAGTGACACGATTGCAAATAAACCACACCACGAATCTCTAGCTAGTGTGGCCGTGACAAACTCTAGTTTAAGTCCCCTCAAAGCCGTCGACATGACTCACGAAATCATAATGACAGGATTGCAAACAAACCACACCACGGGCGGGGTTAGAACCCGCAATCAGAGAGTCTCAAAACTCCAGACCGTTGCATTCGCCACTGGGCCAGCTAGCCAAAATAAGATTCATCCAACTAGGTATATTTATACACCATGAATGTTATTAACCCTTAAACTGTCGAAGCAGATCTACGTTCACATGCGTAGTGCTCCAAAAGTAGATATACGTTTCTTTTACACATTTTCAAAAAAAAACAAAAAAAAAAAAAAAAAAAAACAATAAAAAAAAAAAAAAAAAAAAATAGATCAAAGCTTTTTGTACACATTTTCAAATGTAAAAAAAAAAAATATCTACTTTTTTTACATACTTTCAAATGTTGAAAAAACGCAGATCTACGTTTGGACAGTTTAAGGGGTAAGGCTAGCTGGTCCAGTAGCTAACGCAACGGTCTGGAGTTTTGAGACCCTCTGATTGCGGGTTCTAACCCCGCCCATGGTATGGCTTATTTGCAGTCGTGTCATCATAATTTCATGAATCATATTGATGGCTTTGAGGGGACCTGAGCTAGAATTTGTCAAAGCCACGCTAGCTGGAGATTCGTCTGTATAAACTTGCATTTGTGGTCACAGTGGTGTCTATGCTAACCTACCTATGGTGTATAAATATACAGTACCTAGTTGGATGAATCTTATTGTGGCTAGCTGGCCCAGTGGCTAACGTGATGGTCTGGAGTTTTGAGACTCTCTAATTGCAGGTTCTAACCCCGCCCGTGGTATGGTTTGGTCATGCAGCACATGGGAGAGTAGGAGGTAATCACATTTGATCTAAGGGAAAGGTCAGATTCCTTGCATGAAGGAGCTTTCATTGAGGGGACCCTATAACTCTAGTTATCCTATGGGTTTAGCACTCCCCCATAATTTTTACAGTAATTATAATACAGTGGTACCTCGGGATACGAATTTATTTCGTTCCAGAAGGCTGTTCGAGTGCCAGTACCAAACGAATTTGTTCCCATAAGGAATAATGTAAATTAGATTAATCCATTTCAGGCCCCCAAAAACACACTTACATAATTGCTCATGTTTTGAGCTGTTCGTATCCCGAGGTACCACTGTATAACTAGTCATTCCTAATCATTATTAGAATTCTATATGCTGATACATCTGTATGTAAAGTCAAGAGTGCTGAAATGATAAGTGAAAAGAATGAGGACTGCCACTAAAAATTTACAAAGAGAGAGATATGACAGGTATAATTATTATATTTAGGGAATAGTGAAAAACCCACAGGGTCATACAGCACTTAGGAAATGACTGGTGTAAAAAATTAACATTTGGGCACTGCACCATAATACCTAACAACACTACAATGCAATGTGGCTGAATAGAACTATTAACACAGGAAGAGTGAAAAAGATGTCTCAAGCTTATATAAATACTGTATGAATTTTTTTCTGGTTTTGCTGTCAAAAAAGGATACATTCATCTTGATAGACGACCTCTCTGAAGAAGGTGGGCGTAATGTCTCTGGCTGGGTCGGAAGACAGAGCTCGGTATGCCTGAGTCTCTACAGGTTCTGGGCCTCTCTTCTTCCAGATGGTACCTGGACCAGCTGGTGCCAGGGAGCCTGGGTGGCCTGCCAGCTGTACCCAGCTGTTCCGACGATCCCTTAACAACACCGATGAGGCTGGTGCAGTCAGGTTCAGTGCATTCTGCCAACAAATGGGCAGTACTGGATTTATAATTTAACTGAAAACTTTTGCCAATGTGTATATAACAATATCAGTCATTGCATCAGTAATGTACTCATCAAATTATAATTTTTTCAAATAGGTCTTGAAATATCATATTTATTGTAAATGAAAATGTTACTGTTCAAAATACAAAATTTAAGATACCAAATTTCTGGCAACTACATATATTGTACTGTGCTACTACTGTGTAGTTTATTTAAACCAGGGTTAGGGACTAAATCCATGTGGGTCATGTTCCTAGGAAATGGGAGGGCATCCAGGTTTGATTCAAGGGTAGGAAAGGTCCATGTCCATGGCTCAAAGGACCTCCCTTGAGGGGACACTGCTTTAAAAATCTGGGAAAAGCCACACTAACCTGTGTAGTGATTACATATAACACTGCCTAATGTGTAACATATCAGATGCAAGTTCAATACTAACCAGGGCAAGTCTCTGCAACAGAGACATAGCAGCTACATCATGGATATCAGCTGGGAAGGTCTCCTTGGCATAGACAATGTTATTAGTTTCCAGAGTGCAACTACTGACATGGCCATTGGAACAAGGTGAGGAACTAGAAGAGCAGAGGATCTGTCCATCATGGCTTGAGGGAGAACTGCTAGTTGACTTAATGGAAGAGTTAGTAGAAGATGTGGTTGAGTTGGAATTGGAAGACCTAATTGAGGATTCTTCCTCATCGCATGACTTCTTCTTTAGGGGTAGTTTTCTCCATCGTTTGGCAAAGGCATGTCGTCTAGGGTGGTGGTTGTCTGACTCCTGCTGTTGATGCTCTTCCTCAGACTTCTGTTTCTGTGGCTTCGCCCCAGCAGTTCCACGTAGCAGAGCCTCTATCTCTGCCTTCCTCTCTCCTGCTACCTGCCAACCAAATTACATCATTAATACCAGGTATATATTTGACAATATGTACATTTTAAAAGAGACTAGAAGCAATGCAAGACAATAATTGTATCAAAGTACAGCATAACTTTAATAAACAAATCAAGCTTCATCAGCTAAGTATTAATATCTGATTACACTGTCAATACTATGGTAACATGCACATAGTATATAATGTCCCCAAGTGATAGCAAATGTCAGCATACTCAAAATTGCCTTTAAAGGTGACATTATTGGCAAACAACTCTGTTAATTTACTATTTCACTCCTGTGCCCAGTTCAAAGTATCTAGCAAGCCACATGCAAATAAAATATATCTACTAGTGTAATTTAATCACTAAATTAGGTAATACTGGTATAGTACTGAATATTACATTCATTCATTCTTGTAACAATCCAATTTTAACGGCTAATACTGAACTTCAGATACTCTGGGTAGTCAGTGTATCAAAACACTGATGAATGATTAAATCACATGGTTGGAAATAATTTATAAATAATCCCAATTGTGGGCTTATGAAAAGTACTGTTGGTATCAAAGCCTAACCAGACTTTGTGCTAAGTCCTACCACTGTGGTAGAACCCATGGTTGCTCCAAACCACTTTTTTACAGGATTCTCAATGCCAATTTTAGTGCAGGGTAACATTATCCTTCATTAATTAAAAAAATACCAAACAAAAACAAATGTGGAAGCAGATGCCAGGTATGACGTCAACAGCGCTAATGAACTTGATTCACAGATAGTGATCAGTTGACTAGCAATAATTAGTACACTATCCTCAAGACAGTTATATTCTAAATACAGCCAACAATATTAATATATTCAAAGAAGTGATAAGCCAGCAAGGGTCATACAGCACCTGGAAAACAGGAAGCAATCAGCTTTTATCTAAGAAAAGGGAGAGCAATTAAAATTACCTAAAACAAAATATTTTCACTATCAAGGTTCCCCTTCCCATACTTGAAGGGAAAGTGTACATCTTGTGCATCTTCAACCCCCCCCCCCCCTTTCCTCTCCACTTCACCTATCCAATATGTTGAGGTTATTACATGATTTTGTTTAGATGTATACAAATTTGTGGGGATATAAATCAAGTGGAGCCTATTAGCCTTGGTGTCTACTCTATTTCCTGTACAAGCAACCAGGTGTGATACCTCGCTCTTGACCGCATCTCGATATTGCCGAAGCTATGATGCCAACTACTGTGTAGTGCCATGTATGCAGCAGTTTCACAGAATGGTGACGGTGTTGCTTGTTTATGCGCTGGAGTTTTCAAGATATTTGCGTGTAAGGGTAAAACCTGTAATAAGATATATGTGTAGGAGTTCCACCAAGAAAATCGGACTTACAGTTGAAGAAAAACTGCTTCACAAGTACTGGTCCAGGGAACTCCCCGTCTTCTATCTCCCTCACCTGCCCACAACAAGGACGCTGTACCAAAATGTCAATTAGCTGCGGAATCATCAGACTTAGACTATATAACTGCCTACCCCCGTTTTCTCTCTCTCACTACATGCAATATCAATACCATGTAATTATGCAAATTTAGAAAATAAGCCTTTACTTGTAAACTATGTTGCATAGTTACTTACATATTGCAATGTTTACGTACGTCTTAACTATTCATTCCCCTGCTGAATAACCTAAGACGGCCACATCCTCAGTATACAATTCTAAGAGGTGCACTGTGCTAGTGAAGGGCTACTCTCCCTTTTGTTGGACTAAATCTGATTACCTCCCATTTCCTAAGTGCTGTACAACCCCTACTGGTTTAGCGATTTGTCATGAATATAATACCACTCGACGCCACACCAACGTCTGACTTCAATACACATCACTATGTGCAGTGACGGGGTTTGTTTGCCAATCGAAAGGCCTGGGCTAGGGGGGACGTATAGGCAAATCTAACACCATCTGCCTCTGTTCACATAGGGAAGATACCTAGGAGTAAAGCGACTGCTTTGGGTAGCATCCTGGGAAAGGGCCTAAGGACTCCAATTTAAACAAAATCCAGGTAGTCACAGGAATATCACATTTGCTTGAAGTTAGATATGGTGTCGGTAAACCCAGATCAATCTAGCCTAACCTAACTTTTTTTTTCTGTGACTATTTCTGTTAAGCTTTTAACATCCACATTGCTTCGCTTTTGCCTTTTTAGGGGTTATCAAGTGTTATTAACCCTCCAAGGTTAATAACACAAAATATTTTACACTAGTGTCTGTGGTCAATGTCAATGAGAGCGTCAATCAGTTGAGAGAGTGAGCGATGGGAGGGGAAGGAGGGATACAGGAAGAGTTATCAAACATGGATCAGGAAGCAGGGAAGGGGTCACCACTAGGTTAGCACGCGGTGGCCTATTCGTATATTTGATAGACAAGTTATATCATCCCCTACATGATATATCAGTGAGTATTCCTACCATCATTATGATAGGTCTTTGTTACATATCCTGAGAGGGTAGCGCACAAGAAACTAATTAAAAGTATTTTTACCAAAAAAAAAAAGTTTACAAAAACTTTCGAAGCTACAAGTTTCGAAAGTTATTCACCACAACCGCTTCATAGGTAGTTATGATAGTTATTTTGTATTTAGGAACTGGAATTATCCTCCCAATCCCTGGATCTAACCTGATTGCCTCCCATTCATAAGGCTTTATATGGTCTCGGATTAAAATAAATTAATTTAGATATTTGGGAGTGGACGTGTCAGCGGATGGGTCTATGAAAGATGAGGTGAATCATAGAATTGATGAGGGAAAAAGAGTGAGTGGTGCACTTAGGAGTCTGTGGAGACAAAGAACTTTGTCCTTGGAGGCAAAGAGGGGAATGTATGAGAGTATAGTTTTACCAACGCTCTTATATGGGTGTGAAGCGTGGGTGATGAATGTTGCAGCGAGGAGAAGGCTGGAGGCAGTGGAGATGTCATGTCTGAGGGCAATGTGTGGTGTGAATATAATGCAGAGAATTCGTAGTTTGGAAGTTAGGAGGAGGTGCGGGATTACCAAAACTGTTGTCCAGAGGGCTGAGGAAGGGTTGTTGAGGTGGTTCGGACATGTAGAGAGAATGGAGCGAAACAGAATGACTTCAAGAGTGTATCAGTCTGTAGTGGAAGGAAGGCGGGGTAGGGGTCGGCCTAGGAAGGGTTGGAGGGAGGGGGTAAAGGAGGTTTTGTGTGCGAGGGGCTTGGACTTCCAGCAGGCATGCGTGAGCGTGTTTGATAGGAGTGAATGGAGACAAATGGATTTTAATACTTGACGTGCTGTTGGAGTGTGAGCAAAGTAACATTTATGAAGGGATTCAGGGAAACCGGCAGGCCGGACTTGAGTCCTGGAGATGGGAAGTACAGTGCCTGCACTCTGAAGGAGGGGTGTTAATGTTGCAGTTTAAAAACTGTAGTGTAAAGCACCCTTCTGGCAAGACAGTGATGGAGTGAATGATGGTGAAAGTTTTTCTTTTTCGGGCCACCCTGCCTTGGTGGGAATCGGCCGGTGTGATAATAAAAAAATAAGTTACTTTTATTTAAATTTCATAACCTAGTACTAATGACTTCACTCGGGATTTTTTTTTAATTCCTGAAAAGTATTAATATATTCTCCAGATATGTAGGGCGTCACCAGTATGCTTCCACCACCGACTCAACAGTTTCTCAAGAAATGAACACATGACTGAGGCTTGACCACTGTGGGAGGAGTTCCTTCCGGTGCGGCATTACGTGAGGGAGTGATGAATCAATTATGTAGACTGGGTCACCCCCCCCCCCCCATTTCCCGAGACTTGAACCGCCCCACGCCCAAGCCAACGCCCACGGCCACAAGCTTCATACTGTCAACACTTAATAATGCCCCATGACTGGTAGAGCTAAGAATATGCTAAAACGTAATTTGCTTGGTTAACAACATACTGTATGATGCTCATTAAGGATGAAATTCATCTGCACACCAACAAAAATACAATTACAGTTTCTAAAATAGAGATTAGCCAAGTAATTCCGGGCCCTTTATACAACATACGTTTGGCACATCTTTGAGGATGCAGCACCAGCATGGAACCCACATCTGAAAAAAAAACATGTTAAGAAACTACAGTTGCATGCAACAAGGCTTGTTCTAGAGCTAAAGGAATTAAATCTGAAGATATCGGGAGACAGAAGAACCAGGGGGACCACAATACAAAAAAAAAGTACTCAGGTAAATTAATAAGGTAAGCAGGTATCGGCTGTTTGAGAAGCGCGAAACAGGAACTCTGGAAGACAAGTTACAGATGAGCCATAAGGATGTTAGGAAATATTTCTTCAGTCTCAAGCGTGGCCAGGAAGTGGAATGATCATGATGAGGAAATTGTGGAGAGACTCCATAAACAATTTTAAGAGTAGGTACGAAAGAGTCCCCGAGGCTAAGACTGAATCTACAGTGGCTGGGCTTGGATCCGAGAATTAACCCCTGCAACCACAAATACGTAAGTACAGATATACACATGTATATACAGAATAGAAAGATGTGAAAAATTTAACATGGTGGGGGGGGAGGGCTCTTCCAGGGGCTTTAAATGAAAGAATCAGGGAATACAGGTAAGTTTGCTAGAGGGAAAACACTAACAACGCCTAACTTTCTTTACGCAAAATTAGTTATCGAAGAACTGTAAGGAATCAGCATTAATCACCACTGCCAACACTAATATTACATAACATTAGGTCATTCACACTTTCCGAGGTTTCAGGGCAGCTGAGCCTATCTAAAACTGACAACCATTACCCGAGACCTCACCTCCTCTCTGAAGACCTGTTGAAATCTACAACTCCCTTCTCAGACACTATATAAAAAATTTTCTTTCTGAACTGAAAAAATCCCTATCGAACAAAAAAAACTTCTAAAAAGCCATTATCATCAAACTGTAGGTAAATATTATCATTTTATAGATATACATCTGTGTATATATCCTAGGCCACACCTTGTCACCATCCCACCACTTGAAGATACTTCACTAATTATATGTTTTCGTCAGCATTATACTGGATAGTAAATATTTCGTGTTATGAAAACTACACCAAATTATGAAGACTCTGTGAAGAATGACGTCCGCACAGTTGACTGTGTTCCGAGACAACAAACTAAATGTAGACGAAAGCTAGCATACCTTCTCGGTATCAGGTAAGCCATTCAACGTTGAGTTTATGCATTTAACTTCAAAATTTGAATTGTGTGAACGCTCGCACACACATACATTTAATAGTCAGTGTATATTTTTGCTAGTGGATTTGGTTTCGAGAAGGACTTCCCTAGTATCGGCCAGTAGGCCTGCTGCAGTGTTCCTTCTTTCTTATGTTCTTAAGCCTCAGCGTAGCCAAGAAGCAATTCTTGTGTAAGACATGTTTAACAGGTATTTTTATTCTCGGAATAAAGATACCTGAACAAGTTGTACCTTACCTCCAGGTGTAACTATACAGAAATGCAAGGGTACAATGTTATGGCACTGTGCTTATCGTACAACGATATGACAGTGCTTATCGCAGTTATACCATTACACACACCACATGTTATAATTTGAAATTCCTTCAAGGAGGGAGGGGGGCTGTGATGCTGGTGAAGGGCTCCTGATTCAAGTACGTAATTGGATCGGCCCTCCCCTTGCATGTAAGACTCCAAAGGAGTTTGGAGTCTCTCCATGAATATAGTTACAGTAATACTGGGTGGTGAGGTACAGTGCTTAAGTGGTGGTTGGTGACTGGATAATGTAAGACCGTAATCTGTGGATGGCTTGGTATAGGGGTAAGAGGCTATAGTAGTTGTTGAATTAGACACATGTGCAACTCTTGGGTATCTTTATTGAGGAAACGTTTCGCCACACAGTGGCTTCATCAGTCCATACAAAGGAGAAACTTGAAGAACAGGAGGAGAATGAGGTAATCAGTCCTTCAGCCTCGAGTATATGTGGTCAGTCCATCAATCTTCGGTTCTCTGAACCATTCATCTACAGGCTATAGTAGTCATGGGGAACTGTTAAACTCGTATGGGTTATATAACGCCTTAAGAATGAGAGGTAATCAGGTTTAATCTAAGGAGAGTGGATTTTTTTTTGTGTTTATAATTTTCCTGAATGTAGAGTATATAAGAACATAAGAACATAAGAACGAAGGAACACTGCAGAAGGCCTACTGGCCCATGCGAGGCAGGTCCAAGTCTCCTACCGGCTTAAGCCAATGCACCCAACCTAGTCAGGTCAGGTCACATTGACTTAAGGGAGGAACACGGCAACCGACCTGGTAGCACAAGCTATCAGGTCTAACTCACACCCACCCACATCCACTCATGTATTTATCCAACCTATTTTTAAAGCTACCCAACGTTCTGGCCTCTATAACGGTACTTGGGAGTTTGTTCCACTCATCCACAACTCTATTACCAAACCAGTACTTTCCTATATCCTTCCTGAATCTGAATTTTTCCAACTTAAAACCATTGCTGCGAGTCCTGTCTAGGCTAGATATTTTCAGCACACTATTTACATCCCCTTTATTTATTCCTGTCTTCCATTTATACACCTCAATCATATCCCCCCTAATTCTACGTCTTTCTAGAGAGTGCAGATTCAGGGCCCTTAGTCTATCCTCATAGGGAAGGTTTCTGATACATGGGATCAACTTTGTCATCCTCCTTTGTACATTTTCCAGAGAATTTATATCCATTCTGTAATAAGGTGACCAGAACTGTGCAGCATAATCTAAATGAGGCCTAACCAAGGATGTATAGAGTTGAAGAACAACCTGAGGACTCCTATTATTTATGCTTCTTGATATGAAGCCAAGGATTCTATTAGCTTTATTGCGAACACTTATGCACTGTTGTCTTGGTTTCAGATTACTGCTAACCAGAACTCCTAAATCTTTTTCGCAATCCGTAATATTAAGATCTACATTATTTAGTTTATATGTGGCATGGTTATTGTCCTGTCCAACATTTAGAACTTTGCATTTGTCTATATTAAACTGCATCTGCCACTTCTCCGACCACTGCATCAGTCTATTCAAATCTTCCTGGAGTGCTCGAATGTCCTCGTCAGAATGAATTCGACGGCCTATTTTGGTGTCATCGGCAAACTTGCCGATGTCGCTCTTTATGCCCTCATCTATGTCGTTTATGTAGATTGTGAACAGCAGGGGGCCCAACACTGACCCCTGTGGAACACCGCTCGTGACACTTCCCCACTCTGATTTCTCCCCATTTATGCAAACTCTCTGCTGCCTATTTGTCAACCATGCCTCTATCCAGGAAAAAATTTCTCCTCCTATTCCATGTGCTTTAATTTTCCTCAATAGTCTCTGATGTGGGACCCTGTCAAAAGCCTTACTGAAGTCCATATACACAATATCATATTCATTACCATGATCTACCTCCTCAAATACCTTAGTGAAAAAAGTTAATAAATTCGTAAGGCAGGAACGCCCCTTTGTAAAACCATGCTGAGATTCGTTGATTAATTTATGCTTTTCAAGGTGGCTACGAACTGCCTCGGCAATTATTGATTCCATAAATTTTCCCACTATGGAGGTTAGGCTTATTGGTCTATAGTTCGAAGCTAAGGACCTGTCACCTGTTTTGAAAATAGGTATCACATTTGCCATTTTCCACTTATCTGGCACCATGCCAGTTTGTAGTGATATGTTGAAAAGATTAGCCAAAGGTGTGCTAAGCTCCTCTTTACATTCCTTTAGAACCCTTGCATACAGTTCATCAGGGCCTGGGGATTTGTTAGGTTTTAATTTATCTATTTGCCTAAGGACCATGTCACTTGTGACCCTAATAGTACACAGTTTATTATCGTCCTGTTCTACATAATTTATCATTACTGGAATATCGCTGGTATCCTCCTGTGTAAAAACTGAGAGGAAGTATGTGTTAAAAATTCTACACATTTCCTTATCACTGTCAGTGAGCTGACCCGAGGAACTTTTGAGTGGGCCTATCTTGTCCCTGATCTTACTTCTGTATACCTGAAAGAATCCTTTTGGGTTAGTCTTCGATTCTCTTGCAACTTTAACCTCATAATCTCTTTTTGCTTTTCTAATTCCCTTTTTTATTTCTCTCTTTAACTGAATATATCGATTTCTCAATTGCCCCTCTCCTCTTTTGATTTGCCTATATATGCCTCTCTTTTGACCAATCAGATATTTTAATCTATTGTTCATCCATTTAGGATCATTTTTGTTTGATCTGATTTCCCTATTTGGAACATAATTTGACTGAGCAGCTAGAACTATGCCCTGGAAAGCATCATATCGGCAACCATCACCACCTACCTGACCCTTAGTCAGGTCATTCCAGTTCAGCCCACCTAAGTAATTTTTCAGTCCTATGAAATCAGCCAAGCGAAAGTCAGGGACGGAGACTTGATTGCCATTATTAGGGGAATTCCATGATATATTAAAACTGAGTGATTTGTGATCACTTTCCCCAAGCTCATCATTAACCTCAAGATTATTAATTAGTGTTTCCCTACTGGCAAGAACCAAGTCAAGGAGGTTATTTCCCCTAGTTGGCTCTGTCACAAACTGTTTTAAAAAACAATCCTGGATCGTATCAAGAAAGTCACCTGACTCTAAATTTCCTGTCAAATTGCTCCAGTCAATCTGTCTATAGTTGAAATCTCCCATTAGCACAACATTTTCGTATGTAGATGCCTTACGAATTTCGTCCCATAGAAGTTTACTGCACTCCCTATCAAGATTTGGGGCCCTGTAAATCACACCCAAAATTAGTTTTTCTCGGCCCTCGAGAAGCTGTAACCAAACAGATTCAGTGGCTGACGCTTCTAATTTAATATCTTGTCTAACACAACAATTTAAATTGTCTCTGACATACATCGCTACTCCACCACCTTTCCTGTTGACCCTGTCAGTGTGGAATAATTTATAGCCTTGTATGTGACATTCAGAGGGCATCTCTCTATCTTTCAGATTGAGCCAGGTCTCTGTTATAGCAATAATATCTATGTCTCCTGCACTTGCAATTAATCTTAGCTCATCTATCTTATTTCTTACACTCCTGCTATTAGTATAGTAAACCTTAAGGGAGCTAGTCCCTTGCTGCCCTCTGCTGTCCCCCTTTGTTTGCTGACCTGATCTATTGTCTTTATTTATAACTTCATGCTGAATGCCTTTTATACATTTACTGTTTCCAACCCAAGTGTTGCAACCTGCTTGTTTCCCACACACACCCATACCTCTATCTTCCATCAGTTTAAAATCATAGGCATTTCACCAATGGCCTTCTCAATCGAGTCTGCAAGTGCTACCACCCCAGCCCCAGAGAGATGTACCCCATCCCTTGCATACATATCATGTTTGCCATAAAAGTTGTTCCAGTTGTCAATGAATGGGATTGCAAGTTCCTTGCAGTATCTGTCTAGCCAGCAATTTACACCATAATGTAATTAGATATAATTTGTGTAAATTTGTGATGCTATTTGGACCCTTCGAGAAATTTCGAGTGAAGGGAGGTGTGCAGTGGCCGCGGAGTGATACAGGGGGAGACGCAGACAATATGACGGTGTCGTACTGGTTGCGCAATTGTGCGAATAATCCAGAGTCGTCAAAGCCGAAAATGGATTTATCGGCTGGAATCAAGAATGAGAAATTTATTTAACGTCCTCCACAATGAAATATAAGGAAAAAACAGGTATAATAAGGTCTGCATGAAATGTCCATTACGTTGCGGTGTCCGACAGATTGTAATAAAGTTGGTAGAATTACCGACAATATGTAAAGTAAAATGATACAAGTGCAACTAATGTGACATTTTATTGTGGCAACGTTTCGCTCTCCAGGAGCTTTATCAAGCCATTACAAACAATACATGGACACAGAGGGTATATATAGGCTCAGAGTGAGGTGCAATACTAGTGGTAGTAGTAGTGACAAAAGTTGTAGTAGTAGTACATTACAGAGAGTGAACACTGAAACAGGCTGCCTCTATCCAGTCTATATTTGTCCAACCTATTTTTGTTACCCAAGTAATAGCCTTTATATCCTTTTACTCATGTACGAATTAATTGCTCTACCATATTGTATTACTACTACTACAACTTTTGTCACTACTACTACTACCACTAGTATTGCACCTCACTCTGAGCCTATATATACCCTATATAATGGCTTGATAAAGCTCCTGGAGAGAGAAACGTTGCCACAATAAAATTTCACATTAGTTGCACTTGTGTCCTTTTACTTTACAGGTATAATAAGGCTGTACGAATGAAAACTAAATCTGGGCTGTACATCAACTGTTATGTACATATACCTTCTCTCTCAATAGTCTGCTGGGGTTGGCCAACTTTGTTAGGCATTGGTTAGAGAGGTGTAGGAGGGTGTTCTACCCACAAAACAAGTGATAAGTATTTTATACAGAATGTTTATATAATTGGCGAATAAATAAAATTTTTTTACATAATAGTAGCAAACATGGTGGACCCAATAATGTTCCCCGAGTCAGGTCAATATTCATTTCATGTACAGTACACACCTTATAATTTACCAGAGTTACTGGTTTGATTAAAAGTTAATTCTTAATTATTGATAGGTCCAACTTTGTGCGAGTGTGGTTTTGAGTGAGTGGACATGGAAGTACAGTGCTATGACCCCTTGTGCCTCAAGTCCCACCCATCTCCGAGGTACAACTACCATCAGTAAATGAAATGTTTACTTCAGGTGTACCTGGCCCAAATTATATGCATGTAAGAATTCAGGTTAATGCCTGTGAACCGCATGCACAATTTCTCATAGGGAGATTAGCTACAGTTCCTTAGATCAAGAGCCCTTCACCTCTATGAAGGTCCCCCCACACTTAAAGTTCCAAAGGGAGGAGAAACTAACTTCACGTCTATACAAGTTATAGCGGACGTGACGTCACGACTCCCACCAGGACACAACAATAAACTCTGCTTCAATGAATGAAGCTGTTTCATGAAAAGCCCCTTAGGGGAAGGCGCCTTGATGCTTGCGTGCGTCTCTTGATAAAGGGAATTGGGCATATTCCTCCCACCCCCTTCTTCCATGAACCGAACTCGATTGATTTTCATTCCCCAAACGCTCTATGACCCCTACTGGTTTGATGTTTATCTATGAATAATATTTACAGACACCCCTCCCGTTCGCGGATACCTAAATTAAAAATAATAAATAACCAGTTGTCATGTATTTCCACTATAAGTGGAGATACATAACTGGATATTATGATTAGCAATAATGAGATTTAGGGAAAAACGGTAACCACATGGGTCATATAGCGCTTGGAGAATGGTTATAATTATAACCTTGATTTTTAAAGGGAAGGGGGGTTAGATCAGTAAGCCAGCGGAGGCCTCCGTCAGATGACTAAAAGCTCCAGCTGCGGGTCATCATCATTAGGAAACACTTACCCTGTTTCATGACAAACCTTACTTAACCTAACCTAAGGCAGTCACGATCGATCCATGGTAAGAAAGAACAACTCCAACTCCTTGGATCATGAGCCCCTCACAAGCTTCAAGGAACCTCTCTTAAATCATGACCACTGGAAGAAGATACATACCACTAACACTATCGTAAACTAATGGACGGTTTCACTATCAACACTATAACGGCACACCAACCCTCGTATTTTAATAATTACCACATAAAAACGACGCAAATCCGATATGCAAAAAGCAAGTACAGTATCAGGTGCACAGTAGGAACGGGGCGAGACGAATAGCCTGTAAGCAGACTAGAACCTGAGTCAGTGACGTCAGTGGCTACCTACGTCACAGCAACGTTGAAGAATGTGCAGCCACTCTCCTTCAGGAGCCATGACGCTTTAACCCTCCACCTCCCCGTCACACCAACACAAGCACACAACTTATTCCAGGACACAAGGCACAAGGACAGACGAGGTCAACACGTAAGAGACAAGCGCAGACACTTAACTCTTAGCTTGTGACGTCAGTATGGAAGGAGGGCCTCAGATCAGCAGGGGTCTTACCAAAACGACCCACACTATAATACAAAGCAATACCCTTCTTACAATGAGCCGTGATTCACAGGAGTATAGTGCATTAATGGATATAATAATATCCTCTTTATCAGAAACCATGAGCATAAAAGGAGATTAACAAGAACATTATGTACCATATAACATTAAATATAAAAAAAATATTGTATAGTTATATATAGTAAAAGTGTGAGTAGAAAGAGGTTAGAAGTGTGCCCTAATCCAAGAGCTCTAGGCCAACCACATACTCGCTTCACTGCATAGTTAAGTCAACAAGTCTTCAAAGGCCAAAGTAGTTACATTAAAAATCGTGGCCACGACCTTAGTCTTAATATAGTAACAGCAGAGAAAGATACGTGATGTTTGGCATGATATAAATGAAGCAGTAGAGGTCATGAAAGAGTGCATGCACGTGTGTGCTCCTGGCTGTGCCTGTTGTATCTTCAAGGAAGGTGTGATTTTCATGCCGCTGAAAGGTTCTTGATCAAAGGAAACTGAGCTACACTCCTATTTCTTGGATTAAACGTGATTACTTCCTATTCCCCAGGCGCTGTATTACTCCTATGGGTTTAGCGCTTCTCCAAGATTATAATTATGCAAAGTTATATATAATATGCTCACTTTGGCTACACGTTCACTCTCTCCATATTCCTCTGAGTATTTTAAACATCGTGATCATATCCCTCCCAGCACTTATGTTCGCTAGTTACATGAGGCTTGCTCCTTTAGTCTCAAGATACGTAGTATCTCTCAGCTCTGAAACCTGTCTGGTGTAGGTGTCTACTCACAGTAGGGTTTGAGGGGATAAGTTTGAGCTCCTTACCCCCACCTCTTAAACTATAATCGAGTAAAATTTATCTTTAGTCGCTTTAACCCCTATTCAACGACACGAGGGGGAGTGGAAAATAAAAAACCTAGCTAACGGATGCTTAACCACGAGTCATAGCTCCGGTAAGACAGTGGTTGCTTAATATCTTCTACCCAGCACTGGTACGACAGTGCTGGTTGCTTAATCACTGTGCTGGCCATCCTCTGACAACACCCACGTCAAGAGACTTTCTTTTTCCTGATGAACAAAACCACCACCAATCCCCCTCCCCTCCCTTACACACACACACACACACACACACACACACACACACACACACACACACACACACACACACAGGAGGGTGTATCTCGACCGCGACAGAACACAAGAAGAAAGGAAGAAACTGAGAGAGATGGTACAAAGGCGAAAGGAGGAAAGAGAGGGGATGGAGAAGACAGACAGGAGATCCCAGACCCAGGAAGAAGATCTAATACAGCCTCCCTCACAACTTTCTATAGAAGCCTCCCAACCAGGTCAACCCCAGTGCAACCAAACACTCTAAATCAAAACACCCATGCCACATCCAATGCCCCCACCCACTACATTACAAACTTCACCCCCACAGCAACAACCCATAGTTCCTTACCAGGTCTCCCACTTCCCCAACCCCAATATACTTCCCAGACTACAGTCTCAGAAAAGAAGTTGAAGGTGTGGTATACAAATGCAGATGGAATAACAAACAAGTATGAGGAGTGGCACGAAAGAATCAAAGAGACATCCCCAGACATAATAGCACTCACAGAAACAAAACTCACCAGAATAATAACAGATTCAATCTTTCCATCGGGATATCAAATCTTCAGGAAAGACAGAGGGAGGAGAGGGGGAGGAGGAGTTGCACTGCTCATTAAAAACCAGTGGGGTTTTGAGAAAATGGAAGGAATGGATGGCATGGGCGAAAGGGACTACTTAGTAGGAACAATCCAGTCTGAGGGACATAAGGTGATAATTGCAGTAATGTACAACCCACCACAGAACTGCAGGAGGCCAAGAGAAGAATACGATGAGAGCAACAGAGCAATGATCAACACACTAGCCGAGGTGGCCAGGAGAGCACACATGGGGGGAGCAAAGTTACTAGTTGTGGGTGATTTCAATCACAAGGAGATTGACTGGGAAAACCTGGAGCCCCATGGGGGTCCCGAAACATGGAGAGCCAAGATGATGGATGTGGTACTGGAGAACCTCATGCATCAACATGTTAGAGACACTACCAGAGAGAGAGGAGAGGATGAACCAGCAAGGTTGGACCTTGTATTCACCATGAGTAGTTCGGACATCGAGGGTATCATGTATGAAAGGCCCCTGGGAGCTAGTGATCATGTGGTTCTGTGCTTCGACTACATAGTTGAGCTCCAAGTGGAGAGAGTAGCAGGAATAGGCTGGGAAAAACCAAACTACAAAAGGGGGAACTACTCAGGCATGAGGAACTTCCTTCAAGACATTCAGTGGGAGAGGGAACTGACAGGAAAACCAGTACAAGAAATGATGGACTATGTAGCAACAAAATGCAAGGAGGCAGAGGAGAGGTTTGTTCCCAAGGGAAACAGAAATAATGGGAAGAACAGAACGAGTCCTTGGTTCACCCAAAGGTGTAGGGAGGCAAAAACTAGGTGTAATAGAGAATGGAAAAGGTACAGAAGACAGAGAACTCAGGAAAATAAAGAAATCAGCCGAAGAGCCAGAAACGAATATGCACAGATAAGAAGGGAGGCTCAGAGACAATATGAAAATGACATAGCATCAAAAGTAAAGACTGACCCGAAGCTGTTGTACAGCCACATCAGGAGGAAAACAACAGTCAAGGACCAGGTAATCAGACTGAGGAAGGGTGATGGGGAATTCACAAGAAACGACCGAGAGGTATGTCAGGAGCTCAACACAAGATTTAAAGAGGTATTTACAGTGGAAACCAGTAGGACTCCAAGAAATCAGAACAGGGGGGCACACCAGCAAGTGCTGGATGAGGTACATATAACCAAGGAGGAGGTGAAGAAGCTGCTATGCGAACTTGACACCTCAAAGGCGGTGGGACCAGACAACATCTCTCCATGGGTCCTTAAAGAGGGAGCAGAGATATTGTGTGAGCCATTAACAAAGATCTTCAACACATCATTTGAAACTGGGCAACTCCCTGAGGTATGGAAAATGGCAAATGTAGTCCCAATTTTTAAAAAGGGAGACAGACATGAGGCACTAAACTACAGGCCTGTATCTCTAACGTGTATAGTATGCAAGGTCATGGAGAAGATCATCAGGAGGAGAGTGGTGGGGCACCTGGAAAGAAACAAGTGTATAATTGACAACCAGCACGGTTTCAGGGAAGGAAAATCCTGTGTCACAAACCTACTAGAGTTTTATGACAAGGTGACAGAAGTAAGACAAGAGAGAGAGGGGTGGATCGACTGCGTATTTTTGGACTGCAAGAAGGCTTTCGACACAGTTCCTCACAAGAGGTTACTGCAAAAGCTAGAGGACCAGGCACACATAACAGGAAAGGCACTGCAATGGATCAGAGAATATCTGACAGGGAGGAAACAACGAGTCATGGTACGCGACGAGGTGTCAGAGTGGGCGCCTGTGACAAGCGGGGTTCCACAGGGGTCAGTCCTAGGACCTGTGCTGTTCTTGGTATACGTGAACGACATAACGGAAGGGATAGACTCAGAAGTGTCCTTGTTTGCAGACGATGTGAAGTTAATGAGAAGAATCGAATCGGACGAGGATCAGGCAGGACTACAAAGAGATCTGGACAGGCTACAAGCCTGGTCCAGCAACTGGCTCCTTGAATTTAACCCTGCCAAATGCAAAGTCATGAAGATTGGGGAAGGGCAAAGAAGACCGCAGACACAATATAGTTTAGATGGCCAAAGACTGCAAACCTCACTAAAGGAAAAAGATCTGGGGGTGAGTATAACACCGAGCATATCTCCTGAGGCGCACATCAATCAGATAACTGCTGCAGCATACGGGCGCCTGGCAAACCTACGGATAGCGTTCCGATACCTCAGTAAGGATTCGTTTAAGACTCTGTACACCATCTACGTCAGGCCCATACTGGAGTATGCAGCACCAGTTTGGAATCCACACCTAGTCAAGCACGTCAAGAAATTAGAGAAAGTGCAAAGGTTTGCAACAAGACTAGTCCCAGAGCTACGGGGATTGTCCTATGAAGAAAGGTTGAGGGAAATCGGCCTGACGACACTGGAGGCCAGGAGGGTCAGGGGAGACATGATAACGACATATAAAATACTGCGCGGAATAGACGAGGTGGACAAAGACGGGATGTTCCAGAGATGGGACACAGACACAAGAGGTCACAATTGGAAGTTGAAGACTCAGATGAATCAAAGGGATGTTAGGAAGTATTTCTTCAGTCATAGAGTAGTCAGGCCATGGAATAGCCTAGAAAGTGATGTGGTGGAGGCAGGAACCATACATAGTTTTAAGGCGAGGTATGATAGAGCTCATGGGGCAGGGAGAGAGAGGACCTAGTAGCAATCAGCGAAGAGGCGGGGCCAGGAGCTGTGACTCGACCCCTGCAACCACAAATAGGTGAGTACAAATAGGTGAGTACACACACACACACACACACACACGCGCGCGCGCGCGCGCGTGCTGAGTTTGTCTCTAATTTGTAATACTTTAATATATGGCACAGCTTTCAGATAGCTTTTACATGTTAACATCTCCTCGACTCTCCCAGTGAAGTGAGGTCAATTATTCTAGTTTCATCTTAATTATGGGACCAATCTTGCAGACTTCTGATCTTTCTCAAGCTTCTGCATGTAACTGGTTAGATGTAGCTTCCACGCTCATGCGCCATATTCGATTATTGCGCTGACGTACGTGATGTACAGTGTCTTGAACGACCCCTTGTTTAGATCCCTGAAATCAGATCTTTAATGTTCAAGCTTGGTATATATGATGTAATAGGAGAGTATGTGTACGTCTCCGGAGAGAAATGTAGTCTTCTCTAACCCCTACGAGTTAGAACTTGCTGGGACCAAAATTCACCGCCCACTTGCTGGCTCACAGGCCTTGTTCTGATACCGGGCCGAGGAGGAGGGGAGGCATGATGCCTCCTGGTATGTAGCGGGTGAATGTGTATGAACTTGGGCGTATGATGTGTATTCATGGTTTGTGAAGAGTATACTCAATATATGTGTTTGATTTTGCAGTGGGACATTGTTCTATGTATGTTATTCATATGCATGTTTTAGATGCTTGTAGAGGTGTCAGTGTGTTGGATCCTTGTTTATTAATATATTCTGTGTTTGATGAACATATTGTTTTTACCTTATTCTCAATACATTACGTTAATTGTATTTAACGTATACGGTGTCCTACTTTATAATTTACAAAGTGACAATATATGCATATTATGGTGTGTTTTGTTAATCATATACCAATGCAATTGGAATTAGTCGTTTATTGGTTATCATAGGTGTAGGGGTTTTCATGTATGGGTGAGGAGGGATATTTGTGTTATCTCAAGTTCATGTTTGTGTGGTTGTTAATGATTTATTCTAGATCAATTTGCAGAAAACAATTGCATTCCTGCAGAGTGAAAATCTAGCAGTTTCTTTCCTCATCAGTACCATGTATATCTATTGAGTGGTTTACATCTATGAGAGTATATTCTAGAACTGATCCTTAGACGATTCAGCTCTATTTATACCTAGTCTCATGCTTCCTATCTAAATATTCCTCTTATCTTTCTGACGCCAGTCACTGTAATTACTTTATCTCATATCATGTATGGATCCTGCCTCCACTACATCACTTCCCAGACTATTCCACTTCCTGACAACTCTGTGACTGAAGAAATACTTCCTAACATCCCTGTGATTCATCTGAGTCTTCAGCTTCCAACTGTGACCCCTTATTGCTGTGTCCCATCTCTAGAACATCCTCTCTCTATCCACCTTGTCGATTCCTCTCTGCATTTTATATGTCGTTATCATATCCCCCCTATCTCTCCTGTCTTTCAGTGTCGTCACGTCAATTTCCCTTAACCTCTCCTGGTAGGACATACCCCTTAGCTCCGGGACTAGTCTTGTTGCAAACCTTTGCATGCTTAGCTAGGTGAGGGTTCCAAACTGTAGCTGGCGCTGTGTGTGTGTGTGTGTGTGTGTGTGTGTGTGTGTGTGTGTGTGTGTGTGTGTGTGTGTGTGTGTGTGTGTGTGTGTGTGTGTGTGTGTGTGTAGGTGTGTGTGTGTGTAGGTGTGTGTGTGTGTAGGTGTGTGTGTGTATAGGTGTGTGTGTGTATAGGTGTGTGTGTGTATAGGTGTGTGTGTGTAGGTGTGTGTGTATAGGTGTGTGTGTGTGTGTGTGTGTGTGTGTGTGTGTGTGTGTGTGTGTGTGTGTGTAGGTGTGTGTGTAGGTGTGTGTGTAGGTGTGTGTGTGTGTGTGTGTGTGTAGGTGTGTGTGTGTAGGTGTGTGTGTGTAGGTTTGTGTGTGTAGGTGTGTGTGTGTGTAGGTGTGTGTGTGTAGGTGTGTGTGTGTGTAGGTGTGTGTGTGTGCAGGTGTGTGTGTGTGTAGGTGTGTGTAGGTGTGTGTAGGTGTGTGTGTAGGTGTGTGTGTGTAGGTGTGTGTGTGTAGGTGTGTGTGTGTGTAGTGCTTGTGTTTGTGTGTGTGTGTGTGTTTACGTATGTGTGTATGTATGTGTGTGTGTGTATGTGTGTGTATGTGTGTGTATGTGTGTGTGTGTGTGTGTAGGTGTGTGTGTGTGAAGGTGTGTGTGTGTAGGTGTGTGTGTGTGTAGGTGTATGTGTGTAGGTGTATGTGTGTAGGTGTGTGTAGGTGTGTGTGTGCAGGTGTGTGTGTGTGTACTCACCTAGTTTAGGTTGCGGGGGTCGAGTCCGAGCTCCTGGCCCCGCCTCTTCACTGATCGCTACTAGGTCACTCTCCCTGAGCCGTGAGCTTTATCATACCTCTGCTTAAAGCTATGTATGGATCCTGCCTCCACTACATCGCTTCCCAAACTATTCCACTTAATGACTACTCTGTGGCTGAAGAAATACTTCCTAACATCCCTGTGATTCATCTGTGTCTTCAGCTTCCAACTGTGTCCCCTTGTTACTGTGTCCAATCTCTGGAACATCCTGTCTTTGTAGGTGTGTAGGTGTGTGTGTGTAGGTGTGTGTGTGTAGGTGTGTGTGTGTAGGTGTGTGTGTGTGTGTGTGTGTGTGTGTTTGTAGGTGTGTGTATGTGTGTTTGTAGGTGTGTGTGTGTGTGTTTGTAGGTGTGTGTGTGTGTGTTTGTAGTGGTGTGTGTGTGTGTGTAGGTATGAGAGTGCGTGTGTGTGTGTGTGTGTGTGTGTAGGTATGTGTGTGTAGGTGTGTGTGTGTGTGTAGGTGTATGTGTGTATGTGTGCGTGTGCGTGTGTGTGTGTGTGTGTGTGTGTGTATCTGCGTGCATCCTGTGTGTTAACACATCCTATGTCCGGTCAAACACTAGGCTGTCTTTCCATGAATGATACACTCAAGTGGCGGGGAAAGTGGTCGGATACACGTCGTATTAGGGATGAAATACAGCTGACACAAAGCATCTTGTTGAAATCTAAATGTGATCCTCTCCTACCATTTATTTTTTTCTCGAAAAGAAGCTATTAATTGTTTATCCTGACAATAATACTATAAAAGACAGAAATACAATGTTGAGTTTTACTTTACCGAACAAGAATACACCGGTAGTGTGCTATTACCCTATTATATACAAGTTATACTATGGGGGGGGGGGAGGGGTGAACCTTTTCCTGTCATAATCCACTACAAAGGATGAGTTACATATATAGGAAGTAATGAAATATACCAGCCTGAGGTAAGAAACTTCAGTAAGGTGGCAAGGACATTGTCAAATGTACATTTTAAGTGTAGCACTTTACAATAAAACACAAATGTTTTGTTCCGGCAGAACTGGAGTTGCTATTAGCTGAGAGTCAACATCTTTCAGGCTGGTCTATCTCCCCTACACAAGGAAAATGGAATGCATGAGAATAGCATCACACAATTGTAGTTGAGGTAGCACCCGCACAATTCGACTGACACATCCTATGTTTCCTGAATGATCTAGAATGCCAGACATTGCATAGTTAATGAGTACCACTGACGTAAATGCATTTTTTTGTCCGACAAAGCTGATTGTATACATTATGCAACTTGTGTAGGGTAAGGCAAGATCATGAAGACCCGGGAACTATATAATATATAACTTGCTACCCTGCACACGCCAGTCATAAATAAGGTATGCTGTTATATTACTTACAAAATAATTTTATATTTTACTTTTCAAATTAGCTAAAGACCTTATGTTGGTTTTAATGTGACAGGGCATTCATATTATTATTATTATTATAATCAAAAAGAAGCGCTAAGCCACAAGGGCTATACATCAGGGCATTCATAAGAATTGTTATTTTTTTTTTTTACTTTTAAACCCGACTTCTCTAGTGAGAATATTGCCATATGTGAGTCTAGTTCATTCAGCTCTGTTACAGAATCACTAATTATCAAGTTCCTGGTCATAACTTATAAACTCGATTTGTACTGTACAAGCCCAGCATAATGTAGATGACCAAATGTTATTTCTTATGCCTATCTCAACGTAGTTCTTAAGTAAGTGGCAACAAGAACAGATGTAGCCCTGTCACAAGGCTCGTAAGGTTAGGTAAGGTTTGGGGTGACCCCGTGGCCTGGCTGGCAAAGCTCTCGCTTCACACACGGAGAGCGCAGGTTCGATTCCCGGCGGCGTAGAAACATTTTCGACGCATTTCCTGTTCACCTAGCAGCAAGTAGGTACCTGGGTGTTAGTCGACTGGTGTGGGTAGCATCCTGGGGGAAAAGATTGAGGACCCCAATGGAAATAATAGTCCTCAATGACGCACTGTCTTCTTGGGCTATCTGGGTCTACCTACCTGGAGGGCATTCTGGGGATCAACGTCCCCGCGGCCCGGTCCATGACCAGGCCTCCTGGTGGATCAGGGCCTGATCAGCCAGGCTGTTACTGCTGGCCGCACGCAGTCTAACGTACGAACCATAGCCCGGCTGATCCACCACTGACTAGGTATCTGTCCAGCTCCCTCTTGAAGACAAGAAAGGGACTATTGGTAATTCCCTTTATGGCTGGTGGGAGGCTGTTGAACAGTCTTGGGTCCCGGACACTTATTGTGTTTTCTCTTAAGTGTACCAATGGCGCCCCTACTTTTCACTGGGGGTATGCTGCTTTCGTAGGGAGTGATTTCTGTGTGCAGATCAGGGACCAGTCCCTCCAGGATCTTCCAAGTGTAGATTATGTCTCTCGCCTGCAATCCAGTGAGTAGAAGTCAAATGCTTCCAGGCGTTCCCAGTAGTTAAGGTGTTTGTGTTGTGTGGCTAACCCTACGGGGTTAAACATCCGAACGAAATCTTATCTTGTCTGAAACAGAATAAGTGTTCCCTGGCGCGGGTTTTGGTCATATATACACGGGGTTCGTCTTTGGCGCCATCAGTATAATTTATTTGCTGATTGACAGGAAAGAGATTATTCTTGAAAGTTGCCTTCGCAATTAATTTAAGAGAGATTACTGTGGTAATATGCTTTCTTGGGAGCGCCTTTTAGAAATATAATATCCAATAAACACATCTTCTGTGGAGGACTGAAGAGCCAATACTGCGTATAATGATAATGTGTGGGATCTAATACATAAAAAGCATAATGGTTGGATAAAGTTGGCTGCTGCAGTTGTGACTAACCAAAATGAGTTTTTAATTATTATTTTTTTAAACTGATAACGAAGGCAAGTGGAGAAAATTTCAAATTTATAATTTTTAAATTTTGCCCCAAAGGCGAATAAATTGGTCAGTTTTATTTACATCAGTATAATGTAATAAGGTTTCTTTCTCTTAGCGCTGCGCTGAGGATGTGGTTAAAAATTTCTTTTTTTTTTGTACTGATATTTTCAAATATCTTCTGAGATTTACAGATTTCTTTCTTATAAAAAGCTCGTAACATTGTTTGCTAGCATCTATTACAGTCGAAGTTTACAATTAATAACTTGTGCCTGTTAACATATCTCTGAATTATAAAAGAAAATATTCAAAGTCTAAAAATAGTTTTATATGTTAATTTGTTGGAAGTGTTCCATAATTCATAACTTAGCGATACTGACCGTCAGCAACTAGCATCCTAGTTTATGACTAAACAAGATTATTATGAACCAGCTCCAGTTCCCTCTGATGGCATCCTTAATGCCGCTGATGTATGTCTGCTTACATGTTGTCCAAGATATTTTAAAACGGTTATGATGTAATCTAAATTACTTTTTTTAAAGGGTTGTTAGGGAAGTTAACGAAAGGCGGTGGTCCCATAGACCGAAATCACCAGTGTGATGACTAAACCCGCCCCATGAGAAATCCTTACAAATTAAAGCATCATTACTAACTGGAGATCTGTTACTTGTCCAAGCCTCTGGAGAAGGTGAATTAATTCAGGAACTGATTCACGATGGCAGCCATCACAATTTATCCAAGATGGTATGCACACTGACAGGTTAATATACACAAAATTTATCTTAGTTTCTATTTTAGTGATTAAAGTATTTATGACATGTGCAACTATTCATGACTAATGACCTTGCATTAAAAAATCTTACATCTGCATTCTGAACCCCAGTAACCAGGAACGCCTACACAATATTTAGTTTCTATTTTAGTGATTAAAGTATTCTTAACTAATGTACAGGTAAAATTCAAAATTAATGACCTTGCATTAAAAAATCCTACTAGTAACATTCTGAACCTTGTGTACCGAGTAACCAAGAACTCCTACATAACACGCATAAACTTAGGCTAATCGCTACCCAAAAATAAAATGGCGAAAACGAGTCTTCAGCTAAAACAAAAAGACCCCAAACGTCTCAATCCATGGCTTAAAAAAAAAAAAAAAAAAAAAAAAAACACAGTACGAAACTGAACCTTGAAATTTGTGTTTATAAAAGAAGGAAGAAATCTTTAGTATATCAGAAACTACGAAAGACACTTAGGATCAAGAACTTGTGTATTTTATTATATTCATAATGAAGCGTTAAACTCTCAAGAGGAATGGGAAGGTATAAGTTTTGATAAGCCTTTCACCAGCATCACGTCACTTCCCCCCCCCGGCTTAAGTAGAGTTCAGTGGGTGTGGCTGATGGTGTGGGTTAAGTAGTGTTCAGGGGGTGTGGCTGATGGTGTGGGTTAAGTAGTGTTCAGGGGGTGTGGCTGATGGTGTGGGTTAAGTAGTGTTCAGGGGGTGTGGCTGATGGTGTGGGTTAAGTAGTGTTCAGGGGGTGTGGCTGATGGTGTGGATTAAGTAGTGTTCAGGGGGTGTGGCTGATGGTGTGGGTTAAGTAGTGTTCAGGGGGTGTGGCAGATGGTGTGGGTTAAGTAGCGTTCAGGGGGTGTGGCAGATGGTGTGGGTTAAGTAGCGTTCAGGGGGTGTGGCTGATGGTGTGGGTTAAGTAGCGTTCAGGGGGTGTGGCTGATGGTGTGGGTTAAGTAGTGTTCAGGGGGTGTGGCTGATGGTGTGGGTTAAGTAGTGTTCAGGGGGTGTGGCTGATGGTGTGGGTTAAGTAGTGTTCAGGGGGTGTGGCTGATGGTGTGGGTTAAGTAGTGTTCAGGGGGTGTGGCTGATGGTGTGGGTTAAGTAGTGTTCAGGGGGTGTGGCTGATGGTGTGGGTTAAGTAGCGTTCAGGGGGTGTGGCAGATGGTGTGGGTTAAGTAGCGTTCAGGGGGTGTGGCAGATGGTGTGGGTTAAGTAGCGTTCAGGGGGTGTGGCTGATGGTGTGGGTTAAGTAGTGTTCAGGGGGTGTGGCTGATGGTGTGGGTTAAGTAGTGTTCAGGGGGTGTGGCTGATGGTGTGGGTTAAGTAGTGTTCAGGGGGTGTGGCTGATGGTGTGGGTTAAGTAGTGTTCAGGGGGTGTGGCTGATGGTGTGGGTTAAGTAGCGTTCAGGGGGTGTGGCTGATAGTGTGGCTTAAGTAAGGTTCAATAGGTTTGGATGGTGGTGTAGGTATAGTTCAGTACTGTACATGGGAGACAAAGTATTATGAGTGACCTTGCTAGTCAGGCTACCTGGAAGTAGAATATTTAGACAAGTATTTCAAATAAAGTTGGAATAAAGTTTCCAGAAGAAACTTTTGTCTACAAAACATGGAAAAATATATTGCAGTAAATAAATATCTTTGTAATTATAATATCTATAATTTATTATAATAACCAAGCGCTAAACCTGTAAGGGTCAAACAGCGTTACAATAGCTATAACAAAAATTATAGTAATAGTAATGCGACTTAAACAGCATCTTAGAAATAGGATGTAATGAGTTTTGATCCGAGGAGAGGGTAGCTCCAAATCCTTGGTTGAAGAGCCATTCATTAAGATCAACGCACCCCCCTCCTTAAGATATAAATACTTGAACGTCGCGAAATTTATAAACTAAATGGTAACAAACAGCAATTTAAATCACATTTAAAATTATGATTAAACTAAAATTTATTCAATAATATATCGGAAACATGAATTACTAATTATGAGATAAATTATGTTCAAGGCTAATGTAATTTTTGGTGCTTTATTATCAAAAATATAAACATCTACATTCTTACCTTAGGATGCTACACTTACTACTTTCATTCATCTTTTACTCTGCCATATTCGCGATGCAATTAAAAGTTTAATTAGTGGAGAAGCGTTAAACCCTTTGGAACCACGTAAGTCTACTGGTACCTGTATGTAGCACCTTCGTAAGGCCTGGGTAGCAGGACACTGGTATATTGAGACGTTATAAGTAAGTTAGAATGGGGTAAGCATTCCTGATATTCAGACCTTATAAAGGTACTATCACACAGGTACCACAGACTACCATGATTGGAAAGATATGATGCTACCGACGGTATGTAGTGTACATACTGTCGGTAGCATGTCTGTGTACATTGTACACACACACATGCACAGTTAAAGACGTCTATTGAGGACTGAAGAAGCCACCTGTGGCGGTATTCTCAATAAATTTCTTAAACTGTGCATGTCTCCATTTACACGTAATTCATGGGGGAGTGCTAAACCCGTAAGGTCTCATGCACACAGACTACTATGACACGTATACATCGCCTAAGTGAATAACTGTCAATCAGGTGTTCAATCAAGTGATCCGAGATGGGAAAAGCAGCTCCAGTTCCTCAGATTAAGAGCCATTCACCAGCACCACGACGTTGATGAGATGCGAGAATTGTTCGCATAAGGAAGTTGACTTACTTGAAGCAGCAGCAGGAGTCTGAGGACAGCCAGGTCGTGAGGTTCCTTGGCTTTGGTTCGCGTGTGAACCTCTATTTCTCCCTCCACTTGGCTTAAGGGTAGTTGCACGGATGCCTTCATCTTGAGACAATAGACGTGCTGCTTCACAAAATTATACCAATCAAGATTCAAAAAACTGTACTTGCAGCGGGTGCTATAGTATGCTGTCAACTGAATCTCTCTTTCGTCCTATAGTTTGGTGTGATTTTAATGAGCTTAAGTAACAGTATCTGATGTGGCTTATGGTGTGTAACAATAAATATTAATTGGCGAGACCTTGTAGCCATAAAGCGCTCAAGCCCGCGCTGAGTCAAAAGAGTTTAAGAGGCACTCAAATTGTAGTCAATATAGCGACCAAAGTACTGGTGTTCGTCTAGCAGGGACACAGGAACTCTCCTTCCAGTGAATCACACTATTCAGGCCAACCGGACTTAACGCCCAACTTTCTATGGTATGGCCAAACAAGGGCTGTTTATTCACTTCAGTCACACTAGGCTAACACCATACACACACACACCAATTCCCGCACGATTTTCTATTTGAAGTTGTTAACGAAATCTCACTTATCCACAAAAGAAAGTACACTTTCTCCGGAGAGCTGTTTAACGTGGGGTGATCGTACGATAACTTGCGCCAAAGTGTAAGCTCTCCAGCTTAATTTGAAAAGGATGGCCAGAGCCATCAAAGATATGGACACAACGGTGTAACGATACACACTGTCTTGCTGCTCACCACCAACTGAAGCTCTGAGAGCGGGGCAGCTAGATCAAGCTGCGTTGGGGATGGGGAAGGGGTGAGGGGGAAACCTTGGCGATGGGGTGCGGGGTAGGTGGAGAGGGGAGGAGGAAAGAGAGGGATCCTTTGACGCTTATGTTTGGAAAGGAAAGAGGGATAAGGGAAATGTGAGGAGTGGGAATGTGAAAAAAATGAAAGAATGAGAGAAAAAGTGGAAAAGATGGAGAATGGGAGGGAAGAGAGTAGAGTGGAGTGGGAATGAAAGGGAGCAGAGGGAGTGGGGTGATACGCGTGCGTCTGCTTCTGCCTGTTTAGATAAACAGTTTACCCTGTAGCTGGTCAGTGTCGTCACACTTCAGACTAGCTCCGTCCAACTTGTACTGGAATTGCACATACATTTCATTGTAATGTTGAAACTTCTCTCAAGTACCTCCTTCAATAGGAAGCAACTATGTAAGCCTTCATGGAGTACGTCTGAGTCACTTCCAGGATGTGATATGGAAACAAGTCACTCTTATTTTTAGTGTTTCCTTCTGTAATCTTAACATAATTTGCCAATGTCTGCCTGAAACTATCGTGTGTCTATTGCAACCACTGTACAATTGTAATCTATAACCAAGTTCTTCACTACGATGTGCAATGGGGTCATCTACATACGTCGACTACACACGAGGCGGTAAACACCAGGGCAAAAAATACTTTTAATAAACTAGGATTACTAGATTAGGTGATGACTCAGAACTGTATAATTATAAACGAACTTGCAGCGTTGTATGACCCTTATGGATTTAGAGCTTAGTTATGGTGGTAATAATAATAATAATAATATAAACGAACCTAAATAAATTACCTCTTCAAGGGGGGAAGAGTTTGATGCTGGTGATGAGAAGACTTATTAAAGCGCGTGATGTTTGCTGCGACTCTTAACTCAATAACAGTAAATGTCATGTAAAACTGGACGAATAATGATGCCTTTTTATTTTGGGAGATGCTGTAAGTAATGGATTAAATCATAATCATTGATGCTGTTGAATGGCTCTTAATGAAATCCAAGGAACTGTAACTACTCTCTCCTTTTATCAAACCTCATTACCTTCATTCTCCAAGCGTTGTATGACCTCTACGGGTTTAACGCTTCTCCCATGAATATACTGTGAATATCAGTCACGACCGTAGACAAAGGCACATCAGCACGTCACATTGGTGGAGGTGGACAGTGTGAAACAAACCGCAACAGCAGGAGTGACGACATCCGAATTTTCATTCAGTGAGGCGCTGGTCACCATGCTAATAATATGTTTTGTACAAGTCCCTCAAAATAGACTATCACTTTCTCACTTAGCCTGCCAAAATAGCCCGGCCCTGGACCAGGCTTATCACTCAGGCTGTTGCTGTTACTACTGGCGGTCCACTGGTCCCCACAGCCATCACAGCAGTGATTCTGATATCTTCTGGTAAGACATTAAGTATTTTTAGAAAGGACTTAATTTTAAACGAGTTCTTGTTAACTGACCAGTTTTACCTATTCGGCATATATATATATATATATATATATATATATATATATATATATATATATATATATATATATATATATATATATATATATAGTGTACTCAATATATGGTTATATATAGTGTACTCAATTGTGGTTGCAGGGGTCGAGACTCAGCTCCTGGCCGTGTGTGTGTGTGTGTGTGTGTGTGTGTGTGTGTGTGTGTGTGTGTGTGTGTGTGTGTGTGTGTGTGTGTGTGTGTGTGTGTGTGTGTGTGTGTGTGTGTGTGTGTGTGTGTGTGTCATTTACGGCTCTATGCAGGCCGTAAAATATCTATATCTGCTCCACCTCTGATATCTCCTGCTCTGAATGGAGCCGTCAACACTGAACAATATCATAAACGAAAGATCACAAGCGAGTTGAATTGTGAAACCATAAACAGTGCTACCACTGGTACTATTTTCCCTATTTTGAAAGAATTAATCTACAACTGTTATGGATTCCATCACTTATTGGATCACTCCTCCATGATAAAGTTAATAAGTTAGCCAAAAGAAAAGTACCCAGAAAGAAAATGTGGAATACAACTTTGGTGTCTGTGTCTAGCATTAGGTATAATATTAGAAGTAAATAATGAAACAATATTATAGGAATGAAGTTAGCAGCCTGAGGTCTATCACCCATTATGGAAACATGAGTGTAGATAAATGTTTGTGGAACAACTTGACTTACTGATGTAGTAGCCAGGCTTAGGCTTGGTTACAAGTATTTTTCGCATTTTGGCAAACTCAGATGATGATCAAACCAAATGCAAAGTATGTGGCCAGCCCTATGGTCACTATTTTGAGGACTATGTGCTTTATTGTTCACGTATTGAGGAATACAGACATAAACAATAATGACCTATGTGATATGCCAAGATATCTTATTACCGAAAAGTTAACAGACATATTAAGCAAATTTACTTGCAACAGATAAGTCAATTGCAGAAATAAATTCAGACGTACTCGTGTTAATCCTTTTGGGGCCTAGTTCCAAGGCCTTTTGTGTATGCAAATGATTTTGCGATAACCTCCACAGGATGGATATGGGGTGCACAATAAATTAGCCGCTTCGGCGGCAAAATCTGAATCATTAAACGCCCCGTCACTTTCCTGGCTGTCGAGACATTTGCCTTATTGTGTTCTTTTAAAGAAAGGTCAGCTGACATTACACCAAACCGTTCTGGTACTTTATCCCTTCAAGGACTCTTGATCCAAGAATTGCAGCTACTATCCCCTTCCTCAGATTTAAGTTGATTACCTACCATTCTCCCATTTCCCATATGTTGTATGGCCCTTACGGGATTACCGCTTCCTCACGAATATAATCTTTACTATATTACCAACTAATCTTACAGCACCTGGGAAGGAGAGGCAATCATTTAATCACACTTTTGAAGTGTATTATGTATACTATAGCCCCCTGACACTATTCCTTTGTTTGTACCTCTCCCTTATTATATATAATATAAAGTGAATATGACTTTTGTGTCCACTACCTCATTTACAATATTGCTCAGTGTTGACGACCCCGTTCAAAGCAGGAGAAATATCAGAGATGGAACAAATACAGAGATCGTTTACGGTACACAGTGAGCCAGTAAAGCACTTAAATTACTGGGAACGCCTTAAAGCCTTGAACATGTACTCACTGGAGTGGAGGAGAGAGAGATACATGATAATACACTGTATATACCTGGAAAGTACTCGAGGGCTTGGTCCCAAATCTGCACACTGCCATAACAACATACTGGAGTGAGAGATATGGGAGGAAGTGCAAAATAAACCCAGTGTGAAATAGGGGTGCGGTGGCCACAATAAGGAACACTGTATCAACATTCGTGGCCCCAGACTATTTAACATCTTACCAGAAGATATCAGAAACACGGCTGGTACCAGATTAACCAGGCTGTGGTGGATATGTGGGGCAGCAGGCCTCCAGCAGCAACAGTCTGGTTAACCAGGCAAGCACCAGATGAGCCTGGCCCATGGCCGGGCTTCGACAGTAGTGAGACTCGAAACTTATAGAAGGTAAAGGCAAAGATACACTATATAACTGGTATTACAGAACAAGATAGTTGCACATTACGGGTGCTTGCATCACGTAATTTATATAAAATATGGTAACCACAAAATGCGATTTTGTCCAATTTTATTTAAACAAATATGTTGGTACGACGATACGCAGTTTAGAGAAAAGCACCTGATAAGATGGCAGGAAAGTCGTGTGGTACTAATGGCCATAGTACTGTTGCACACACCTTTCCGGGCCGTCAGTAAAGCACTGGTCGTGTGTGACCATAAGGTAACAGTACTTTAAAGGTCGGAGTCTTAATACGACATTAACAAGTACATACTTAAGTTAGCTTCAAGGCATGGACGGCAAGGCTGAGCGAGCCTAATGTTTGTAAACAAATCACGTTGTGTATTCCGCAGGTATTCTTCATGCTGGTGATGCGCAGTTAATATCAAGGAAATGGATCTGCCTTCCTCTTTCCTGGGATCTAACCGGATTACTTCACATTACCAATGCCCTATATGACCCTCTACGGGTTTAGTGCTTCATCGTGAATACGATAATCTTTTGGAAGCAAACCATTTTTTGTCACCATAGATTAGTAAAGTTCTAAGGTTTTCCAGTTCGAAGTATACTTGCAAAAGTTTCCGTTAAAAGCACGTTCATTTATTTAAATTTAATTCAAAATTCTGAGAACTTGAACATTTCGGCTGGTCTTGGACTATTATCAAGTCACGAATTAAAGAGGACAAAGAAAGCGACACTTGACAGTAGTCTAGGACGGACAGAATTTTAAACGTTTTAAAAAGAGACTAGACAAATATATGAGTGGGAGGGACTGGGTGTGATGGTGCCGTTGGTATGAGAGTAAATTCTTGGGTAGCTGTGGTTTTGTTAAGAACTTGCCTTGTATGGGCCAGTAGGCCTTCTGTAGTGTTCCTCCATTCCTATGTTCTTACACATCGTCAAAAGTTTCTCTGAACTGTAAGTTGTAAACTATTACTCCCAACTCCAGCCTTGGCACATGTCTCGACCCACAAACCATCCGCATCGGTGTTGCCCTTCGACTTGCCGCCCCTATTCTCGCCGAACACAGGTGTATTTGTGGCAGTGAAGCAGGAGACCGATTCGGGTACCATGGTCTTGTGTGCCGTAAATCCGAGGGAAAGATTGCAAGACATGAGGAGGTTAATAACATTATCAAGAGGAGCCTCACAACAGCTGGATGCCCAGCAGTAAGGGAGCCACCCCAACTATGCAGATCTGATGGCAGCCAGAAGCGTCCAGATGGTATCACCCTTCAAGCCTGGACAGATGGGAAGCAGGTGGTGTGGGACTATACATGTGCATCTACCTTGGCTGATACCTATCTCCAATACACCAGGGAAGAAGGAGGGGCAGCTGCCAGCCTCAGGGAGTCCCAAAAATCTAGAAAATATGGAGAACTTGCCCATCATTATATGTTTGTTCCCATAGGCTCAGAGACCCTTGGCTCATGGGGAAAGAGTGCATCTAAATTCCTTAAGGAGCTGGGAAAAAGACTCATCAGGGTAACTAGGGATCCCAGGGCAGCTAGTTTCCTGTTCCAGCGGCTCAGTGCGGCTGTTCAAAGGGGTAATGCCTGCTGTATTTTGGGCACATGCCCCAGCTCTGAGCAGCTGGATGAGATTTTCGCCTTATAATCGGTGATACACACGTAACAACATGTACCGTATATGCCACCTTTATATCAACAATGTATCTCTTAAATTTCTGTACCATATTATGTAATAAAATATTCCTCTTAGTAAAAAAAATATGTATATCAAAAGATGGGGTGGTAGGGGAAGTGGAATATTCAAACGGCTTCAGGAAGAAATCCAAATATTCTTCCTTGAAGCCTTTTTATCCACTTCTCCGAGGCTATGGGTCCCACAACTTACACCAGAGCTGGACCCCATCCTATATAAGCAGTATATATTTCAGGTTCGTCAGTCATGCGCCTCAGAGTCGTTATCAACACAGCTTGGTACAAGTTCAATTAATGAACTAACTCGCAGAATATCGGAAGAAAACAGTGCTCGCAGATATCCTCCAAGGAATAATAGAAGATATAGTGTAAGTGGAAGGCACTGCAGCAGACATCCAGTGGTTCAAGAAATCGTAATAACACGATTACAAACAAACGATGGAGCGGGTGGATATCCTCTAAGGAATGCCAGTAGACATCCTCTAAGGAATGCCAGTAGACATCCTCTAAGGAATGCCAGTAGACATCCTCTAGGAATTACATAACTAGTAAACAAGTTAGTGACATATCCCAGCCTTTTTAACGTACAGCAGAAACAAAGTCTTTCTGCCTGAGCAAAGGTTAAGCATGACGTAGAGTATGCTGAAGTAATTAGCATGTCGGAGTATACATGCGCTGAATGTTCCACACGTATTTAGCGTTATACATACAGGTGATGAACAATTCGTGGGAAATCATGCCAGACTGCAATGTGCAGCGCTGTCTCTCCATGCTAAACAAATACCAACACACAAACTTAGCCTTAGTACATATAGCATCTTTAAACAACACAAAGAAACAGCAAAGAGTGTATTGTGACTCAGGTGAATTTCAACAAAACAGGTTTAACTTAATTACAGGTCATTACATGAGGAAAATATATTGTCAAGAGTAATTAGGTGTCTACACCCTATAATAAACAATTTTCAAATGTATTTACAATTAAAATCTAGAGCAATTTATGACTTGTTTGAAACTCAAAAATTACTGGTACTAATTTCAAATTTAGATTAAAGTCATCATTTAATATAAAATGAAACAAAATTTTCTATGAAATAACTTTATATATATATTTACAGAACGTGTGCAAAAGTTGAATGCTATACAAAAATATCAGCTCAAAATTTACTTCATCTTGAAGATCTAAGTTCATGTTACAAAGGCACAGATTTTGAACAACAACTGTATATATTAATGCTGAGGTCAGTGGTCACGTGCGGTCATACCTGCCTAAGCTCTTGGGAGTTAGCGTGGGCTGTTACCAAGCACCATGGCTTGTTGTAGTGTTTTAGAATCTCAGGTTCAAGTGTTGAAGAAGGAGATTCTACTTCTTCAGGAGGAAAATAGGAGGCCGAAGCTTCGCAGATATGAGCTTGGGAGTGAGTGTGAGAAGGATTTAGCTGGTAAGAAGGAAATGGTCACCAGCAGTGATAGTGGCAACCACTTTCAGTGGCAAGTGGTTCACAGTTCAGGAAGATGAGAAGAGTTAATAGAGAAGATGTGAAGGTAGGAAATAGATTCTCTGTTCTCCAAGACGAGTGTACTTCAGTGGTTAGTGAGGTTGAAGGTACCACTGATTCCCCTGCTAATCAAGATAAGAATATTTTAATAGGAGATTCTTAGGTAAGATATATGGACCGTGCATTTTGTAACAGAGACAGAAAGGTCAGACAGAGAGTGTGCCTTCCTGGAGCTGGTGTTGGTGACATAGTCAGCAGGTTGGATAATATTATGGCAGGTAATGGGAACAAGCCCATTATCTTAGTGCTGGGGGTAATGACATTATGAAGGGTAGGAGAGAGGAGCTGCTGGATAAGTACAGGTCAGCCATAGAAGTAGTTAGGTCTAAGGGAGGGATCCCAGTCATATGTAGCATCTTGCCTAGAAAGGGAGTGGGCACTGAATGGATGTCTAGGGCAATTGGTATAAATTGCTGGCTAGACAGGTACTGCAAGGAACTTGCAATCCCATTCATTGATAACTGGGACCTATTCTTTGGCAAACGTGATATGTATGCAAGGGATGGGGTTCATCTCTCTGGGGATGGAGTGGTTGCATTAGCCAATTCGATTGAGAGGGTAATTGATGACTAGTCTAGGAATTTAAACTGACAGATTATAGAGGTATGGGTGTTTGTAGGAAGCAATCAGGCTGCAGCATTAGGGTTAAAAACGGCAATTACTGGGATACCTCAGGGCTATGTTTAAAAGACAATATTCAAAATAAAGTTGCTAGTAATGGCAAATCAAATGATCAACAAAGAGAGATAGTAGAGGGCAACGAGTGACTAGCTCCCTTAAGATTTACTATACAAATAGTAGAAGTCTAAGAAATAAGATAGATGAGCTAAGATTACTTGCAAGTGTAGGTAATATAGATATTATTGGTATAACAGAGACCTGGTTCAACCTGAAAGATAGAGAAATGCCTTCTGAATGCAACATACAGGGTTATAAACTATTCCACACTAATAGGGTCAACAGGAAGGGTGGTGGAGTGGCGATGTATGTCAGAGAAAATTTAAATTTTGGGTGTGATTTATAGGCCCCCAAACCTTGATAGGGAGTGCAGTAAGCTGTTATGGGACGAAATTCATAAGGCATCTAGATATGAAAATGTTGTGATAATGGGTGATTTTAACTTTAGACAAATTGATTGGAACAACATGATAGGAAATCTTGAGTCTAGTGACTTTCTTGATACGGTTCAGTATTGCTTTTTAGAACAGGTTGTGACAGAACCAACTAGAGGAAACAATCTGCTTGACTTGGTTCTTGCCAACAAAGATTCACTAATTAATAATCTTGAGGTTAATGATGAGCTTGGGGAAAGTGATCACAAATCACTTAGTTTCAATCATGGAATTACCTAGAAACTGCAATCAAATCTCTGTCCCAGATTTTCGCTTGGCCGACTTCATAGGACTGAAAAATTACCTGGGTGGGCTAAATTGGGATGTCCTGACTATGGGTCAGGTAGGTGATCTTGGTTGCCAATATGACGTTTTTCAGAGCATAGTTCTAGCTGCCCAGACAACTTTTGTTCCGAGTAGGGAAATAAGATCTAACAAAAATGATCCCAAATGGATGAACAATAGATTAAAACATCTCATTGGTCAAAAGAGAGGCATATATAGGCGTATCAAAAGAGGGGATGGGCAGTTAAGAAATCAATATATTCAATTAAAGAGAGAAATAAAGAAAGGAATAAGAAAGGCAAAAAGGGATTATGAGGATAAGGTCTCAAGGGATTCAAAGACTAACCCAAAAGGGTTCTTTCAGGTATACAGAAGTAAGATTAGGGACAAGATTGGCCCACTTAAGAGTAACTCTGGTCAGATCACTGACAGTGATAAGGATATGTGTGAAATTCTCAATACCTACTTCCTCTCAGTTTTCACCCAGGGAAATACTAGCGATTATGTAGAACAGGATGATAATAAACTATGCACGATTGCGGTAACTAGTGACATGGTCCTCAGACAAATAGAGAAACTAAAACCTAACAAATCCCCAGGCCCTGATGAACTGTTTGCAAGGGTGTTAAAGGAATGTAAAGAGGAACTTAGCATACCTTTGGCTAATTTTTTTAACATATCACTACAAACTGGCATAGTGCCTGATAAGTGGAAAATGACAAATGTAATACTTATTTACATGGCAGGTGACAGGTCCTTGGCTTCGAAATATAGACCAATAAGCCTTACCTCCATAGTGGGAAAATTTATGGAATCAATAATTGCCGAAGCAATTCGTAGCCATCTTGATAGGCACAGATTGATGCATTTCAACACGGTTTTACAAAGGGGCGTTCCTGTCTTACGAATTTACTAACTTTTTTCACTAAGGTGTTTGAGGAGGTAGATCATGGTAATGAATATGATATTGTGTATATGGACTTCAGTAAGGCTTTCGATAGAGTTCCACACCAGAGACTATTGAGAAAACTTAATACACACTGAATAGGAGGAGAATTTTTTTCCTGGGTAGAGGCATGGCTGACAAATAGGCAGCAGAGAGCTTGCATAACTGGGGAGAAATCAGAATGGAGTCAGGTCACAAGCTGTGTTCCTCAGGGGTCAGTGTTGGGTCCGTTGTTGTTCACAATTTACATAAACGACATAGATGAAGGAATAAATAGTGACATAAGCAAATTTGCTGATGACACCAAAATAGGCCGTCCAATTCATTCTAATGAGGACACTAGAGCACTCCAGGATGATTTGAATAGACTGATGCAATGGTCGGAGAAGTGGCAGATGCAGTTTAATATTGACAAATGCAAAGTTCTAAATGTTGGACAGGTAAATAACCATGCCACATATAAACTAAATAATGTAGATCTTAATACTACTGATTGCGAAAAGGATTTAGGAGTTCTGGTTAGCAGTAATCTAAAACCAAGACAACAGTGCATTAGTGTTCGCAATAAAGCTAACAGAATTCTTGGCTTCATATCTAGAAGTATAAATAATAGAAGTCCTCAGGTTGTTCTTCAACTCTATATATCCTTGGTTAAGCATCATTTAGACTATGCTGCTCAGTTCTGGTCACCGTATTACAGAATGGATATAAATGCTCTGGAAAACGTACAGAGGAGGATGACAAAGATGATCCCATGTATCAGAAATCTTCCCTATGAGGATAGACTGAGGGCCCTGAATCTGCACTCACTCGAAAGGCGTAGAATTAGGGGAGATATGATCGAGGTGTATAAATGGAAAACAGGAATAAATAAAGGGGATGTAAATAGTGTGCTGAAAATTTCCAGCCACGACAGGACTCGCAGCAATGGTTTCAAGTTGGAAAAATTCAGATTCAGGAAGGATATAGGAAAGCACTGGTTTGGTAATAGAGTTGTGGATGAGCGGAACAAACTCCCGAGTAAAGTTATTGAGGCTAAAACGTTGTGGTTTTAAAAACAGGCTAGATAAATACATGAGTGAGTGTGGGTGGGTGTGAGTTGGACCTGACTAGCTTGTGCTGCTGGGTCTGGTGCCGTGCTCCATCCTTGAGTGAAGGTGACCAGACTGGGTGGGTCATTGGGCTTATCCAGGGAGGAGGATCTTTGGGCTTATCCGGGGGGGGGATCTTTGGGCTTATCCGGGGGGGGGACATGGACCTGCTCCGCATGGGTCAGTAGGCCTGTTGCAGTGTTCCTTCTTTCTTATGTTCCTTCTTTCTTATGTTTAATGCCCTTCTTGATATGGCGTGTTATTTCATGCATCGTTACAAGTTATTATTGTTGTCAAGTTAAGGGTTTCGGCGGCTGGAGCCGTTTGAATCCTGAAGTGAAACACTGTTGTTTCTCGACTTCCGGGGTCTCACAAGCGCATTCTTCACCCCCTCCACTCGTCCGTCTTCGTCACTGCCACTTAACATGACCCGGTGATGGGTGGTATCCTCTAAACAGTAACTGCTTGGTGCTCTCCTCTGACCGATTTCGTGAATTTTTCTGCCGCAGTTCGACCTGGGATCAGGATTATCTGCTGCTTGCCTAGTCAACATATCTATCACAGCCTACTTGATCTAGCACTTGGCGGAGATAGTGATCCAGTTTCCGCTTTTAGATTTCTACACGTGTTGCTGCAACATTTCTGATACCTAGTGGCAGTAGGTTATATGCTAATAGTCTTGGACTACTATCGTCGACACAAATTTTATGGAAAAAAAAGTGACCTACACATCCCCAGCCAACATGAATTTAGAGCGACAAGGCCATGTTTATCACAACTACTAAACCATTCTGATAAAATTACGAAACCTTGGAAGAAAACCAAAACGCAGTTGTGGTATACACGGACTTAGGAAAGACATTTGACAATACAACGCTGGAGAGAGTCCATAAACTGCAGTCTCCGGTATAACGACAGAGTACGAAAATGGATATTCAATTTTCCAACAACTAAAACACAAGAGTCGTTGAAAATAAAACAACTTCTAGCCCTATCCAGGTAAAACGTTCAGTTTTACCTGGCTGCGGTGCGTTTACTATTTCTGTCTCATAGCAGATAAAAAACACCATCCACAGCTTCCTATCCTAAACACTATCCACAACTTCCTATCATCCTAAACACTATCCACAGCTTCGTATCATCCTCAACACTATCCACAGCTTCGTATCATCTTCAACAGTATCCACAGCTTCGTATCATCCTCAACACTATCCATAGCTTCGTATCATCCTCAACAGTATCCACAGCTTCGTATCATCCTCAACAGTATCCACAGCTTCGTATCATCTTTTTCGAACACTACCAAAATAAGCATGAAAAAGTAGCTTCGGTAGAAAACACGAAAAACTGGAAGCAGATATCAACAAGTCTTCCAGAGAGCAATAAAAAAAATAACATGATATTCAACCGTGATATATCCCAACTGTTCATAAAATGGAGCACTGGATTCTGAACTCAAGAGGACTATCTCACAGAACGAAAGGAACATGTAAGAAACTTGAATATAATAATGTCGAATGACCTCTCATTCAAAAAACACATTGAGGCAAATGTCCCGAAGGCTAGAAAAATGACAGGGTATATACCTATGACATGTTTCGAGAGTTTTTCTACCTTCGCGTCCCGGCTTGATGCTGTTGTGGAGGAATGAAACAAATTCCCAAGTAGCAGCACTGCAGCCAGAACTTTGTGCAGCATTAACAATAGTTTGGACCTGCAGTCAGGTTCCTTCAAGGAAAGGGATAATAGGTTCCATTTCTTATATCAAGAGCCCCCTTTCACTAATATCAAGGCATCTTGAGAGGACGAGTGAACTTAGACACTATCGTTTTGCAGCGCTGCCGCCGCCATAATGTGAAAGGCACCACAACAAACATCATGCCATGCCAAGACTAGTGACTGTCCCTGACTGATGACTTAGCAACAACGGCCAGGAGTCAATAATGTTGGTCGCTAGCAGAAACTCAACCCCTGTAAAGACACGTGGGTAGACACGGATGTCTGTTAATAAGGGCGTAACAACAAGGTTAATACTGGCACCATCTTGACAGTGGGTCAGGTGAACTGTTGCACCAGCGATCACTACGGAGGGAGGGAGAGAGAGACAAGACAAACGAGAGGGAGAGAGCAAACACTAGGACATTTATTAGAAAACGTTTCGGTCCTGGAACCTTGATCACTCCTAGTGTTTGCTCACGTGTCTTTCTAAACCAATTTGTCGGTATTTATTACAAAGGTTTATACCGTATTTGTAGGTACTGAGCTCCAGCTCTTGATTTGCGCTTATTAACCTTCTTTTGTGTTATACTTACTCCTGAAGTCATATATGGAGTCTGTCTCTATTTCGTGAACCTCTAGAATGTGAATGTGTAGTGTGTTCGTGCTCAAAAGTCTGAAACGTGTTTCCTCCTCTCCATCACTACCTACTGATTATTTTTGTTTCCAGCCACCTGGGCCCTTTCTTACCTATTTCTGAAGCTACTTATGAAGTTTTCCTCCGCTTCATCCAGGTTATTACGCTTCCTAGCTCCCCTGAGAACGAAGAAATATTTCTTGGCGTCTCTATGGCACAGTCTCCTTTATTTTCAGTTTTCTTTCCTTGTTCTTTGGTTTCTTTTCAAAAAGTTTAACTCTGTCCTGCCAATGCCTCGTAGTATTTTGTTAGCCTTGATGTCACATTTAATTTTACCGTTATCTAATATAGTCTAGAACTAATAAAATTCCTCACTCAGAATTTCCAAGAAGTCACTGAAATATATTATATCGCAATAAGAGAGGAAAAAAGTGTGTATAAACTCCTGTTATTAGTGTATGGAGACAAAGTCGAAGGAGAAGACAGTATTGTAAACACGGAGAAAAAGGTTAGAGGAGAACTGAGAATAGCGCTGAATGGTGCAGAAATAGCTTACAATCACAATGGTACTGAAAACAATTGTGTGTGTGTGTGTGTGTGTGTGTAATGCTTATTTGAGAATACAGTAAAATAAAGGCATGTTCACGGAATTCTTCCCTGACTGTTTATACTAGCCTAGGTTGCGGTAATTGATGCTGAGTTCTTGACCCAAGTTATAGATTGTGCACTAAACCCCTCACAACAATAGCCTGAGTGTGACACACTCAACCCAGTAGTTGATATCCTATAATGACACATCCTATCTATCCACCAGCAATCCAGTAGTTGTGATCCTATACTGATCCGGCCTGTCCATCCACCAGCAGTATTAAGGCACCCACCCTCCTTTTCGCCGGGTCACCTCATGGACGAGACCCGGGCTATGGAGAAATAATCTCCAACAGGGGGGCTAAGACCCCCCATCTCTTTCTCACAGCTAAGACGCAGGTGTAGGACGGAGGTCATGACCCCTCTATCTTTCCATTAGCGAGATGGGGACACAATATTTGAACTCTCTTCATCTCCGCTAATGGAAAGAGGGAGGGGCCATGACTCCCTTGGTCCCCAACTGCATTGCCAGTGTGGAAACGTAAAGAGAGGGGAGCTTAGCTCCCTTTTGGGGATAAATTTCTCCACACGGACCGGAACTATACCGGCAAACCACTCACCTCGCACCACTACCCTCCTTGTCAACAAGAACAGAGAGAGGGGCTCAGGACTGGGTATTAACCAGCGGCCGCTACCCACTCCGGATCTCAAACATAATTATCCTCTGATTATTTTGTTGGTGTCTTGGTTCATGTTGGTGCGCTCGTCAGCCTAGTCGCCGCCGGTGGGGCTGTTGATGTCATTATGAGACTGTTGATGTCATTAAGGGATGGATGACGTCAGAAGGGAGGGATGGATGGGGCGGTGGCCTGTTAACTCACTTGATGGGACCTCAACATCACCAACCATTCTCCCTCTATCAACAATAAACAGGTGTTTGCTTTCCCAGACGGCTGCACTAGTCCGGGAGCAACGCAAGCAAGCGTGCGCACACACTTGATAAGGCCCATGAAACTAGAAATAGTCTAGGGCCGTTCGTGCGTACTCGCGATGAGGGGACACATACAGATGAACACAAGCGAATAAGGAAGCTGCAAGTCTCAGTGCAGCCTTCAGAGATCTTAAAGTATTCTTTGAGATGTTATACTCGAGGTATTGTATAATAATACTAATCTTTATTTCTACAAGTACATGATACAACTTATACAGACCATGGCCGACATCAATGACATACTACTATCCAGAAAGTCCCTTGTTATACAGAGTATTTTGGGTAACTTAGGTTAATTTTGTCCCCAGGATGCGACCCACAACAATCGGCTAACACCTAGGTACCTACTTGCTGCTAGGTGAACAGGGACAGCAGGTGTAAGGAAACATGCTCAGTGTTTCCACCCATACAGGGGATCGAACCAGGGTTGCTCAGTGTGTGAGCTGAGTGTGCTACCAACCGAGCTATGGGACATGCATATTGTTACGATAACGATGGCATGCGATATCAACAGGCTGTTGGGAAAAAAACACTAAATGCACACATTAGGATATTTTATTGAAAACGTTTCGGTTCTCGGACCTTGATCACTCCAAATATACCTTGGAGTAACCAAGGTCCTAGGACAGAAACGTTCCCAATATGCCAGTATTTGTATTTTGTCTTTCTCATCGCTGTTATCTGATAATTCTTCCCGTCAGCAGTGTGGCCAACTGCATTTCTCCAACACTCAAGGGCACTCGTATTAAAATAGTAACCAGTTCCATGGCCATCAACAACCAGCATCATAGAAACCAGTGCCCATATGTACAGGATCCCTTGTAGGGGATGCGAAAAGATCTACCTAGGGAAAACAGGCGGGATCATGCATCAGTGTGGCCGGAACACAGATATTCTAGCCCAACTCTTGGGTATGACCTACTTGCACTAGTGGCTCCCGCCTACCTGTGACAAATCCCTTCAATTGCTCCACCTGTCTTCCTACTTCAGTGTATAAGGATCTATTCTCCTCCCTCTGACCACAAGTATGAACACCTTTTATCAAGGCTGAGGGACTGACTACATTATTTTTTACTATCTTCGGTTCATAATTTCTGTAAAGAATATAAAAAAAAAACACTGGATGGCGAAACATCTTCAAAATAAAGATACCCAGGTGTTTCACATGTCTCTCGTCTGTACTGGACTGATGAAGCCACTGTGTGGCGAAATGGTTTTTAAAACCATTTATCACATACTTACTCGTCTACTTGTCGGTAAATACAAGTAATATCATGATACAGATATACAGGCGAGTATGTCGGTATGAACAACGCAACATGGTAGCGCACAGGCAACAGAACAACTCATCTAAAAGAAGATTTACTGACACGTCAGTGTCGGTGCCTTGACGCCTCAATAATTTCAGTTTCAAACATTATCACACAAAACTGGAGGAGGTTTAGTACCTCCAGAATTTTCGCCAAAAATTATCCTACCCATACAAAATACTGCCATCAGGTGACATATATTTGGACGACCACTGCCGTAGGTCTACTGACCCTTTCTAGGCAAGTCACTCTTAACATCCAGCCTTTCTCATTCATTAATACATGGGAAACACTTATTGACGCTGTCCGTATTGTATACCACCATTATAATGATACTTTTTCACTTATGCAGTACAGAACCCCGTCCTTTCAAGTCCTCCTCCTGTGGGAGAGGACGCGAAAACCACTAGTGGAAAAACGTCTCCTTCAGTGTCCTGATTGTGCATATGTCTTATTCCAACAATCCGTCGGAATTCATATAGCTGTACTTATACAAATATAATAGTTTCTTTCACGGCTAAGTAACGCATTTGATCAAGGCTCGTGTCATCCATGGCAACACCTGTGGACACCTCAGGCGGCTCAGACCCGCCTAGTAGGCGCTGCTTACAACTGTCAATCATCGCTACCACTAACACTATAGCTCAAAATACTGGAAGCCTCGTCATTTCTGACATCCTCACAGAATGTATCCTATCCAAGCATAAGATGATCCTCACTTATCCAGTCCCCTCTGTCACACCACCTCACCTCCGTCAACCTCCATACTGCCTTTCTCTCGTTTCTCTTTATCTAACAATCCACAAACGTCTCTCTTTACATATTCATTTGTGATGAGTAAGGCACTTATTTTACAGGCTTAATCTCATTTCTCTTTATCTTAAAACCCTACACACGTGACTTTACATATTCATGTGTGATGAGTAAGGCACTTATTTTACAGGCTTAATCTCATTTCTCTATATCTTAAAACCCTACACACGTGACTTTACATATTCATGTGTGATGAGTAAGGCACTTATTTTACAGGCTTAATCTCATTTCTCTTTTTCTTAAAACCCTACACACGTGACTTTACATATTCATGTGTGATGAGTAAGACGCGTGCAGTACTATATATTTGTATCAACGACACGTGTTCTCAATAAAGATACTTAAGTGTTAAACATGTGTCTTACTCATCAACTTTTGGCTACTGTATAATTTTATAATAATATTTATGCACAGCAACCACCAAGGGACACAAACAATTATGTTGCTCAAGGCCTTTCATGCAGCAATTGCAAATGCTTCTTCAGAAGCAATGCAATGAAGAGAATGAAATTCAGGAGAGTCGAAGGTGTCATGAGATTTATGTGTGGTATCTGTGTATGTGGTCTTAACACTCCCCACCCACTACACCCTCCTAACACTCCCCACCCACTACACCCTCCTATCCCCACCCACTACACCCTCTTAACACTCCCCACCCACTACACCCTCCTATCCCCACCCACTACACCCTCCTAACACTCCCCACCCACCCACTACACCCTCCTAACACTCCCCACCCACTACACCCTCCTATCCCCACCCACTACACCCCCTCACTAACACTACACCCCCCACCCACCCACTACACCCCTCCTAACACTCCTCCATCCCCCCACTACACCCTCCTATCCCCACCCACCCACTACACCCTCCTAACACTCCCCACCCACTACACCCTCCTATCCCCACCCACTACACCCTCCTAACTCTCCCCACCCACTACACCCTCCTATCCCCACCCACTACACCCTCCTAACACTCCCCACCCACTACACCCTCCTATCCCCACCCACTACACCCTCCTAACACTCCCCACCCACTACACCCTCCTATCCCCACCCACTACACCCTCCTAACACTCCCCACCCACTACACCCTCCTATCCCCACCCACTACACCCTCCTAACATTCCCCACCCACTACACCCTCCTAACACTCCCCACCCACTACACCCTCCTAACACTCCCCACCCACTACACCCTCCTATCCTCACCCACTACACCCTCCTAACACTCCCCACCCACCCCCGACACCCTCCGAACACTCCCCACCCACTACACCCTCCTATCCCCACCCACTACACCCTCCTAACACTCCCCACCCACTACACCCTCCTAACACCCCCCACCCACCCACTACACCCTCCTAACACTCCCCACCCACCCACTACACCCTCCTAAAACTCCCCACCCACTACACCCTCCTATCCCCACCCACTACACCCTCCTAACACTCCCCACCTACCCACTACACCCTCCTAACACTCCCCACCCACTACACCCTCCTATCCCCACCCACTACACCCTCCTAACACTCCCCACCCACTACACCCTCCTATCCCCACCCACTACACCCTCCTAACACTCCCCACCCACTACACCCTCCTAAAACTCCCCACCCACTACACCCTCCTAACACTCCCCACCCACTACACCCTCCTAACACTCCCCACCCACTACACCCTCCTAACACTCCCCACCCACTACACCCTCCTAACACTCCCCACCCACTACACCCTCCTAACACTCCCCACCCACTACACCCTCCTAACACTCCCCACCCACTACACCCTCCTAACAATCCCCACCCACTACACCCTCCTAACAATCCCCACCCACTACACCCTCCTAACAATCTCCACCCACTACACCCTCCTAACAATCTCCACCCGCTAACCCTGCCCAACAATCCCCACTCACTACACCCTCCCAACAATCCCCACCCACTACACCCTCCTAACAATCCCCACCCACTACACCCTCCTAACAATCCCCACCCACTACACCCTCCTAACAATCCCCACCCACTACACCCTCCTAACAGTTTTTATCCACTACACCTAACGATGCCCACCCACTACACCCTCCTATCAATCTTCACCCTCTACACCTAACGCTCCCCACCCACTACACCCTCCTAACAATCTCCACCCACTACACCCTAACAATCTCTACCCACAACACCCTCCTAACAATCCCCACCCACTACACCCTCCTAACAATCTTCACCCATTACACATAACAATCCCCACCCACTACACCCTCGAAACAATCTTCACCCACCACACTCTTCTAACAATCTTCAAACACTACACCCTCCTAACAATCTTCACCCACCACACTCTTCTAACAATCTTCAAACACTACACCCTCCTAACAATCTTCACCAATCATACCCTCCAAACAATCAACTACTACACCTAACAATTTCCATCCACTGCACCCTCCTAACAATCCTCACCCACTACACCTAACAATCCCCACCTACTACACCCTCCTAACAATCCTCACCCACTACACCTAACAATCCCCACCTACTACACCCTCCTAACAATCCCCACCCACTATACCCTCCTAACAATCCCCACCCACTACACCCTCCTAACAATCCCCACCCACTACACCCTCCTAACAATCCCCACCCACTACACCCTCCTAACAATCCCCACCCACTACACCCTTCTAACAATCTCCACCTACTACACCCTCCTAACAATCCCCACCCACTACCTAACAATCCCCACCCACTACACCCTCCTAACAATCCCCACCCACTACACCCTCCTAACAATCCCCACCCACTACACCCTCCTAACAATCCCCACCCACTACACTAACAATCCCCACCCACTACACCCGCCTAACACTCCCCACCCACTACACCCTCCTAACAATCCCCACCCACTACACCCTCCTAACAATCCCCACCCACTACACCCTCCTAACAATCCCCACCCACTACACCCTCCTAACAATCCCCACCCACTACACCCTTCTAACAATCCCCACCCACTACACCCTCCTAACAATCCCCACCCACTACACCCTCCTAACAATCCCCACCCACTACACCCTCCTAACAATCCCCACCCACTACACCCTCCTAACAATCCCCACCCACTACACCCTCCTAACAATCCCCACCCACTACACCCTCCTAACAATCCCCACCCACTACACCCTCCTAACAATCCCCACCCACTACACCCTCCTAACAATCCCCACCCACTACACCCTCCTAACAATCCCCACCCACTACACCCTCCTAACAATCCCCACCCACTACACCCTCCTAACAATCCCCACCCACTACACCCTCCTAACAATCCCCACCCACTACACCCTCCTAACAATCCCCACCCACTACACCCTTCTAACAATCCCCACCCACTACACCCTCCTAACAATCCCCACCCACTACACCCTCCTAACAATCCCCACCCACTACACCCTCCTAACAATCCCCACCCACTACACCCTCCTAACAATCCCCACCCACTACACCCTCCTAACAATCCCCACCCACTACACCCTCCTAACAATCCCCACCCACTACACCCTCCTAACAATCCCCACCCACTACACCCTCCTAACAATCCCCACCCACTACACCCCTAACAATCCCCACCCACTACACCCTCCTAACAATCCCCACCCACTACACCCTCCTAACACCCACTCCCCACCCACTACACCCTCCTAACAATCCCCACCCACTACACTAACAATCCCCACCCCTCCTAACAATCCCCACCTACTACACCCTCCTAACAATCCCCACCCACTACACCCTCCTAACAATCCCCACCCACTACACCCTCCTAACAATCCCCACCCACTACACTACACCCCTACACCCTCCTAACAATCCCCACCCACTACACCCTCCTAACAATCCCCACCCACTACACCCACCTAACCATCCCCACCTACTACACCCTCCTAACAATCCCCACCCACTACACCCTCCTAACAATCCCCACCCACTACACCCTCCTAACAATCCCCACCCACTACACCCTCCTAAACAACCCCACCCACAACACCCTCCTAACAATCCCCACCCACTACACCCTCCTAACAATCCCCACCCACTACACCCTCCTAACAATCCCCACCCACTACATCCTAACAATCCCCACCCACTACACCCTCCTAACAATCCCCACCCATTACACCCTTCTAACAATCCCCACCCACTACACCCTCCTAACAATCCCCACCCACTACACCCTTCTAACAATCCCCACCCACTACACCCTCCTAACAATCCCCACCCACTACACCCTCCTAACACTCCCCACCCACTACACCCTCCTAACAATCCCCACCCACTACACCTAACAATCCCCACCCACTACACCCTCCTAACAATCCCCACCCACTACACCCTCCTAACAATCCCCACCCACTACACCCTCCTAACAATCCCCACCCACTACACCCTCCTAACAATCCCCACCCACTACACCCTCCTAACAATCCCCACCCACTACAACCTCCAAACAAAACCCACCACTACACCCATCTAACAATCCCCACCCACTACACCCTCCTAACAATCCCCACCCACTACACCCTCCTAACAATCCCCACCCACTACACCCTCCTAACACTCCCCACCCACTACACCCTCCTAACAATCCCCACCCACTACACCCTCCTAACACTCCCCACCCACTACACCCACTCCTAACAATCCCCACCCACTACACCCTCCTAACAATCCCCACCCACTACACCCACTACACCCCTAACAATCCCCACCCACTACACCCTCCCCACCCCTAACAATCCCCACCCACTATCCCCACCCTCCTAACAATCCCCACCCACTACACCCTCCTAACAATCCCCACCCACTACACCCTCCTAACAATCCCCACCCACTACACCCTCCTAACAATCCCCACCCACTACACCCTCCTAACACTCCCCACCCACTACACCCTCCTAACAATCCCCACCCACTACACCCTCCTAACAATCCCCACCCACTACACCCTCCTAACAATCCCCACCCACTACACCCTCCTAACAATCCCCACCCACTACACCCTCCTAACAATCCCCACCCACTACCTAACATCCCCACCCACTACACCCTCCTAACAATCCCCACCCACTACACCCTCCTAACAATCCCCACCCACTACACCCTCCTAACACTCCCCACCCACTACACCCTCCTAACACTCCCCACCCACCTAACAATCCCCACCCACTACACCTAACAATCCCCACCCACTACACCCTCCTAACAATCCCCACCCACTACACCCTCCTAACAATCCCCACCCACTACACCCTCCTAACAATCCCCACCCACTACACCCTCCTAACACTCCCCACCCTCCTAACAATCCCCACCCACTACACCCTCCTAACACTCCCCACCCACTACCCTCCTAACAATCCCCACCCACTACACCCTCCTAACACTCCCCACCCACTACACCCTCCTAACAATCCCCACCCACTACAACACTCCCCACCCACTACACCCTCCTAACAATCCCCACCCACTACACCTCCTAACCTCCCCACCCACTACACCCTCCTAAATCCCCACCCACTACACCCTCCTACCACGCCCCACCCCCTACACCCTCCTAACAATCCCCACCCACTACACCTAACTCCCCACCCACTACACCCTCCTAACAATCCCCACCCACTACACCCTCCTAACACTCCCCACCCACTACACCCTCCTAACAATCCCCACCCACTACACCCTCCTAACACTCCCCACCCACTACACCCTCCTAACAATCCCCACCCACTACAAACTCCTAACACTCCCCACCCACTACAACCTCCTAACACTCCCCACCCACTACACCCTCCTAACACTCCCCACCCACTACACCCTCCTAACAATCCCCACCCACTACACCTAACAATCCCCACCCCTAACAATCCCCACCCACTACACCCTCCTAACAATCCCCACCCACTACACCCTCCTAACAATCCCCACCCACTACACCCTCCTAACAATCCCCACCCACTACACCCTCCTAACAATCCCCACCCACTACACCCTCCTAACAATCCCCACCCACTACACCCTCCTAACACTCCCCACCCACTACACCCTCCTAACAATCCCCACCCACTACACCCTCCTAACACTCCCCACCCACTACACCCTCCTAACAATCCCCACCCACTACACCCTCCTAACACTCCCCACCCACTACACCCTCCTAACAATCCCCACCCACTACACCCTCCTAACACTCCCCACCCACTACACCCTCCTAACAATCCCCACCCACTACACCCTCCTAACAATCCCCACCCACTACACCCTCCTAACACTCCCCACCCACTACACCCTCCTAACAATCCCCAACCACTACAACCTCCTAACAATCCCCACCCACTACACCCTCCTAACACTCCCCACCCACTACACCCTCCTAACAATCCCCACCCACTACAACCTCCTAACAATCCCCACCCACTACACCCTCCTAACACTCCCCACCCATTACACCCTCCTAACAATCCCCACCCACTACATCCCCACCCACTACACCCTAACACTCCCCACCCACTACAACCTCCTAACAATCCCCACCCACTACACCCTCCTAACAATCCCCACCCACTACACCCTCCTAACACTCCCCACCCACTACACCCTCCTAACAATCCCCACCCACTACAACCTCCTAACAATCCCCACCCACTACAACCTCCTAACAATCCCCACCCACTACACCCTCCTAACACTCCCCACCCACTACACCCTCCTAACACTCCCCACCCACTACAACCTCCTAACAATCCCCACCCACTACACCCTCCTAACACTCCCCACCCACTACAACCTCCTAACAATCCCCACCCACTACACCCTCCTAACACTCCCCACCCACTACAACCTCCTAACAATCCCCACCCACTACACCCTCCTAACACTCCCCACCCACTACACCCTCCTAACAATCCCCACCCACTACACCCTCCTAACACTCCCCACCCACTACAACCTCCTAACAATCCCCACCCACTACACCCTCCTAACACTCCCCACCCACTACACCCTCCTAACACTCCCCACCCACTACACCCTCCTAACAATCCCCACCCACTACACCCTCCTAACACTCCCCACCCACTACACCCTCCTAACAATCCCCACCCACTACACCCTCCTAACACTCCCCACCCACTACACCCTCCTAACAATCCCCACCCACTACACCCTCCTAACACTCCCCACCCACTACACCCTCCTAACAATCCCCACCCACTACACCCTCCTAACACTCCCCACCCACTACACCCTCCTAACAATCCCCACCCACTACAACCTCCTAACACTCCCCACCCACTACACCCTCCTAACACTCCCCACCCACTACACCCTCCTAACAATCCCCACCCACTACACCCTCCTAACAATCCCCACCCACTACACCCTCCTAACAATCCCCACCCACTACAACCTCCTAACACTCCCCACCCACTACACCCTCCTAACACTCCCCACCCATTACACCCTCCTAACAATCCCCACCCACTACACCCTCCTAACAATCCCCACCCACTACAACCTCCTAACAATCCCCACCCACTACACCCTCCTAACAATCCCCACCCACTACACCCTCCTAACAATCCCCACCCACTACACCCTCCTAACAATCCCCACCCACTACAACCTCCTAACAATCCCCACCCACTACAACCTCCTAACAATCCCCACCCACTACACCCTCCTAACACTCCCCACCCACTACACCCTCCTAACACTCCCCACCCACTACAACCTCCTAACAATCCCCACCCACTACACCCTCCTAACACTCCCCACCCACTACAACCTCCTAACAATCCCCACCCACTACACCCTCCTAACACTCCCCACCCACTACAACCTCCTAACAATCCCCACCCACTACACCTTCCTAACACTCCCCACCCACTACACCCTCCTAACAATCCCCACCCACTACACCCTCCTAACACTCCCCACCCACTACAACCTCCTAACAATCCCCACCCACTACACCCTCCTAACACTCCCCACCCACTACACCCTCCTAACACTCCCCACCCACTACAACCTCCTAACAATCCCCACCCACTACACCCTCCTAACACTCCCCACCCACTACAACCTCCTAACAATCCCCACCCACTACACCCTCCTAACACTCCCCACCCACTACACTACTCAGCCTTTAAGGTTAAACAAACTTAAGAATCACAGTTTAGTTCAGTTATCTTGAGGAAAGAATTAAAATTTGACTCAGGACTGACACAGAAAAATGTGTCTTTGATCACCAACTGTATCACTGTAGTGTTTGTTGTTACAGTGACAGAGCTGTGTAGTGGTGTACAGTCTTCAGTGTTGTTACAGTGACAGAGCTGTGTAGTGGTGTACAGTCTTCAGTGTTGTTACAGTAACAGAGCTGTGTAGTGGTGTAGTCTTCAGTGTTGTTACAGTAACAGAGCTGTGTAGTGGTGTACAGTCTTCAGTGTTGTTACAGTAACAGAGCTGTGTAGTGATGTAGAGTCTTCAGTGTTGTTACAGTAACAGAGCTGTGTAGTGGTGTACAGTCTTCAGTGTTGTTACAGTAACAGAGCTGTGTAGTGGTGTACGGTCTTCAGTGTTGTTACAGTAACAGAGCTGTGTAGTGGTGTACAGTCTTCAGTGTTGTTACAGTAACAGAGCTGTGTAGTGGTGTACAGTCTTCAGTGTTGTTACAGTAACAGAGCTGTGTAGTGGTGTACAGTCTTCAGTGTTGTTACAGTGACAGAGCTGTGTAGTGGTGTACAGTCTTCAGTGTTGTTACAGTAACAGAGCTGTGTAGTGGTGTACAGTCTTCAGTGTTGTTACAGTAACAGAGCTGTGTAGTGGTGTACAGTCTTCAGTGTTGTTACAGTAACAGAGCTGTGTAGTGGTGTACAGTCTTCAGTGTTGTTACAGTAACAGAGCTGTGTAGTGGTGTACAGTCTTCAGTGTTGTTACAGTGACAGAGCTGTGTAGTGGTGTACAGTCTTCAGTGTTGTTACAGTAACAGAGCTGTGTAGTGGTGTACAGTCTTCAGTGTTGTTACAGTAACAGAGCTGTGTAGTGGTGTACAGTCTTCAGTGTTGTTACAGTAACAGAGCTGTGTAGTTGTATACAGTCTTCAGTGTTGTTACAGTAACAGAGCTGTGTAGTGGTGTACAGTCTTCAGTGTTGTTACAGTAACAGAGCTGTGTAGTTGTATACAGTCTTCAGTGTTGTTACAGTAACAGAGCTGTGTAGTTGTATACAGTCTTCAGTGTTGTTACAGTAACAGAGCTGTGTAGTGGTGTACAGTCTTCAGTGTTGTTACAGTAACAGAGCTGTGTAGTTGTGTACAGTCTTCAGTGTTGTTACAGTAACAGAGCTGTGTAGTGGTGTACAGTCTTCAGTGTTGTTACAGTAACAGAGCTGTGTAGTTGTATACAGTCTTCAGTGTTGTTACAGTAACAGAGCTGTGTAGTGGTGTACAGTCTTCAGTGTTGTTACAGTAACAGAGCTGTGTAGTGGTGTACAGTCTTCAGTGTTGTTACAGTAACAGAGCTGTGTAGTGATGTAGAGTCTTCAGTGTTGTTACAGTAACAGAGCTGTGTAGTGATGTACAGTCTTCAGTGTTGTTACAGTAACAGAGCTGTGTAGTGGTGTACAGTCTTCAGTGTTGTTACAGTAACAGAGCTGTGTAGTGGTGTACAGTCTTCAGTGTTGTTACAGTAACAGAGCTGTGTAGTTGTATACAGTCTTCAGTGTTGTTACAGTAACAGAGCTGTGTAGTGGTGTACAGTCTTCAGTGTTGTTACAGTAACAGAGCTGTGTAGTGGTGTACAGTCTTCAGTGTTGTTACAGTAACAGAGCTGTGTAGTGGTGTACAGTCTTCAGTGTTGTTACAGTAACATAGCTTTGTAGTGGTGTACAGTCTTCAGTGTTGTTACAGTAACAGAGCTGTGTAGTGGTGTACAGTCTTCAGTGTTGTTACAGTAACAGAGCTGTGTAGTGATGTACAGTCTTCAGTGTTGTTACAGTAACAGAGCTGTGTAGTGGTGTACAGTCTTCAGTGTTGTTACAGTAACAGAGCTGTGTAGTGGTGTACAGTCTTCAGTGTTGTTACAGTAACAGAGCTGTGTAGTGGTGTACAGTCTTCAGTGTTGTTACAGTAACAGAGCTGTGTAGTTGTATACAGTCTTCAGTGTTGTTACAGTAACAGAGCTGTGTAGTTGTGTACAGTCTTCAGTGTTGTTACAGTAACAGAGCTGTGTAGTGATGTACAGTCTTCAGTGTTGTTACAGTAACAGAGCTGTGTAGTTGTATACAGTCTTCAGTGTTGTTACAGTAACAGAGCTGTGTAGTGGTGTACAGTCTTCAGTGTTGTTACAGTAACAGAGCTGTGTAGTGGTGTACAGTCTTCAGTGTTGTTACAGTAACAGAGCTGTGTAGTGGTGTACAGTCTTCAGTGTTGTTACAGTAACAGAGCTGTGTAGTGGTGTACAGTCTTCAGTGTTGTTACAGTAACAGAGCTGTGTAGTGGTGTACAGTCTTCAGTGTTGTTACAGTAACAGAGCTGTGTAGTGGTGTACAGTCTTCAGTGTTGTTACAGTAACAGAGCTGTGTAGTGGTGTACAGTCTTCAGTGTTGTTACAGTAACAGAGCTGTGTAGTTGTATACAGTCTTCAGTGTTGTTACAGTAACAGAGCTGTGTAGTGGTGTACAGTCTTCAGTGTTGTTACAGTAACAGAGCTGTGTAGTTGTATACAGTCTTCAGTGTTGTTACAGTAACAGAGCTGTGTAGTGGTGTACAGTCTTCAGTGTTGTTACAGTGACAGAGCTGTGTAGTGGTGTACAGTCTTCAGTGTTGTTACAGTAACAGAGCTGTGTAGTGGTGTAGTCTTCAGCAATCTTTTCATTATATAACTGCATACAATTTCCAATGGTTGTAGCACTGACTACCCTCTCTTTCAATTCATTCCACTGTCCCACCACTGTTTGTCAAGCAAATTTTTCTGTCACCGCCCTGGGCGCCAGTTTTCCTCAACAACTACAGTCTCTTGTTTTCCCTGTCGGTTTTTCAGTACGAGTCTCGATACTACAAGTTTTTTTTTTCAGTCTCGATACTACAAGTTTTTTTTTTTTCACTCTAGCGGGATTACTGATATTTCCTGTCTCATAAACAAGTAAGATGGAAACTAAATCTTGAAAACTTCTACTTGCATTCAGTATATACTTTAGAAGTGTTGGTATGTGAGCGGGCCGCGGGCACGATGATCGCAGAACCAGTAACAGCTGTAACCTATCGTTCTAGTGTTAATGTTGTGCTCAACCAAGAGTCTCAAGAAAATAATTTTATATTTTTAGACAATGTTTACACAAGTTTTTTTAATGAGGTCAAGAGTTCTCGTGAGCCTCGTCCTTCCCCGGCTGATAATTATGAATATGATCCAAGGAGAGGCCATACTTCTTGCCTGACCTTCAACTGTAGGTCTGTGGTGGTGAGTTGGGATCTCTCTCTCTCTCTCGAATGGGGTTTCGCAAGGGTCAGTCCTAAGACCGGTTCTGTGTCTAGTACATGTGAATGATATGACGGAAGGGATAGATTCAGAGTGTCCCTGTTGGCAAAGGATGTGAAGCTAATGAAAAGAATACAAGTGGACGAGGATCAGGTAAGTCTACAAGAAGATCTGGAGAGGCTGCAAGCCTGGTCCGACAAATAGCTCCTGGAGTTTAACCCCAGCAAGTGCAAAATCATGAAGACTGGGGAAGGACAAACAAGACTGCAGACGGAGTACAGCCTAGGAGGTCAAAGGCTGAAGAACTCACTCCAGGAAAAGGATCTTGTGGTGAGCATCATACCGAGCACATCTCCTGAGGCGCACATCAACCATATAACTGCTGCAATACATGGGCGACTGGCAAACCTAAGAAGAGCGTTTCGACATCTAAGTCATTCAAGACACTGTACGTTGTGTACGTCAGGCCCGTATTGGAGTACGCAGCACCATTATGGAACCCATACCTGGTCAAACACGTCAAGAAATTAAAGAAAGTGCAAAAGTTTGCAACAAGACTAATCCCGGAACAAAGGGGCATGTCCTACGAGGAGAGGTTAAGGGAAATCAACCTGGCGACACTGGATGACAGGACAGATAGGGATGACATGATAATGACATATAAAATACTGGTTTACTGAAAGGAATTGACAAAATGGATAGGGACATAATGCTCCAGAGATGGGACACATCAACAAAGGGTCACAACTGGAAGTTGAAAGCTCAGATGAGTCACAGGGATGCTAGGAAGTATTTCTTCAGTCACAGAGTTGTCAGAAAGTGGAACAGTCTGGAGAATGATGTAGTGGAGGCAGGATCCATACACAGCTTTAAGAAGAGGTACGATAACGCTATTGGAGCTGGGAGAGAGTGCACCTAGTAGCGACCAGTGAAGAGGCGGGGCCTGGAGCTCTAACCCAACCTCTGCAACCACAACTAGGTGAGTACACACACCCACACACAGTGGCTCTTGTGCACATGCACTCTGGGAGCCACAAGTGTTCACAACACCCACGTACACTTGATCGCTTCGATCCAACCCACATGTTCCTACCATCATCTTACCTGAGTCATCATACACACACACACACACACACCCACACACACACACACCCACACACACACACATGTATAGATCTGCAAGGCTGAGGGAATGATTCCCTCATCTTTCACTGTCTTCCGTGTACAGTTCTGCAAAGCTGAGGGACTGATTCCCTCATATTCCACTGTCTTCAGTGTATAGTTCTTTAAGGTTGAGGGACTGATTACCTCATCTACTTGTCATCGTATATCATATTTGTATTGAATTGATAAAGTCACTGGTTGGCGAAAACGTCTTCAACTAAAGATGTATGTGTCTACGTCCTCACAGTTACATTGTGGGAAAACCAGGTATGAGGTTAAGAGGAAATATGATCACAACATACAGGATACTGAGATACATGAATGATGACGGTTGGTAGCAGGAGGAGGGTGGAGGATTGAGCTGGAAAATGAATGTCAGCCACAAATATATAAGAAAGACCATGTTGAAGGTGGGGTAGTGTGAGTTTAAGACGCTGCCTTTGACAGCTAGTAAGTACGTACACACACACGCAGATGGCAGCACTAATCTATGAGAACAAAATATATGAAATGCCAGTAAGGGGAACATGTAACAGTTTTAAATAGAACACATTACGTCAGTTTGACGTGACTTGATTATACGTTACCTACATTACTCACAGTACGCAGTACGCATATGACGTCAGTTTGACGTGACTTGATTATACGTTACCTATAATACTCACAATGCACATATTACGTCAGTTTGACGTGACATGAGTATACGCCAGCAACGTTACGTCAGTTTGACGAGACCTGATTATAAGCTACCTACATTACGTCAGTTTGACGTAACTATGACGAGTTTGGAAGAGCAGCAGATCCTACTAACCAACGTCATCATATTACTTAGGCTAAGAACGTCGGATGTGTGACAGTGTGGCTGGAATAACAGCAGTAAGCCGGGGGAGAGAAGTATCAGGCGACTCTAGCAAGACTACAATAACAGCAGTAAGCCGGGGGAGAGAAGTATCACAGACGACTCTAGCAAGACTGTACAATAACAGCAGTAAGCAGGGGGAGAGAAGTATCACAGGCGACTCTAGCAAGACTGTACAATAACAGGTCCCAGGACCGAAACGTTTTCTAATAAATATGTTATAGTGTTTGCTTACGTGTCTTTCTAAACCAATAACAGCAGTAAGCAGGGGGAGAGAAGTATCACAGGCGACTCTAGCAAGACTGTACAATAACAGCAGTAAGCCGGTGGAGAGAAGTATCACAGGCGACTCTAGCAAGACTGTACAATAACAGCAGTAAGCAGGGGGAGAGAAGTATCACAGGCGACTCTAGCAAGACTGTACAATAACAGCAGTAAGCAGGGGGAGAGAAGTATCACAGGCGACTCTAGCAAGACTGTACAATAACAGCAGTAAGCCGGGGGAGAGAAGTATCACAGGCGACTCTAGCAAGACTGTACAATAACAGCAGTAAGCCGGGGGAGAGAAGTATCACAGGCGACTCTAGCAAGACTGTACAATAACAGCAGTAAGCCGGTGGAGAGAAGTATCACAGGCGACTCTAGCAAGACTGTACAATAACAGCAGTAAGCCGGTGGAGAGAAGTATCAGGCGACTCTAGCAAGACTGTACAATAACAGCAGTAAGCCGGGGGAGAGAAGTATCACAGGCGACTCTAGCAAGACTGTACAATAACAGCAGTAAGCAGGGGGAGAGAAGTATCAGGCGACTCTAGCAAGACTGTACAATAACAGCAGTAAGCCGGGGGAGAGAAGTATCACAGGCGACTCTAGCAAGACTGTACAATAACAGCAGTAAGCATGGGGAGAGAAGTATCACAGGCGACTCTAGCGACTGTACAATAACAGCAGTAAGCCGGGGGAGAGAAGTATCACAGGCGACTCTAACAAGACTGTACAATAACAGCAGTAAGCCGGGGGAGAGAAGTATCACAAGCGACTCTAGCAAGACTGTACAATAACAGCAGTAAGCCGGGGGAGAGAAGTATCACAGGCGACTCTAACAAGACTGTACAATAACAGCAGTAAGCCGGTGGAGAGAAGTATCACAGGCGACTCTAGCAAGACTGTACAATAACAGCAGTAAGCCGGGGGAGAGAAGTATCACAAGCGACTCTAGCAAGACTGTACAATAACAGCAGTAAGCCTGGGGAGAGAAGTATCACAGGCGACTCTAGCAAGACTGTACAATAACAGCAGTAAGCCGGGGGAGAGAAGTATCACAGGCGACTCTAGCAAGACTGTACAATAACAGCAGTAAGCATGGGGAGAGAAGTATCACAGGCGACTCTAGCGACTGTACAATAACAGCAGTAAGCCGGTGGAGAGAAGTATCACAGGCGACTCTAGCAAGACTGTACAATAACAGCAGTAAGCCGGTGGAGAGAAGTATCACAGGCGACTCTAGTAAGACTGTACAATAACAGCAGTAAGCCGGGGGAGAGAAGTATCTAGCAAGACTACAATAAGGTACAGTCTTCAGGAAGCATGACAGGTTACTGCACATCTCTCTTGATGAACTAGGTTAACCATAAAAACATAAGAAAGAAGGAACACTGCAGTAGGCCTGTTGGCCCATACTAGGCAAGTCCATCACAAATCCAACCCACTAACAGAATAAACGCTACCCAAGCAATAAGCTTTGACAATTCTATTTACTCACGTGCAAGTCCAACCCCTCTCACTCATGTATTTATCCAACCTAAATTTGAAACTACCATCCTCTGATCTGACTGACCTTGTGGTCCACCAGCAGGCCTGGTCTGAGACCAGTATATGAGCCTCACAACTGGTAGGTAAGACATCAGTCTACCATGGGAGTATCTACCATAGGGGTGTTTATCATGAGGGTATCTACCAATGAGGTATCTACCATGGGGGTGTCTACAGTGGAGGTATCTACCATGGGGGTGTCTACAGTGGAGGTATCTACCATGGGGTGTCTACAGTGGAGGTATCTACCATGGGGTATCTACCAGGGTAGCACACTGAATAGTCTAGGCCCACGGATGTTGATGCAGTTCTCTCCTATTGTGACCGTGGCTCTGCCTGTGTCAGAAAATCTCAGTTGAATACAATGAAGATACCTAAGTTCTGCCCATGAGTCTTATTCATTAACAATGTTAGCAGTAGTTTGTAATTGCTATTATTATTATTATTATTATTATTAACACACTGGTTGTATCCCACCGAGGCAGGGTGACCTAAAATGAAAAACGAAAAGTTTTTTTAAATTTGGTAATTTATACAGGAGAAATGGTTACTAGCCCCTTGCACCCGGCATTTTAGTCGCTTCTTATGACACGCATGGCTTACGGAACATTTATTATTATTATTATTATAGGGAGGTATTAATTTAGGGGCCATACAGCGTCTGGGGATTGGGAAATATTCAGGGATGAATCAAAGAAGGGAAGAACTGTTACAAGTCCTTGGAGGGAGACTTAGTGAGATATGTAAAACATCAAAATTCATGTCAGCCCGTTCAGTGTTAACAAGCGGGACCAGGAGCTGAAGCTTAACACTCGATAATTCAACTAGATAATTATAACTAGATAACTGCCACCATTTATAAGTACATAATTACATAAAAATGTAGACGAGGGGTGAGAACATACATGCACGCACGCGCACGCACGCACCCCCCCCCCACACACACAAGGCCAAGAGCTATGAATCGACCTCTGCAACCACAACTAGGTGAGTACACACACTGAAGTATGCAGCACTAGTTTGGAACCCACACTTGGTCAAGTACGTCAAGAAATTAGAGAAAGTGCAAAGGTTTGCAACAAGACTAGTTCCAGAGCTAAGGGGAATGTCCTACGAAGAAAGCTTAAGGGAAATCGGCCTGACGACACTGGAGGACAGGAGGGTTAAGGGAGACGTGATAACGACATACAAAATACTGCGAGGAATAGATATGGTGGACAGGGACAGGATGTTCCATCGATGGGACACAGAAACAAGGGGTCACAACTGGATGCTGACGACTCAGCTGAGTCAAAGGGATGTTAGGACGTACTTCTTCAGCCATAGAGTTGTCAGGAAGTGGAATAGTCTGGCAAGTGATGTAGTGGAGGCAGGAACCATACATAGTTTTAAGACGAGGTATGATAAAGCTCATGGAACAGGGAGAGAGAGGAACCAGTAGCGGTCAGTGAAGAGGCGGGGCCAGGAGCTAAGTCTCGACCCCTGCAACCACAAACAAGTGAGTACAAATAGGTGAGTGAGTACACACACACACACACACACACACACACACACACACACACACACACAAGAGGATAGGGAAGGACGGGAAGGGAAGGAGATAGGATAAGGAGATAGAAGGGGAAGGGGTAGGTGGTGCTGACAAGGACGTTTATTTCCTGGTGGTGACGTGATAATCACGTCATGTGTGTTTCCATGAACACACACACACATACACACACACACGCAACACTGTGTTGACATACACACCATGATCACACGCACCCGTGTTTTAATGCACACACTGAACACAAGCAGCAGAGTGCTGACGCACACACATAATATCCTCTACGGATATTACAATCTCCTTCATTTGTATTCACACTCTGCAACTCCTTATTTAGTATCTGTCATATACCCGTGACCGATTTCTAGGGATTTTTGTACCCTACCAGCCTGGCCTTGGCACAAACTTCCTTGCTGAGTAGCCTGCCCAACCAGGCTGTTGCTGGATCACACAGCTATCACAGCCTGGTTAATTTGTCACTTGGTGGAGGTCGTGATCCAGTTTACTCTTGAAAACGTCTACATTTGTTGTTGCAATATTTCTGATATCTGGGAGTTGTAGGTTGAAGAGTCTTGATCCATACATGATAGTAACGAGATTTGGTTAGGTTTTAATCCTCTCTACGATTCAATCTTAGAAGTTTCTTTCCATTTGTGTCCTTCTTACCGTTGTATATTCATATCTGTCTTGTTTAAATCAATGATAAGTTGACATGCTACCTGTGTTGCTTCCAAACACTTCTTTTATTACACTTCACTACCACTTAAAATAAATTATTATTGTTAAGTGTTTTCCAGCTTGTCCGTGTGTGTGTGTTCATATGTGTGTACACATGTGTATATGTATGCGTGTACATGTGTGTATATAACAATACATAGGCTAACAACAATTCAGGTCATATATATATATATATATATATATATATATATATATATATATATATATATATATATATATATATATATATGCAATAAGATCACAGTAAACAGATGATTTCAGAATATGCAAAACAACCACTGTGAAAGAATAGAGAAATTCGAAGCGCTTTCGTGACTACTCACATTATCAAGGAACTATGAAAGTAAAGCATCCAAGGAAGGTATATAAGGGGTCTGGCCAACACCTCACTATCAGATCCCACAACGGTTAAACACCTGACGCAGGCCAGCCCAACTGGACAGGTCCTTTGCACAACTCACCCACAAACTATTCTACCTAAGAAAATTTTAAAAATTATTATTTGTCCAGCGTATTATTCAATTCTTCCCAAATTCTATTAATTATAAATGGATCTAATTTATATAAACCAAAGGAAATATTCATATTATTGTCAAAACTGCTTTTTATGAAACAAGATTCAATAATATTCCTGTCGACCATGGACTTGCTTGATACTACTTTCTCAACTTTTTGAAAATCAATTGGATGGTTAAAATCTCTTACATGAATAAATAGAGAATTGGAATCTTGTCCAGTTCTAATGCTATATTTATGTTGTTTTAATCTTAGTTCGAGATTTTTACCAGTTTGACCGTAATAAACTTTATCGCAAATTTTACAAGGAATCTTATAGACACATCCATCAGCATTTTGGGGGGAATTCTTTATCAAAAGTTTTTTTACTGTATCAAGATTTTTGAATACAACTTTAATATTAAAAGTCTTAAGAAGAGAAGGCATATCAACCAATAGGTAATGATTTAAAATACCCAAGAAATGTAATTGATAAATCTTTTAGAGTTGCTAGAAATACTTTTTACAATCCAAAAAGGGACAACCAGCCTTATTCAACTAAAAATATGTTGGTTCTCCCTTACCATGAAAACTTGGTTGATATGCCTTCTCTTCTTAACACTTTTAATATTAAAGTTGTATTAAAAAATCTTGATACAGTAAAAAAACTTTTGATAAAGAATTCCCCCCAAAATGCTGATGGATGTGTCTATAAGACACACACACACACACACACACACACACACACACACACACACACACACACACACACACACACACACACATATATATATATATATATATATATATCATTTGGGCCCTATTGTTGGCATATATATATATATATATATATATATATATATATATATATATATATATATATATATATATATATATATGCAAGGAATTCGCAAGAGCAGGCGAAATATATACAAACACTGATCTCTGGCTGAAGGAGACTCGAACCTACGAGCCTTGGAACAACGTACGCAGTGCCTTACCATTCTCACCACACTGGACCAATACCTTTGCGTCCAGCTTGCGCTAGACGTTGATCCAAGGCAGCCACCTTTCAGGGAGAAGGCTTATGTATATTTCGCCTGCTCGTGCGAATTCCTTGCATTGTTAAAATCTCTAGTAAGGCTGATGCATGCAGGGGATGAGATGAAAAGCTGTAAGCCTTCTCCCTGAAAGCTGGCTGCCTTGGATCAACGTCTAGCGCAAGCTGGACGCCAAGGTATTGGTCCAGTGTGGTGAGAATGGTAAGGCACTGCGTACCTTGTTCCAAGGTTCGTAGGTTCGAGTCTCCTTCATATATATTATGCACCTAGAGAAGACAGGAGTGTAGAGGAGAGAGAGAGGGTTTGGGAAATGTTAAGCGAGAGTTTAGGAACTTTTGAACCAAGTGACAGAGTAATTGTGGTAGGGGACCTAAATGCTAAAGTAGGAGAAACATTTAGAGAGGGTGTAGTAGGTAAGTTTGGGGTGCCAGGTATAAATGATAATGGGAGCCCTTTCATTGAACTTTGTACAGAAAGGGGTTTGGCTACAGGTAATACATATTTTAAGAAAAAGAGGATAAGTAAGTATACAAGATATGATGTAGGTTGTAATGACAGTAGCAGTTTGTTGGACGACATATTGGTAGATAAAAGACTGTTGAGTAGACTTCAGGATGTACATGTTTATAGAGGGGCCACAGATACATCAGATCACATTTTAGTTGTAGCTACAGTGAGAGTAAAAGGTAGATGGGATACAAGGAAAATAGAAGCAGCAAGTAAGAGAGAAGTGAAGGTTTATAAATTAAAGGAGGAGGCAGTTAGAGTAAGATATTAATAACTGTTGGAAGACAGATGGGCTAGTGTGAGTATAGGCAATGGAGTAGAAGATATATGGGGTAAGTTTAATAATATAGTGTTAGAGTGTTCATCAGAAGTTTGTGGTTACAGGAAAGTGGGTGCAGGAGGGAAGAATAGCGATTGGTGGAATGATGTAAAGATAGTAGTAAGGGAGAAAAATTTAGAATATGAGAGGTTTTTACAAAGTAGAAATGATACAAGAAGGGACGAGTATATATATAGAGAAAAGAGAGGTTAAGAGAGTGGTGAAGCATTGTAAAAAGAGAGCAAATGAGTGGGTGAGATGTTATCCACAAATTTCGTTGAAAATAAGAAAAAGTTTCGGAGTGTGATTAATAAGTTGAGGAAGCGTAGGGAACAAATTGATTTGATTGTTAAAAATAGGAGAGGAGAGTTATTAAATAAAGACTTAGAGGTATCGGGAAAATGGAGTTAATATTTTGAGGAATTGTTAAATGCTGATAAAGAGAGGGAAGCTGTGATTGCGTGTATAGGGCAAGGATGAATAACATCTTGTATGAGTGAGGAAGAGCCAGTTGTGAGTATGGGGGAAGTTCGTGAGACAGTGGGTAGAATGAAAGGGGGTAAGGCAGCTGGGATTGATGGGATAAAGATAGAAATATTAAAACCAGGTGGGAATATAGTTTTGGAGTGGTTGGTGCTTTTATTTAATAAATGTATGGAAGGGATTGTCAGAAAGCATGCACAGTTCCTTTGTATACAGGCAAAGGTGATAAGAGTGCAAAAATTATAGGGGAATAAGTCTGTTGAGTATAACTGGTAAAGTGTATGGTAGAGTTATTACTGAAAGAATTAAGCATAAGACGGAGAGTAGGATAGCAGATGAACAAGGAGGCTTTAGGAAAGGTAGGGGGTGTGTGGACCAGGTGTTTACAGTGAATCATATAGGTGAACATTATTGATAAGGGTAAAGATGTTTTTGTGGCATTTATGTATTTGGAAAAAGTGTATGACAGGGTGGATAGGGGAGCAATGTGGCAGATGTTGCAAATGTATGGAATAGGAGGTAGGTTACTGAAAACAGTGAAGAGTTTTTACGAGGATAGCGAGGCTCAGGTTAGAGTAAGTAGGAGAGAGGGAGACCAGTAAAAGTAGGCCTTAGATAGGGATGTGTGATGTCACCGTGGTTGTTCAATATATTTAGAGACAGGGTTGTAAGAGAAGTGAATGCTTGGGTGTTGGCAAGAGGTGTGGGGTTAAAAGATAAAGAATCTAACACAAAGTGGGAGTTGTCAGGGTTGCTCTTTACCGATGACACTGTGCTTTTGGGCGATTCTGAAGAGAAGTTGCTGAGATTAGAGGATGAGTTTGGTAGGGTATGTAAAAGAAGAAAATGAAAAGTGAATATAGGAAAGAGTAAGGTGATGAGGATAATAAAAAAATTAGGTAACGAAAAACTGGGTATCACGTTGGAGGGAGAGAGTAGGAGGAGGTGAATGTATTCAGATATTTAGGAGTGGACGTGCCAGCAGATGGGTCTATGAAAGATGAGGTGAATCACAGAACTGATGAGGGGGGAAAAAGGTGAGTGGTGCACTTAGGAGTCTGTGGAAGCAAAGAAGGGAATGTATGAGAGTATAGTTATACCAACACTCTTATATGGGTGTGAAGCATGGGTGGTGAATGCTGCAACAAGGAGAAGGCTGGAGGCAGTGGAGATGTCATGTCTGAGGGCAATGTGTGGTGTGAATATAATGCAGAGGATTCGTAGTGTGGAAATTAGAAGGAGGTGCGAGATTACCAAAACTATTTTCCGGAGGGCTGAGGAGGGGTTGTTGAGGTGGTTCGGACATGTAGAGAGGAAGGAACAAAATAGAATGACTTCGAGAGTGTACAAATCTGTAGTGGAGGGGAGGCAGGGTAGGGGTCGGCCAAGTAAAGGTTGCAGGGAGGGAGTAAAGGATGTTTCGTGTGCGAGAGGCTTGGACTTCTAGCAACCATACGTGAGCGTGTTAGACAGGAATGAATGGAGGCAAATGATTTTTAGGACATGACGTGCTATTGGAGTGTGAGCAAAGTAACATTTATGAAGGAATTCAGGGAAACCGGCAGGCGGACTTGAGTCCTGGAGATGTGAAGTACAGTGTCTGCACTCTGAAGGAGGGGTGTTAATGTTGCAGTTTTATAACTGTATGTAAGCATGCCTCTGGCAAGACAGTGATGGAGTGAATGATGGTGAGTTTTTTCTTTTTCGATCCACCCTGCCTTGGTGGGAGACGGCGGATGTGTGTGTTTATATATATATATATATATATATATATATATATATATATATATATATATATATATATATATATATATATATATATATATATATATATATATACTGTATATATATATATATATATATATATATATATATATATATATATATACTGTATATATATATATATATATATATATATATATATATATATATATATATATATATATATATATATATATATATATATTATTCATGGTAAAGATAAAGATTTTATTTCTTTGCAAAGTTTACAATGTGTGATTACAATTTTGATGTGTTAAGTATAAAGAAAGTCGCTATCATGCTGAGACATTTCTGGCAGAAATGTCCCGGAAGACACTGTAGATGTATGACCACTCTTGTAGGAGAGTGGGGGGGGGGGTTGAGATCTTACAGAGACTCACTCAGGAAGAACCCCATTATGTCAGTTGGTGATGGTATGGTGATGGGTGTAGTAGTAGTGTAGGTGACGCACCTTAATGGTGAGGGCGTCTTCAGTCTTACACAACAGAACTTCAGGCAAGGCAGGTGTCCTTTTTTTCGTCTACTTCTATTGTGAACTTGATGGACGGTTCTAATCTAATAATTTCGTCGTGCAAGTTGTGGATGTTAATATATTATCCAGGCACCACAACCATGTCATCTTACTGGGGATGATGGATGTTAGACACTCAAACTTGTAAGTGTTGTATGTATAAATTTGCTTATACGGCTCTGGTCATCGCAGAGCACTGGCCAGGGCCGGGTTAAGGCATGGTCTTTATGGGATGCAGACCAGGGGCCTCCGCCAGCTGGAGGGCCTCCGCCAGCTGGAGGGCCTCCGCCAGCTGGAGGGCCTCCGCCAGCTGGAGGGCCTCCGCCAGCTGGAGGGCCTCCGCCAGCTGGAGGGCCTCCGCCAGTTGGAGGGCCTCCGCCATCTGAAGGGCCTCCGCCAGCTGGAGGGCTTCCGCCTGCTGGAGGGCTTCCGCCAGCTGGAGGGCTTCCTCCAGCTGGAGGGCTTCCGCCTGCTGGAGGGCTTCCGCCAGCTGGAGGGCTTCCGCCAGCTGGAGGGCTTCCGCCAGCTGGAGGGCTTCCGCCAGCTGGAGGGCCTCCGCCAGCTGGAGGGCTTCCGCCAGCTGGAGGGCTTCCGCCAGCTGGAGGGCTTCTGCCAGCTGGAGGGCTTCCACCAGCTGGAGGGCTTCCGCCAGCTGGAGGGCTTCCGCCAGCTGGAGGGCTTCCGCCAGCTGGAGGGCTTCCGCCAGCTGGAGGGCTTCCGCCAGCTGGAGGGCTTCCGCCAGCCGGAGGGCTTCCGCCAGCCGGAGGGCTTCCGCCAGCCGGAGGGCTTCCGCCAGCCGGAGGGCTTCCGCCAGCTGGAGGGCTTCCGCCAGCTGGAGGGCTTCCGCCAGCTGGAGGGCTTCTGCCAGCTGGAGGGTTTCCGCCAGCTGGAGGGCTTCCGCCAGCTGGAGGGCTTCTGCCAGCTGGAGGGCTTCCGCCAGCTGGAGGGCTTCTGCCAGCTGGAGGGCTTCCGCCAGCTGGAGGGCCTCCAAAGATTAAAATGAAAAGTGTTGATAGTGTTGTAAGGTTATTATTATAGCATGTTATTACATCACGTGTATGATGAGCTCCACACTCTTGTGATTATTGTTTTTCTTTTTGAAAATATCAACGGCGGCCTCACAGTCCCTGTAGCCCAGCGACCTCACAGTCCCTGTAGCCCAGCGGCCTCACAGTCCCTGTAGCCCAGCGGCCTCACAGTCCCTGTAGCCCAGCGGCCTCACAGTCCCTGTAGCCCAGCGGCCTCACAGTCCCTGTAGCCCAGCGGCCTCACAGTCCCTGTAGCCCAGCGGCCTCACAGTCCCTGTAGCCCAGCGGCCTCACAGTCCCTGTAGCCCAGCGGCCTCACAGTCCCTGTAGCCCAGCGGCCTCACAGTCCCTGTAGCCCAGCGGCCTCACAGTCCCTGTAGCCCAGCGGCCTCACAGTCCCTGTAGCCCAGCGGCCTCACAGTCCCTGTAGCCCAGGTGCCTCACAGTCCCTGTAGCCCAGCGGCCTCACAGTCCCTGTAGCCCAGCGACCTCACAGTCCCTGTAGCCCAGCGGCCTCACAGTCCCTGTAGCCCAGCGGCCTCACAGTCCCTGTAGCCCAGCAGCCTCACAGTCCCTGTAGCCAAGCGGCCTCACAGTCCCTGTAGCCCAGCGGCCTCACAGTCCCTGTAGCCCAGCGGCCTCACAGTCCCTGTAGCCCAGGGGCCTCACAGTCCCTGTAGCCCAGCGGCCTCACAGTCCCTGTAGCCCAGCGGCCTCACAGTCCCTGTAGCCCAGCGGCCTCACAGTCCCTGTAGCCCAGCGGCCTCACAGTCCCTGTAGCCCAGCGGCCTCACAGTCCCTGTAGCCCAGCGGCCTCACAGTCCCTGTAGCCCAGGTGCCTCACAGTCCCTGTAGCCCAGCGGCCTCACAGTCCCTGTAGCCCAGGTGCCTCACAGTCCCTGTAGCCCAGCGGCCTCACAGTCCCTGTAGCCCAGGTGCCTCACAGTCCCTGTAGCCCAGCGGCCTCACAGTCCCTGTAGCCCAGGTGCCTCACAGTCCCTGTAGCCCAGCGGCCTCACAGTCCCTGTAGCCCAGGGGCCTCACAGTCCCTGTAGCCCAGCGGCCTCACAGTACCTGTAGCCCAGCGGCCTCACAGTCCCTGTAGCCCAGCGTCCTCACAGTCCCTGTAGCCCAGGGCCCTCACAGTCCCTGTAGCCCAGGTGCCTCACAGTCCCTGTAGCCCAGCGGCCTCACAGTCCCTGTAGCCCAGCGGCCTCACAGTCCCTGTAGCCCAGCGGCCTCACAGTCCCTGTAGCCCAGCGGCCTCACAGTCCCTGTAGCCCAGCGGCCTGACAGTCCCTGTAGCCCAGGGGCCTCACAGTCCCTGTAGCCCAGCGGCCTCACAGTCCCTGTAGCCCAGGGGCCTCACAGTCCCTGTAGCCCAGCGGCCTCACAGTCCCTGTAGCCCAGGGGCCTCACAGTCCCTGTAGCCCAGGGGCCTCACAGTCCCTGTAACCCAGGGGCCTCACAGTCCCTGTAGCCCAGGGGCCTCACAGTCCCTGTAGCCCAGGGGCCTCACAGTCCCTGTAGCCCAGGTGCCTCACAGTCCCTGTAGCCCAGGGGCCTCAGTCCCTGTAGCCCAGGGGCCTCACAGTCCCTGTAGCCCAGGGGCCTCACAGTCCCTGTAGCCCAGGGGCCTCACAGTCCCTGTAGCCCAGGTGCCTCACAGTCCCTGTAGCCCAGGGGCCTCACAGTCCCTGTAGCCCAGGGGCCTCACAGTCCCTGTAGCCCAGGGGCCTCACAGTCCCTGTAGCCCAGGGGCCTCACAGTCCCTGTAGCCCAGGTGCCTCACAGTCCCTGTAGCCCAGGTGCCTCACAGTCCCTGTAGCCCAGCGGCCTCACAGTCCCTGTAGCCCAGCGGCCTCACAGTCCCTGTAGCCCAGGTGCCTCACAGTCCCTGTAGCCCAGCGGCCTCACAGTCCCTGTAGCCCAGCGGCCTCACAGTCCCTGTAGCCCAGGTGCCTCACAGTCCCTGTAGCCCAGCGGCCTCACAGTCCCTGTAGCCCAGGGGCCTCACAGTCCCTGTAGCCCAGCGGCCTCACAGTCCCTGTAGCCCAGCGGCCTCACAGTCCCTGTAGCCCAGCGGCATCACAGTCCCTGTAGCCCAGCGGCCTCACAGTCCCTGTAGCCCAGCGGCCTCACAGTCCCTGTAGCCCAGCGGCCTCACAGTCCCTGTAGCCCAGCGGCCTCACAGTCCCTGTAGCCCAGTGGCCTCACAGTACCTGTAGCCCAGCGGCCTCACAGTCCCTGTAGCCCAGGGGCCTCACAGTACCTGTAGCCTAGCGGCCTCACAGTACCTGTAGCCTAGCGGCCTCACAGTACCTGTAGCCTGGCGGCCTCACAGTACCTGTAGCCTAGCGGCCTCACAGTACCTGTAGCCTGGCGGCCTCACAGTACCTGTAGCCTAGCGGCCTCACAGTACCTGTAGCCTGGCGGCCTCACAGTCCCTGTAGCCCAGCGGCCTCACAGTCCCTGTAGCCCAGCGGCCTCACAGTCCCTGTAGCCCAGCGGCCTCACAGTCCCTGTAGCCCAGCGGCCTCACAGTCCCTGTAGCCCAGCGGCCTCACAGTCCCTGTAGCCCAGCGGCCTCACAGTCCCTGTAGCCCAGGTGCCTCACAGTCCCTGTAGCCCAGCGGCCTCACAGTCCCTGTAGCCCAGCGGCCTCACAGTCCCTGTAGCCCAGCGGCCTCACAGTCCCTGTAGCCCAGGTGCCTCACAGTCCCTGTAGCCCAGCGGCCTCACAGTCCCTGTAGCCCAGCGGCCTCACAGTCCCTGTAGCCCAGGTGCCTCACAGTCCCTGTAGCCCAGGTGCCTCACAGTCCCTGTAGCCCAGCGGCCTCACAGTCCCTGTAGCCCAGGGGCCTCACAGTACCTGTAGCCCAGGGGCCTCACAATACCTGTAGCCCAGGGGCCTCACAGTCCCTATAGCCCAGCGGCCTCACAGTACCTGTAGCCCAGGGGCCTCACAGTACCTGTAGCCCAGGGGCCTCACAGTACCTGTAGCCCAGGGGCCTCACAGTACCTGTAGCCCAGGGGCCTCACAGTACCTGTAGCCCAGGGGCCTCACAGTACCTGTACCCCAGGGGCCTCACAGTACCTGTAGCCCAGGGGCCTCACAGTACCTGTAGCCCAGGGGCCTCACAGTACCTGTAGCCCAGGGGCCTCACAATCCCTGTAGCCCAGGGGCCTCACAGTACCTGTAGCCCAGGGGCCTCCCAGTCCCTATAGCCCAGGGGCCTCACAGTACCTGTAGCCCAGGGGTCTCACAGTACCTGTAGCCCAGGGGCCTCACAGTCCCTGTAGCCCAGGGGCCTCACAGTACCTGTAGCCCAGGGGCTTCACAGTACCTGTAGCCCAGGGGCTTCACAGTACCTGTAGCCAAGGGGCCTCACAGTACCTGTAGCCCAGGGGCTTCACAGTATCGTAAAGGGTTCTTTAATGGAGATATCGTAGGTTGAAGGTAGACACACTTGTAGGATGGTAACTATATTGTCAGACTGAGATGAGGGATGGAGCCCAGTGCCTTGCCTGTCTACGCCTAGATGGTCTGCCGCCGAGTGAGACCGGGGCAGAGGTATGAGCCTACACATCTGTATCCCGTGACGTCACACAAAGCCACAGGCCTACAAGGGATCTCGTATCTAAAGCACATGGATGATACTAATATGCTATGCTATATAATACTGGGAATACAGGGATCAGCAACTATGCTGACAACAGTACCTGTAGCCCAGGGGCCTAACAGTACCTGTAGCCCAGGGGCTTCACAGTACCTGTAGCCCAGGGGCCTAACAGTATCTGTAGCCCAGGGGCTTCACAATACCTGTAGCCCAGGGGTTTCACAGTACCTGTAGCCCAGGGGCCTCACAGTACCTGTAGCCCAGGGGCTTCACAGTACCTGTAGCCCAGGGGCCTCGCAGTACCTGTAGCCCAGGGGCTTCACAGTACCTGTAGCCCAGGGGCCTCACAGTACCTGTAGCCCAGGGGCTTCACAGTACCTGTAGCTCAGGGGCCTCACAGTACCTGTAGCCCAGGGAATTCACAGTACCTGTAGCCCAGGGGCCTCACAGTACCTGTAGCCCAGGGGCTTCACAGTACCTGTAGCCCAGGGGCCTCACAGTACCTGTAGCCCAGGGGCTTCACAGTACCTGTAGCCCAGGGGCCTCACAGTACCTGTAGCCCAGGGGCTTCACAGTACCTGTAGCCCAGAGGCCTCACACTACCTGTAGCCCAGGGGCTTCACAGTACCTGTAGCTCAGGAGCTTCACGGTACCTATAGCCCAGGGGCTTCACAGTATCTAAACCCCAGGGGTCCTCACAGTACCTGTACCTCAAAACCCTCACCGTACCTGTAGTCCAGGGGCCCTCAGAGTACCTGTAGCCCAGGGGCTTCACAGTACCTGTAGCCCAGGGGCTTCACAGTACCTGTAGCCCAGGGGCTTCACAGTACCTGTAGCCCAGGGACTTCACAGTACCTGTAGCCCAGGGACTTCACAGTACCTGTAGCCCAGGGGCTTCACAGTACCTGTAGCCATGGGGCCTCACAGTACCTGTAGCCCAGGGGCTTCACAGTATCGTAAAGGGTTCTTTAATGGAGATATCGTAGGTTGAAGGTAGACACACTTGTAGGATGGTAACTATATTGTCAGACTGAGATGAGGGATGGAGCCCAGTGCCTTGCCTGTCTTCGCCTGGATGGTCTGCCGCCGAGTGAGACCGGGGCAGAGGTATGAGCCTACACATCTGTATCCCGTGACGTCACACAAAGCCACAGGCCTACAAGGGATCTCGTATCTAAAGCACATGGATGATACTAATATGCTATGCTATATAATACTGGGAATACAGGGATCAGCAACTATGCTGACAACAGTACCTGTAGCCCAGGGGCCTAACAGTACCTGTAGCCCAGGGGCTTCACAGTACCTGTAGCCCAGGGGCCTAACAGTATCTGTAGCCCAGGGGCTTCACAATACCTGTAGCCCAGGGGTTTCACAGTACCTGTAGCCCAGGAGCCTCACAGTACCTGTAGCCCAGGGGCTTCACAGTACCTGTAGCCCAGGGGCCTCACGGTACCTGTAGCCCAGGGGTTTCACAGTACCTGTAGCCCAGGGGCCTCACAGTACCTGTAGCCCAGGGGCTTCACAGTACCTATAGCCCAGGGGCCTCACAGTACCTGTAGCCCAGGGGCTTCACAGTACCTGTAGCCCAGGGGCCTCGCAGTACCTGTAGCCCAGGGGCTTCACAGTACCTGTAGCCCAGGGGCCTCACAGTACCTGTAGCCCAGGGGCTTCACAGTACCTGTAGCTCAGGGGCCTCACAGTACCTATAGCCCAGGGACTTCACAGTACCTGTAGCCCAGGGGCCTCACAGTACCTGTAGCCCAGGGGCTTCACAGTACCTGTAGCCCAGGGGCCTCACAGTACCTGTAGCCCAGGGGCTTCACAGTACCTGTAGCCCAGGGGCCTCACAGTACCTGTAGCCCAGGGGCTTCACAGTACCTGTAGCCCAGAGGCCTCACACTACCTGTAGCCCAGGGGCTTCACAGTACCTGTAGCTCAGGAGCTTCACGGTACCTATAGCCCATGGGCTTCACAGTATCTATAGCCCAGGGGTCCTCACAGTACCTGTACCTCAGGACCCTCACCGTACCTGTAGCCCAGGGGCTTCACAGTACCTGTAGCCCAGGGGCTTCACAGTACCTGTAGCCCAGGGGCTTCACAGTACCTGTAGCCCAGGGACTTCACAGTACCTGTAGCCCAGGAGCTTCACAGTACCTATAGCCCAGGGGCTTCACAGTACCTATAGCCCAGGGGCTTGACAGGAATTAGGTCACAAATGGCCTAGGAATTAGGTCACAAATGACCTAGAAATTAGGTCACAAATGACCTAGGAACTAGGTTACAAATGACCTATTAGGTCACAAATGACCTAGCAACTAGGTAACAAATGACCTAGCAACTAGGTCATAGATGACCTAACCACTAGGTCACAGATGACCTAACCACTAGATCACAGATGATTTAACAACCAGGTCCCAGATGACGTAGCAACTAGGTCACAGATAACGTAGCAACTAGGTTCACAGATGACTTTGCAACTAGGTCCCAGATGACTTAGCAACTAGGTCACAGATGACGTAGCAACTAGGTCACATGACCTAGCAACTAGGTCACAGATGACCTAGCAACTAGGTCACAGATGACTTAGCAACTAGGTCACAGATGACCTAGCAACTAGGTCACAGATGACGTAGCAACTAGGTCACAGATGACGTAGCAACTAGGTCACAGACCTAGCAACTAGGTCACAGATGACGTAGCAACTAGGTCACATGACCTAGCAACTAGGTCACAGATGACCTAGCAACTAGGTCACAGATGACCTAGCAACTAGGTCACAGATGGCGTAGCAACTAGGTCACAGATGACCTAGCAACTAGGTCACAGATGGCGTAGCAACTAGGTCACAGATGACCTAGCAACTAGGTCACAGATGGCGTAGCAACTAGGTCACAGATGACCTAGCAACTAGGTCACAGATGGCGTAGCAACTAGGTCACAGATGACCTAGCAACTAGGTCACAGATGACGTAGCAACTAGGTCACAGATGACGTAGCAACTAGGTCACAGATGACGTAGCAACTAGGTCACAGATGACGTAGCAACTAGGTCACAGATGACCTAGCAACTAGGTCACAGATGACCTAGCAGTTAGGTCACAAAAGGGTCAACATAACCAGGCTAAACTTGACGTAATATAAATAGTTTACCTTCCTAAAACTGTCATGATTATATTTCACTTGTTTCTTTTTTTTTTGTGGGGGGGGGGGGGGTATTTTTATATGACCCCCCTTAGTTTTTTAACATGACCCCCCTCATTTTTAGTACGACCCCATCATTTTTTAAGATGACCCCCCTCATTTTTAGTACGACCCCATCATTTTTTAAGATGACCCCCCTCATTTTTAGTACGACCCCATCATTTTTTAAGATAACCCCCTCATTTTTAATATGACCCCCTCATTTAATATGACCCCCTCATTTTTAATATGACCCCCTCATTTTTTAATATGACCCCCTCATTTTTAATGACTCCCTCATTTTTTAATATGACCCCCTCATTTTTTTAATGACTCCCTCATTTTTTAATATGACCCCCTCATTTTTTAATGACTCCCTCATTTTTTAATATGACACCCTCATTTTTTAATATGACACCCTCATTTTTAATGACACTCATTTTTTAATATGACACCCTCATTTTTTAATATGACCCCCTCATTTTTTTAATGACTCCCTCATTTTTTAATATGACTCTCATTTTTAAATGACTCCCTCATTTTTTAATATGACCCCCTCATTTTTTAATATGACCCCCTCATTTTTTTAATGACTCCCTCATTTTTTAATATGACCCCCTCATTTTTTAATGACTCCCTCATTTTTTAATATGACACCCTCATTTTTTAATATGACACCCTCATTTTTTAATATGACTCCCTCATTTTTAATATGACCCCCTCATTTTTTAATATGCCCCCCTCCTGTTTTCATATTCCCCATAACTTTTAAATGTCCTCCTCATTTATTTTAAACACAATTATTTATTTTTTTAAATAAAATTACTTATTTGTACATTGTCTTCCACTGATAAAGATAATTCAGCAGAATGTGTCAGTTAGTGCTTCCTCTGGTCTGTGTTGTGTGGTGCTAGAATAACAGGAGGTAGAGTGCGGAAACGTGGAGAGAGAGAGAGAGAGAGAGAGAGAGAGAGAGAGAGAGAGAGAGAGAGAGAGAGAGAGAGAGAGAGAGAGAGAGAGAGAGAGAGAGAGTAGGTGGTGGCATGACAAGCAGACCTTCAGCTACTGAAACTCCGTTCCAGTTGAAACAATCTGAATGGTGAGTTAAACAAGACACATTTTGCAACGTTAGTGACTTTGTTATGGAGAGTTTCACTCACCAGAAGTGTTATTTATTGTTGAATCATCTAGTAGGAGAAATGTTTGTAAATACTTTTCTTGTATATTTTTGTCGGTATTAAATTCCCTGTAACACCCAAAATGATGCAGTCTGCTCAGCTGCTAGGTTAGCTAAGTTTTGTCGGGATAGAGACAAGTGTTTACTGAGGCGGGTCTTAGTCATATGATGACCCGCAGCCGGAGCTTTTGATCATACCACTGAGGCCTTCCCCTGGCTTACCAGTCCATCACTTTAAAAATCATGGTTACTGACACAGTTTCACTTGATACTGACTCTCACTTCTGAATTTTCAAGTATTCTGAATATGCTCGTAATAAAGGAGCATTACTAATACACACACAAATAAACTTCTTTTGACCCATAAGTCGTAAGAGATGACTAAAATGCTGAGACCAAGAGGCTAGTAACCCCTTCTCCTGTATACATTACTGAATGTAAATAGAAGAAAAACTTTGTTTCTTCTCTTATGCATCACCCTGCCTCGGTGGGACACAGCCGGTGTTAAAAAATGGCCTAAGTTTCCTAGGGTGCACACTGCTGCGCAACCCTCTACAAGATGGATACGAAGGCGCTTCCCTGTGCTGGATGGCAGCTACTGACAACCAATCAGGTGAATATTACACATGTGTAGCGTTTTGATGAAGTTTGCTTGTAACCAAGTTTCTTTTCATCACAACCGGTTCACTGGCAAAACACTGATCTCCTTAGTTCTTCACATCGTTTTGTTCTTGATATTTGTGGGTGTCGAGTGAACCAGGCTGACCAGGCCAAATGCTGGGTTGCAGGAGTAGAAAGACTTTCAAGTCGTTAACAGGTATACCACCTACATGATGGACAATATACCATGGTACCTGGACTGATTATTTCAAATGAAGAACTCTAACATAATAGTAGACATAACTCTGGGAAACTTAAATGATGAATTTGAAGATCATAAGAATGTAGACAGAGGCCTGAGTAGATCTCTACGATAACAGGAACTTCATGTGAACACTGAGAATGTTCTCTCTGGAGTGGAGACAGGAGAAAGATCTCTTGATGTACACAAAGTAAATACTCTCAGGTGGTCTCTACTCTGCACACTTACACAGCATCGTACTAGAGAGTAAGAAATGGCTCATAAGGTTTGAGAAGCTACAAGTTTACAGTACACCATCAGTCAAGGATATTTTAATCCCTAATACAGGGATTCCAGCAAGCTTTCATTGTATATACACAAAGCTATACACATCCCCGCTGTGCATATACTCTCGCGAGGAGGTGTTGAAAAACAGTAGTAGTAGTGGAGGTACCACAAATACAGTTTGAAAAAACTCTAAGATCAGAGGCACACCACTCAAAACTGTGGGAAAATATGTGAAGAAAAGACGTTGAAGATTTTACTGGGACAACGTTTTGTCAGAGCGAAATGTTGTTCCAACGAATGCTGTTTATTGTGCAGCTTGTAACACCACCACCATGATGGTGGTAGGTGGTGACAGTGGTATCCTCGCCACCACCATCATGGTGGCGACAGTGGTATCCTCGCAACCATCATCATGCTGGTGACAGTGGTATCCTCGCCACCACCATCATGGTGACAGTGGTATCCTCGCCACCACCATCATGGTGGTGACAGTGATATCCTCGCAACCACCATCATGCTGGTGACAGTGGTATCCTCGCCACCACCATCATGGTGGCGACAGTGGTATCCTCGCCACCACTATCATGCTGGTGACAGTGGTATCCTCGCCACCACCATCATGGTGACAGTGGTATCCTCGCCACCACCATCATGGTGGTGACAGTGGTATCCTCGCCACCACCATCATGGTGGTGACAGTAGTATCCTCGCCACCACCATCATGGTGGTGACAGTGGTATCCTCGCCACCACCATCATGCTGGTGACAGTGGTATCCTCGCCACCACCATCATGCTGGTGACAGTGGTATCCTCGTCACCACCATCATGCTGGTGACAGTAGTATCCTCGCCACCACCATCATGGTGGTGACAGTGGTATCCTCGCCACCACCATCATGCTGGTGACAGTGGTATCCTCGCCACCACCATCATGCTGGTGACAGTGGTATCCTCGTCACCACCATCATGCTGGTGACAGTAGTATCCTCGCCACCACCATCATGGTGGTGACAGTGGTATCCTCGCCACCACCATCATGCTGGTGACAGTGATATCCTCGCCACCACCATCATGGTGGTGACAGTGGTATCCTCGCCACCACCATCATGCTGGTGACAGTGGTATCCTCGCCACCACCATCATGGTGGTGACAGTAGTATCCTCGCCACCACCATCATGGTGGTAACAGAAGTATCCTCGCCACCACCATCATGCTGGTGACAGTGGTATCCTCGCCACCACCATCATGGTGGTGACAGTAGTATCCTCGCCACCACCATCATGGTGGTAACAGTAGTATCCTCGCCACCACCATCATGCTGGTGACAGTGGTATCCTCGCCACCACCATTATGGTGGTGACAGTAGTATCCTCGCCACCACCATCATGCTGGTGACAGTGGTATTCTCGCCACCACCATCATGCTGGTGACAGTGGTATCCTCGCCACCACCATCATGCTGGTGACAGTGGTATCCTCGCCACCACCATCATGCTGGTGACAGTGGTATCCTCGCCACCACCATTATGGTGGTGACAGTGGTATCCTCGCCACCACCATCATGGTGGTAACAGTAGTATCCTCGCCACCACCATCATGGTGGTGACAGTGGTATCCTCGTCACCACCATCATGCTGGTAAGTAAGTAAGTAAATTTATTCAGGTATACACAAATACAGTTACATAGAATTATCATACATAGCAGCATATGTGAAGAGAACCTAGGATAACCCAAAAAAGTCAGACAGAGTGACTTATTTCCATTGGGGTCCTTTTACCTTATTATTATAATATAAAGGTTATAATATTTTCTTATTATTCTACAATGAAGATAACATCTTATTATCATACTAAAAAGACTATCTACTACACGAGGGTCATTAAGAGTATCTACAATACGAGGGTCATTACTAGGGATAAGGTAAAATTTACACGTATTTTAGCTAAAAAATAGAAAATCATTCCCCTCCCTTTCTGTAGCTTCATTCATCAGACACTTTTTGGCAGTCTTCTTGAACTGGTTCATGCTATGACTGGCTCTGGCATGTGCGGGTAGTCTGTTCCATTCCTTTATTGCTGTACAATAAAAGGTGTTTGACGCCTGGCCACTGACTGTGGGTACTACAAAGTTGTGCTCTCTCCCCCTAGTACTATGATTGCTTTGGTTCCCAACCTTGACAAAATTGACAGCAAGATATTCTGGACACTGTTCGTGAGCAATTTTATAAACATGATTTAGCTTCAGTTGTTTTACTCTGTCTTCAACATTCAGCATATCCAACTGCTGTAATTCATCCTGGCCTACATGTTCTCTTGGTCCCAGCCCCAGGATGAATCTTACGATTTTGTTCTGGGTGATTTGCAGTCTATCAGTTTTTTTGTCAAGGCAGAGTACCATGAAGAGCAAGCGTAATCCATATGGCATTGTATAAGGGCTAGACATAGGGTCCTGCGAGCCTCAGTAGGTAGACACTGTGCTTGTCTATACAGGAACTTCAGTCTGGCATTCGCTTTCTTTACTACACTGTTCCCTATCAATTCTCCTGACATGCATGGGTCAAAGGGGATTCCCAGATATTTTACTGATGAAACCAAAGTGATGGACTCCCCATTACACTGAACATTAAAATTATTTACCCTTCTCAGTTTATGTTTCGTTCCAAAGAGAATGGCTTCAGTTTTCCCTAGGTGTAATGATAGTTTGTTGTCTACTAACCATTTGCTGCAGGACTCCAGTTCCAGTGTTAAAACATTAGCAATATCTTGTGGGTCTTTACCTGTCACTAACAGAGCACTGTCATCTGCATACAGTAGGAGTTTGCACTTGATACTGATAGGCATATCATTGACATAACATAAGAATAGTAAGGGACCCAGAATACTACCTTGGGGAACTCCACATGTTATCGGCAGGGGTTCTGATTCCGTTTTGTTGATTTTGACTATTTGTCTCCTGTTGCTAAGGTAGGACTTAAACCAGTCTACAGAACCTATACCGATAGCTTGAAGTTTCTTACATAATATATTGTGGTTGACAGTATCGAAGGCCTTTTGCAGGTCTAAGGTTACCATACCTATGAGGTTCCCTTTTGACATTTCAGTTCTCAGGTAATCCATCAGATTAATAAGGGAGGTATCGGTTGAGTAGGATCTTCTAAAGCCCGATTGATAGCTATGGAGAATGCTGTTGTCATTAAGGTACTTAACTACTTGAGAATACACCGCCCTCTCCAGAATTTTAGATATTATACTGAGTATACTAACAGGTCTATAGTTGCTTACATCAGACCTATTATTTTTCTTGAAGATAGGAGTAACTCTGGCCTCCTTGAACCCCTCCGGTACGGTATTAGTGGTGATTGATAGATTTATTATGTGAGCAATAGGGATTGACAGTTCAGAAGCACCATCTTTTAGGAACTTAGACGGGATGTTATCAGGGCCTGTGCTCTTAGTTGGGTTTAACCTGCTTAGTTCTTTTTGAATGAAGTCATGAGATACACTTACTAGTTGACAACTGTTTGGGGTTACCCCTTTATTGGTATAGTATGTTTGAAACTTATCAGAGTCTGTGTTAAAGGTATTTGATGCAGCTGGTAGTTTACTTACTAGTGTTGATGCAACAGATGTGTAGTAGGAATTAAAGCAATTTGCCACCTTAGATGTTTCGTGGCATACCTCATTATCGATAGTGAGTACTGTGTTAGACCTATCTACTGGCTTATGACTATACCCCAACTGTTTTAGTTGTTGCCAGAGCTTTCTGGGGTTATGCTTATACTCTTCAATTTTTGAGCAATAGTGCTTTGCCTTTGCTCCTTTTATAAGCCTCTGTACTCTGTTCCTCGCCCTTTGGAATTCATTTAGTGCTGCAATATCCTGTCTGTTTGCTTTAAATCTTTTTAGCAGCTGGTCTCTGAATTTCATATTATCTAATATCTCAGTATTCATCCAGGGTTCAGTTCTTCGTTTAATCCTAACCTCTTTAACTGGTGCAATATTATCAAGGATGGTAGTGAACATTGTTTTGAATTTTTCCCAGGCATCGTTTACGTCCGTGCAACTTGTTATCTCTGTCCAGTCACAATTGTGTAGCCTAGTTGGTGACAGTGGTATCCTCGCCACCACCATCATGCTGGTGACAGTGGTATCCTCGCCACCACCATCATGCTGGTGACAGTGGTATCCTCGCCACCACCATCATGCTGGTGACAGTGGTATCCTCGCCACCACCATCATGCTGGTGAGTGTTGTCCTCACCACACCACCATTATGGTGGTGACAGTGGTTTCCTCACCACACCACTATGACGTTGGTGACAGTGTCCTCACCACCACTAACTAGGCACTAATATATTGCACTTACCATCTCTGGCACTTCATATAATGTCAGCCACAAGACTGCCAACTTTATATTATATTTATTCACTGTATCACACACGCTGCCTGCAGTCAATGTTATCAGTGCACACTCTTCACTGTGTGTGTGTGTGTGTGTGTGTGTGTGTGTGTGTGTGTGTGTGTGTGTGTGTGTGTGTGTGTGTGTGTGTGTGTGTACACAGTCTCATACATTAGCATCCTAATGTTTCAAGTCATTATCAGTCTTTATGACACAAGGAAGTCCAACCCTCACATCTGTCTCTTCCACTGTTCCTCTACTCTCTATTTCTTAACCATCCCATTATACAAAACTATTACAGTGAATAAGAGTCGTTTGTATTCATATCTGTATAATACTAAATTATACACTGCATTAAATTACCGTATTCGCGAACGTGACACATTATAACTTAAATCTGGATTTCCATACAATCTCCTAAAATACATTATATCAATATTTTACCTCTATACTCGTCATACTGAATCAGAGTGACTCACAGAAAGCATAATATTAAACATGGCTCGATGTAAAACAACTTTTAATAGTTTCGTAATTCGTGCCAATGTAAACATTTAGGGTGAATTTACATACGGAGAACGCAGGGTGGAGGAGAGCGCATGCGCTAGCTACTGACGTCACAGTGTTATCTGTGGCAGCCAAACAAACCTCTTAAAACTGTACTTATTAACTCCAAATACCTATTTATGAACCTCATCCACGTACCAGCTAGTATACAGATCAAGTTGACTTTAGTTGCTGCATGCTGCGTGGTTACGGAGGTAAATGAGGTGTCACCAGGAACACACACTGGCTCCTCCAGAGGTGAACACTGAGAGGAGAATATTGATTGCCACATCTAGGACCAAGGTCGTTGTTTATAAACAATGGAAGGTGGTGTGTCTAATGAGCCCAGCTGCGAGGAGGAGAAAGAGGAGGAGCAAGAAGAGGTGAAGGAGGAGGAGGAGGATAGACAAGTGGTGTGTTGACCTCGTGATCACAGTAATGAGGGCAGCATCTGCCCTAGCTACCTACCTACCTAAGCTAACTAGCTAGCTAGTTACTTAAGCTAACAGCTACCTACCTACCTAAGCTATCTAGCTACCTAAGCTAGCTAGCTACCAAAGCTAGCTAGCTACCTACCTAGCTATCTACACAAGTTAGCTAGTTACTTACCTAAGCTAGCTAACTAGTTAGTCTTGCCACACCATATACTAATCCTATTTGTTCACAAGTTAGAGACGCACTAGGTGCTACTTAGTAGCACTGCTTACCCTCACTACCTTCACCCATCTTTGTACGCAGGTAAGTCGTGCTGAAGGGGGCTGCATCCTAGCTCTTGGGCCTTGCCTTTGCAGCTGGAGTTACCAGTGTGGCTTACTCCTTGCGGTTTTGGGGCAATGTTTATTGTTCATATACTGAGATGGCCAACACAGCATCCATTCCCAATACATTCCATTTGTTGACTTTTAAGTTCATGTATTGAGGTGCCCTCCACTACATCAATTCTTAATATATTCCAGTTGTTTATTGCCTTCACACTGGAGCAATTCTTTCTTACTTTCCTTTGTTCCATTTGAACTAATAGTTTCCAGTTGTACCATCAATGATTCCTTTCACTCCAAGTAGTCTGTCCCTATCAGCTGTCTTGTGTGTCTACCAACTTTGTAAGTCTTGTGTCTGTGTCAATTTTGTCTATGCTTCTCAGTAGTTTGTAAGCTGTGATCTCTCTTCTGGTTCTCTCATCGTCTCGTAATGTAAGATCTAAGCGCCTTGATTTAATTTCATTTGACGATTCATATATCTTTATACTATTGTTTTTTAAAGTTCGTAAATGTAGCACATAAGTGTCTCACTGTTTCACTTACAATCTTCTGTTATTTTGTCTCTCATGATTTCCTCTTCCAGGGTCGTCAAGTTCATTTCTTTAAGGTTCTCATATTTCATTCCTTTCATTTCTGGGTCAAGCATCGTTGCACACCTTTGAACCTTCTCTATCTTCAGCACGTGTGTGATCAGGCGGGAGTTCCAGACTGAGGCTGCATACCCTATGATGCACCTTACCTTGTGTATTCTAAAGGTTTCTTTAAGTTTCTAATTCTTGTTCTGAGAACTATTAGTTTGGCATATGGTGCCGAGGTTACACGTTCACGCGCGCTTCTGGTGATATATCTGGCATGAAGCTGACTCACAGATTCTTTTCCTATTCTGCTAATTTTAATTTCACTCAGGTCTGCTTTCTCTCTCCCCAATCTCCATATTCCTGTATATCTTCAGGTTGAACTACCAAACCCACTTGTCTGAGCATCTCTTGAGGCTGTCCAGATATCCCTGGTGCATGTGTGTGTCCTCACAAGTTTGTATCTCACTGGTTAAGTTTACACCAGCAAAGATTTACGCACAAGACTCAGTCCTTCTGGGAGATAACCGACTTAAATTTGGAACAGCAGTAAACTACTGAAGTCAAAGTCACTTAGATGATATTTCTTCCTCATTCTGATGTTCAGTCTGAACAACAACTGAACCTCTTGACCATGTTTGCATGCTTTTAAGCATTGAGGTGTTACCACCTGACTGGCTAATTAAATGTTTGTGTTAACGAGGTGTACAGGTGTGCATAACAAAGTGACCAGTGAGTGTATAGTGTTGCAATCTGCCAGACTGAACTGGGAAGTTAAGCAACACTATACACTCACTGGTCACTTTATTAGGTACACACGTACACCTCGTTAATACAAATGTTTAATTAGCCAGTCACGTGATAGCACCTCAGTGCTTCAAAGCATGGAAAACAAGGTTCAGTTGTTGTTCAGACTGAACATCAGAATGAGGAAGAAATATCTAAGTGACTTTGACAGTGGAATGACTGTTGGTGCCAGACAGACGAGATGGTTTGAGTATGTCAGAAACTGATCTCCTGGGATTTTTCATACACAACAGTCTCTTAGAGTTTACAGAGAATGGTGTGAAAAACACAAAACATGCAGTGAGCGGCAGTTGTGTGGGTGAAAACGTCTTGATAATGAAAGGTCAGATGTGACCAAACTGGTTCAAGCTGACAGGAAGGTAATAGTAACTCAAATAACGATATGGTATGCAAAAGAGCATCTCTGAATGCACAACCCGTTGAACCTAGAAGTGGATGGATTACAGAAGCACACCACACCGGGTTCCAAGCCTGATAACTAAGAACAAGAAACTGAGGCTACAGTGGGCACAGGCTCGCCAAAACTGGACAGATAAGGTTGGAAAAATGTTGCCAAGTCTGACGAATCGCGATTTCTGCTGCGACATGTAGATGGTAGAGTGAGAATTTGGGGTAAACCTTTGTGATGTGGTGGAACGGGAGATTCACAGCATGAATGTGCAACCGACAAATCTGCAGCAACTGCTTAATACTTTCATGTCAAGATGGCCCAGGATCTCTAAGGAATGTTTCCAACACCTTGTTAAATCTATGCCACCAAGAATTCAGACTGTTCTGGGGGCAAAGGAGGGGGAGGGCCCTACCCAATTATAGAAGTGGCCACTGAGTATATATGTGACCCATCCTGTGTGGTGGAATATGAAAGGGGAAACAACTAACTTTTGTTCCCACTGTGTAACTCATAAGAGGGAGAGTAGCAGCATGCTGCTATTGTATCCAATTTTAATAAAAAAATAAGAAGAGCAGTGACCCCGGTATCAGTCCCTGTGGAACACCATTGTTACACAGTACCATTACTCTTTTAGATATTCCTCATCCACTTTAGATATTCCTCATCCACTTTAGATATTCCTCATCCACTTTAGATATCCCTCGTCAACTTTAGATATTCCCCATCCACTTTAGATATTCCTCCACCCACTGTTTTTCTAGCCTGGTGAGACGCAGTATTATTATACTGACGAGGAAGCGCAAAAACCTTACGGCTCATACAGCTTCTGGGGGACGAAAGGTAATAATAATAATAATTAATAAAATTAATAATAATAATTTGAGCGTGATACATTGAGAATGTGTCTGCAGTATGTTGTGTTTGTCGTAGAGGTGTCAATCCTTTCCTCCTGCCTGTTCCCTTGTTTCAGGGTGTGGGTTTACCACTTAGGACACGTGCACCACAGCAACGCTCCTGCTGTTCTCAGAATTCCACCCACCATAGTCGATTAGTAACCAGGTACCCATTTATTGCTAAATGAAGAGAAAAGGTGCTGGGAAATTAACACCCAGGTACCTATTTACTGCTAAGTGAACAGAGACAGCAGGCGCTAGGAAACTAATACCTAGGTTACGTATATGTGTGTGTGTACTCGCCTATTTTTCACCTGTTAAATGAAGAAAGACAGCATGTGTTAGTAAACTAACACGCAGGTACCTATTTACTTCTCAGTGAAAGAGGACAAGTAGGTTGAAGGAGACTTGTCCACTTGCCCAGGATTCCATCCATGAATCTTTGCATTGTGAGACTGTCTGGGTTCAAGAGGCAGGGTAGTTTTATTATTATTATTATTATTATTATTTGTAAAAAAAAAATATTACTTGATTGTAGAAGCCTCGGACAAGATGATGGCACTCTGTCCTCATGAAGTGAGATAGAAAGGGGTACACGTGCGTACGTGGTACGCAGAGTACGTACAAGTACCCTGCGCATTACACAACATCCTGAGACAGTTATCTACAGGATGTAACCTTGAAGGATCTTTAATGTCAGTGAGAAAAACCCAGCTGCGGTGAGCCTAGGATCTCTGCTCATCCTGCGCTTTCTCTCTCTCTCTCTCTCTCTCTCTCTCCTCAGCACACACTGTGTACTCACCTACTCACCTAGTTGAGGTTGCAGGGGTCGAGTCCAAGCTCCTGGCCCCGCCTCTTCACTGATCGCTACTAGGTCACTCTCCCTGAACCGTGAGCTTTATCATACCTCTGCTTAAAGCTATGTATGGATCCTGCCTCCACTACATCGCTTCCCAAACTATTCCACTTCCTGACTACTCTGTGGCTGAAGAAATACTTCCTAACATCCCTGTGATTCATCTGTGTCTTCAACTTCCAACTGTGTCCCCTTATTGCTGTGTCCCATCTCTGGAACATCCTGTTTTTGTCTACCTTGTCAATTCCTCTCAGTATTTTATATGTCGTTATCATGTTCCCCCTATTTCTCCTGTCCTCCAGTGTCGTCAGGTTGATTTCCCTTAACCTCTCCTCGTAGGACATACCTCTTAGGTCTGGGACTAGTCTTGTTGCAAACCTTTGCACTTTCTCTAGTTTCTTTACGTGCTTGGCTAGGTGTGGGTTCCAAACTGGTGCCGCATACTCCAATATGGGCCTAACGTACACGGTGTACAGGGTCCTGAACGATTCCTTATTAAGATGTCGGAATGCTGTTCTGAGGTTAGCTTGGCGCCCATATGCTGCAGCAGTTATTTGGTTGATGTGCGCTTCAGAAGATGTGCCTGGTGTTATACTCACCCCAAGATCTTTTTCCTTGAGTGAGGTTTGTAGTCTCTGGCCCCCTAGACTGTACTCCGTCTGCGGTCTTCTTTGCCCTTCCCCAATCTTCATGACTTTGCACTTGGTGGGATTGAACTCCAGGAGCCAATTGCTGGACCAGGTCTGCAGCCTGTCCAGATCCCTTTGTAGTTCTGCCTGGTCTTCGATTGAATGAATTCTTCTCATCAACTTCACGTCATCTGCAAACAGGGACACTTCGGATTCTATTCCTTCCGTCATGTCGTTCACAAATACCAGAAACAGCACTGGTCCTAGGACTGACCCCTGTGGAATCCCGCTGGTCACAGGTGCCCACTCTGACACCTCGCCACGTACCATGACTCGCTGCTGTCTTCCTGACAAGTATTCCCTGATCCATTGTAGTGCCTTCCCTGTTATCCCTGCTTGGTCCTCCGTTTTTGCACTAATCTCTTGTGTGGAACTGTGTCAAACGCCTTCTTGCAATCCAAGAAAATGACACCCACCCACCCCTCTCTCTCTTGTCTTACTGCTGTCACCATGTCATAGAACTCCAGTAGGTTTGTGACAGGATTTCCCATCCCTGAAACCATGTTGGCTGCTGTTGATGAGATCATTCCTTTCTAGGTTTGCAGTTTGTATGTGTGTGTGTGTGTGTGTGTGTGTGTGTGTGTGTGTGTAAAGTACCGAGCTCCAGTTCTTGAATCTTTCAGCCTTCACGTGACGGGGTGTAACTCTTCTCTTCTGAAGCCATGTATGAAGTTTTTAACTTCCTCTACCTGGTTCCTACCTGGTGCAGGTTTTCGAGCCTAAGACCAGACCTTTTCGGTCCTCTGAAGAGGGCCTCAACTTCAGGTCAAGATACAGAGTACTAATCTTGTGCCTAAGTGTCGCAGTGTGGGTTCATCTGTGGCACTCTTGTTTCTATCTTATCTATACCCACTGAGAATCTTGTAGGTCATAACCTAGCCGCATAGTTACCCTAGGTGATAACTCTCCATACCCCAGTTGTCCTTGTTCAACTAGAAGTAACTAGGTATTCTAGTTGTTAGTTGACTATTATCAGTGACATCCTGGAGAATTATGCTACTACTACTACTACTGATAGTAATAAGGCAGATTACCATGATTATTGTATTTCTTCTATAACTACAAGTAGGTTATAGATAAGTCAAAATACAACAAGAACAAGAAGCAAGAGTTTTACGCTGAGACAAGTGCATATATGTGTGTGTGTGTGTGTGTGTGTGTGTGTACTAACCTATTTGTGGTTGCAGGGATCGAGACTCAGCTCCTGGCCCCGCCTCTTCACTGACCGCTACTAAGTTCTCTCTCTTCCTGCTCCATGAGCTTTATTATACCTTGTCTTAAAACTATGTATGGTTCCAGCCTCCACTACGTCACTTTCCAGACTATTCCACTTCCTGACAACTCTGTGACTGAAGAAATACAATACTTCCTAACATCCCTTTGACTCATCTGAGTCTTCAACTTCCGAATGTGACCCCTTGTTTCTGTGTCCCGTCTTTGAAACATCCTGTCTCTGTCCACCTTATCTATTCCTCGCAATATATTATACGTCCTTATCATGTCTCCCCTAACCCTCCTGTCCTCTAGTGTCGTCAGGCCAGTTTCCCTTAACCTTTCTTCGTAGGACATTTCCCTTAGCTCTGGAACTAGCTTTGTTGCAAACCTTTGCACTTTGTCTAATTTCTTGATGTGCTTGACCAGGTGTGGGTTCCAAACTGGTGCTGCATACTCCAGTATGGGTCTGACGTACACGGTGTAGAGTATCTTGAACGATTCCTTACTGAGGTATCGGAATGCTATTCTCAGGTTTGCCAGGCGCCCATATGCCGCAGCAGTTATCTGGATGTGTGATTCCGGAGACGTTTTCGGAATTATACTCACCCCAAGATCTTTCTCCTTGAGTGAGGTTTGCAGCCTTTGGCCACCTAGCCTATACTCTATCTGCGGTCTTCTTTGCCCATCCCCGATCTTCATGACTTCGCATTTGGCTGGGTTAAATTCGAGTAGCCAGTTGCTGGACCACGTGTCCAGCCTGTCCAGGTCTCTGTGGAGTCCTGCCTGATCCTCATCTGATTTAATTCTTCTCATTAGCTTCACATCATCTGTAAACAGGGACACCTGAGTCTATCACTTCCGTCATGTCATTCACATATACCAAAAACAGCACTGGTCCTAGGACTGACCCCTGTGGAACCCCGCTCTTCACAGGCGCCCATTGTGATACCTCATCTCGTACCATGACCCGTCGTTGCCTCCCTGTCAGGTATTCTCTGATCTATTGCAGTGCTCTTCCTGTTATACATGCTTGATCCTCTTGTGGGGGAACTGTGTCGAAGGCCTTCTTGCAGTCCAAGAAAATGCAGTCAACCCACCCCTCCCTCTCGTGTCTTACTTCTGTTACCTTATCATAAAACTCCAGGAGATTTGTGACATGATTTGCCTTCCATGAATCCATGCTGGTTGTCTTTTATAAGCTTGTTCCATTCCAGGTGCTATACCACTCTCCTCCTGATAATCTTCTCCATGACTTTGTATACTATATATGAAAGTGATACTGGTCTATAGTTTAATGCCTCGTTTCTGTCTCCTTTCTTAAAAATCGGAACTAAGTTTGCCGTCTTCCATACCTCAGGTAGTTGTCCAGTTTCAAGTGATGTGTTGAAGATCGTGGTTAGTGGCACACACAGCGTCTCTGCTCCCATTCTAAGGACCCACGAGATGTCCGGTCCAATCGCCTCTGAGGTATCAAGGCCACCTCCTCTTCTGTTGTGTGCATGTCATCCAACACTTTTTGGTATATTCCTTGGTGGTATCCCCCTATGTTCTGTCTTCCCAGAGTCCTACCTGTCTCCACTGTAAATACTTAAATCTCGTGTCGAGCTCCTCACACATCTCTTGGTCGTTTCTTGTGAGTTCCACACCTTCTTTCCTCAGCCTGATCACCTGGTCTTTCACTGCTGTATTCCTCCTGATGTGGCTATACAGAAGTTTCGGGTCAGACTTGACTTTCGATGCTATGTTGTTTTCGTACTGTCGCTGGGCCTCCCTCCTTATCTGTGTATACTCGTTTCTGGCTCTTCAACTAACCTCCTTACTTTCCTGGGTCCTTTGCCTTCTATACTTTTTTCATTCCCCAGTGCACTTAGGTTTTCCCTCCCTACACCTTCGGGTAAACCAAGGGCTCATTCTGGTCTTCCCATTGTTTCTGTTGCCCTTGGGAACAAACATTTCCTCTGCTTCCTTGCATTTTGTTGTTATGTATTCCATTATTTCGTTTACTGACTTTCCTACGAATTTTCTGTCCCACTGAACCTCCTGCAGGAAGTTCCTCATACCTGTGTAGTCCCCCCTTTTATAGTATGGCTTTTCCAATTCAACTCCTGTGACCCCTCTCCACTTGTAACTCTACTATATATTCAAAGCTCAGAACCACATGATTACTAGCTCCAAGGGGTCTCTTGTATGTGATGTTCTCAATGTCTGAACTGCTGAGGGTGAACATGAGGTCCAGTCTTGCTGGTTCGTCCTCCCCTCTCTCTCTAGTAGTGTCCCTGACGTGTTGATGCATGAGGTTTTCCAGTACCACTTCCATCATCTTGGCTCTCCATGTTTCAGAACCCCCATGTGGCTCCAGGTTTTCCCAATCAATCTCCCTGTGGTTGAAATCGCCCATAACCAGTAACTTTGCTCTGTTCAAGTGAGCTCTTCTTGCCACCTCAGCCAGTGTGTCCACCACTGCTCTGTTGCTCTCTTCATATTCCTCTCTTGGCCTCCTGTAGTTCTGTGGTGGGTTATACATCACTGCTATAACTGCCTTATGTTCCCCAGACTGAATGGTACCTAGTATATACTCCCTTTCTCCACTCTCATCCATACCTTCCATTTCCTCAAATCCCCATCGGTTTTTGATAAGCAGTGAAACCCCTCATCCCCTTCTGCTTCTTCTATCTTTCCTCAGGATCTGATATCCCGGTGGGAAAATTGCGTCCGTTATTGTCTCAGTGAATTTCGTTTCTGTGACTGCTATAATGTCTGGGGACTTCTCAATGATTCTTTCTTGCCACTCCTCATATTTGTTCGTTATTCCATCCGCGCTTGTGTACCAAACCTTCACCTTCTTTTCTAAGTGGTCCTGGGAGAATATTGGGGTTGGGGAGCAGGAGTCCTGGCTGGGGCCTACGGGGCGTTGTGGTGGGGGTGGGGTTTGTGATGAGGGGGGTGGGGGCAGAGTGCCCATAGGGGGTTGCTGTAGGGGTGGGGTTTGTGGTGTGGGGGTTGGGGACAGGGGGGAACAGTGTGTGGGTTTTGGTTTGGAGTGTTCAGATGGGGTTGTCGTAGTTGGAGTCTTTCTGCGGGGTTGCGGGCGGGTGTGGGTGGGTGTGTGTGTGTGTGTGTGTGTGTGTGTGTGTGTGTGTGTGTGTACTCACCTAACTGTACTCGCCTAATTGTGGTTGCAGGGGTCGATACTCAGCTCCTGGCCCTGCCTCTTCACTGACCGCTACTGGGTCCTCCCTCTCCCTGCTCCATGAGCTTAATCATACTTCGTCTTAAAACTATGTATGGTTCCTGCTTCCACTATGTGGGTGTATGTGTGTTTATGTGTATATGTACTCACCTATATGTGGTTGCAGGGGCCGAGTCATAGCTCCTGACCCCACCTCTTCACTGATTGCTACTGGGCCCTCTCTCTCCCTGCTCCATGAGCTTTATCAAACCTCGTCTTAAAACTATGTATGGTTCCCGCCTCCACTACGTCACTTTCTAGGCTGTTCCACTGCCTGACAACTTTATGACTGAAGAAATACTTCCTAACATCCCCTTGACTCATCTGAGTTTTCAACTTCCAATTGTGACCCCTTGTTTCTGTGTCCCATCTCTGAAACATCCTGTCTTTGTCCACCTTGTCTATTCCGCGCAGTATTTTATATGTCGTTATCATGTCTCCCCAGACCCTCCTGTCCTCCAGTGTCGTCAGGCCAATTTCCCTTAGCCTTTCTTCATAGGACAGTCCCCTTAGCTCTGGGACTAGTCTTGTTGGAAACCTTTGCACTTTCTCTAATTTCTTGACGTGCTTGACCAGGTGTGGATTCCCCACTGGTGCTGTATACTCCAATATGGGACTGACGTAAATGGTGTATAGAGTCTTGAACGATTCCTTATTGAGGTAATGGAACGCTATCCTTAGGTTTGCCAGACGCCAGTATGCTGCAGCAGTTATCTGATTGATGTGCACCTCAGGGGATGTGCTCGGTGTTACACTCACGCCAAGGTCCTTTTCCTTGAGTGAGGTTTGCAGTCTTTGGCCATCTAGACTATACTGTGTCTGCGGTCTTCTTTGCCCTTCCCCGATCTTCATGACTTTGGATTTGGCAGGGTTAAATTCAAGGAGCCAGTTGCTGGACCAGGCTTGTAGCCTGTCCAGGTCGCTTTGTAGTCCTGCCTGATCCTCGACCGATTTAATTCTCATTAACTTCACATCATCTGCAAACAAGGATATTTCTTTGTGTGTGTGTGTGTGTACTCAACTGTGGTTGTAGGGGTCAATACTCAGTTCCTGACCCAGCCTCTTCACTGATCGCTACTAGGTCCTTTCTCTCTCATTTATGTTAATACAAAAATCAATAATTTTGTACCAAAAGTAACTTTAGAAAACTTACCTAACCTTATTATACCAAGCACAATTTAATTTACCTAATCCAGCTAAATATAGTTTAGATAAGTTTACAATAATTTAATAATAAAGAAACACAATGAAATATGTTTCTTTCGTTAAGTTCAGAATGATTTTTGCGAAATTATTGCTTACACAAATTTTCGCTTGCCTTATTTAGCAAAATGAGCGTTGCTATTTAAGCCAAAATCGCAAGTTTTACCTATTCGGCACAATATATATATATATATATATATATATATATATATATATATATATATATATATATATATATATATATATATATATATATATATATATATATATAAATGGAAGGGTGACAAAAGAGATTGTAAAAATTATAGAGGAATTACTTTACTGAGTATACCAGGAAAAGTGTACGGTAGGGTTATTATTGAAAGAATTAGAGGTAAGACAGAATGTAGGATTGCGGATGAGCAGGGAGGTTTCAGAGTGGGCAGGGGATGTGTAGATCAAGTGTTTACATTGAAGCATATATGTGAACAGTATTTAGATAAAGGTAGGGAAGTTTTTATTGCATTTATGGATTTAGAAAAGGCATATGATAGAGTGGATAGGGGAGCAATGTGGCAGATGTTGCAAGTATATGGAATAGGTGGTAAGTTACTAAATGTTGTAAAGAGTTTTTATGAGGATAGTGAGGCTCAGATCAGGGTGTGTAGAAGAGAGGGAGAATACTTCCCGGTAAAAGTAGGTCTTAGACAGGGATGTGTAATGTCACCATGGTTGTTTAATATATTTATATATGGGGTTGTAAAAGAAGTAAATGCTAGGGTGTTCGGGAGAGGGGTGGGATTAAATTATGGGGAATCAAATACAAAATGGGAATTGACACAGTTACTTTTTGCTGATGATACTGTGCTTATGGGAGATTCTAAAGAAGAATTGCAAAGGTTAGTGGACGAATTTGGGAGTGTGTGTAAAGTTAGAAAGTTGAAAGTGAATATAGAAAAGAGTAAGGTGATGAGGGTATCAAATAATTTAGATAAAGAAAAATTCGACATCAAATTGGGGAAGAGGAGAATGGAAGAAGTGAATTTTTTCAGATATTTGGGAGTTGACGTATCAGCAGATGGATTTATGAAGGATGAGGTTAATCATAGAATTGATGATGGAAAAAAGGTGAGTGGTGTGTTGAGGTATATGTGGAGACAAAGAACGTTATCTATGGAAGCAAAGCAGGGAATGTATGAAAGTATAGTGGTACCAACACTCTTATATGGGTGTGAAGCTTGGGTTGTGAATGCAGCAGCGAGGAGGCGGTTGGAGGCAGTGGAGATGTCCTGTCTAAGGGCAATGTGTCGTGTAAATATTATGCAGAAAATTTGGAGTGTGGAAATTAGGAGAAGGTGTGGAGTTAATAAAAGTATTAGTCAGAGGGCTGAATAGGGGTTGTTGAGGTGGTTTGGTCATTTAGAGAGAGTGGATCAAAGTAAAATGACATGGAGAGCGTATAAATCTGTAGGTGAAGGAAGGCGGGTTAGGGGTCGTCCTCGAAAGGGTTGGAGGGAGGGGGTAAAGGAGGTTGTGTGGGCGAGGGGCTTGGATTTCCAGCAAGCTTGTGTGAGCGTGTTAGATAGGAGTGAATGGAGACGAATGGTATTTGGGACCTGACGATCTGTTGGAGTGCAGAAGGGTAATATTTAGTGAAGGGATTCAGGGAAACCGGTTAGTTTATATAGTCGGACTTGAGTCCTGGAAATGGGAAGTACAATGCCTGCACTTTAAAGGAGGGGTTTGGGATATTGGCAGTTTGGAGGGATATGTTGTGTATCTTTATACGTATATGCTTCTAAACTGTTGTATTCTGGGCACCTCTGCATTATGTGTGAGTGAGGTGAAAGTGATGAATGATGATGAAAGTATTTTCTTTTTGGGGATTTTCTTTCTTTTTGGGTCACCCTGCCTCGGTGGGAGACGGCCGACTTGTTGAATATATATATATATATATATATATATATATATATATATATATATATATATATATATATATATATATATATATATATATATATATATATATATATATATATATAAACAAACTCAGAAGAATAATTGGTCTTTATTCTTGGATTTCTTCTGGGATCCTCTTCAGCAGGAGGGAGTCGAAATATACAGACCGACCAATCCTCCGAATTTGCGTCTCCATGTTGGCTATTATTGAGCACTGACTTGTGTTTATTACACTTTATCCATACACACACATGCACACACACACGCGTGGGAATTTCCTATTTTTTTGGCACTATTATAGGTCACGTGGACATGTAATGGATCACATTCTGTGTTTATCAGCACTGAATTTCTTTTCTTTTTCTCTCCCTCTCTCTTACAAGAGGATAAATAACACTGTACAGCGTCATTATACTCATTCCTAGTTCACACAACCTATTACTAGGTCACACAACCTATTACTAATTCACACAACCTATTACTAGGTCACACAACTCACATCACGTTTAAACCACCTCTTATCCTTTGCCAAACGTCATGATGTCAACATGAGTGACTTCAAAACATCATGACGTCAATACACAACATCAACATAACTGACGTCACATACCGGTCTGTGATGTCACACTTCTGGGTTCCCCACCAATCACACACACACAAAACATAACTACATATTTAAGATACAACACTGATATTCTCACGGATATAACGCAATGTTCAACAACACCTGTTTCAACCCTTGTGTGTGTGTGTGTGTGTGTGTGTGTTAGTGTGTGTGTGTGTGTGTTAGTGTGTGTGTGTGTTAGTGTGTGTGTGTGTGTTAGTGTGTGTGTGTGTGTTAGTGTGTGTGTGTGTGTGTTAGTGTGTGTGTGTGTGTGTGTGTGTGTGTGTGTGTGTGTGTGTGTGTGTGTGTGTGTGTGTGTGTGTGTGTGTGTGTGTTAGTGTGTGTGTGTGTGTGTGTGTGTGTGTGTGTGTTAGTGTGTGTGTGTGTGTGTGTGTGTGTGTGTGTGTGTGTGTGTGTTAGTGTGTGTGTGTGTGTGTGTGTGTGTGTGTGTGTGTGTGTGTGTGTGTGTGTGTGTGTGTGTGTTAGTGTGTGTGTGTGTGTGTGTGTGTGTGTGTGTGTGTGTGTGTGTGTGTGTGTGTGTGTGTGTGTGTGTTAGTGTGTGTGTGTGTGTGTGTGTGTGTGTGTGTGTGTGTGTGTGTGTGTGTGTTAGTGTGTGTGTGTGTGTGTGTGTGTGTGGAGCAGTATGAGCTACAGACACACAAGAGGTAGCCAGCTATAAGTCAACCTATAAAGTTCTCCATCACCACGTACTCTGGGGAGTGTCCAGATATGATACATCTACACAGTCACTCTGACTTTTTTTTTTTTGGGTTGGGGAGGAGGCGGTTATCCTAGGTAATTAATACATACGTTATGTTTGATAATTTGTGTAACTGTATTTATGTGTACCTGTACCTAAATAAACTTACTGGTTCTCCACTCCCTCAACATCAACATTCTTTTATAACAGTTACCCCCCCCTACACACACATTACGTAGTATATATGTTCTTCCCGCTCGTCTTCAACTCAGGACGGAGGATCGAGCCTCCACAACTACCAGTGCTCGGGGACGCACACGGACTTACTTCTTAACATACATAACATTTCTTCCTTCTGCGTTTCTTCATACATTGCTATTTTCCTGGTGTCTCGTCTTTCCTGGTGCTTGACGCACATATCTCTGCGTCAGGACTGACGCAACTATTTCCCGTTAGTGAGAGTGCTGTTGTGCCCACTACTGACACTCTCTCTCAGTACTGACATGTTAATGAATAAGACTAATCAAGACTGAAAGACTGAACACCTATCAAGACTGAAGAACTGAACACCATCTTCCAGCATATCTCTTCACAGAATTAAAAAAAAAAAACAGTGGTGGGCAAAACGTGTTCATAAGAGAGACGCTGCACATGTGTCTTGTTCATCAAGACTATGTAAGAAGATAGCAGAACACAGATTATAGAATAACACAAGTATCTACAAACAATATAACTAACTTTTGTAGTGAGAGAAGAAGGTAGGAGTTGGTGGCCTCAGATACTGATAGTTTGTAGCTGAGATAGACTAATATCCTTCAGATGTTCCCGGGGATCAGCGCCCCCGCAGCCCGCTCCAAGACCAGGATTCCTGCTTAATGGCCTGATTGACTAGGCTGTTGGTGCTGATCCACACAATTCGAGGTACTCACCACACCCCGACTGATTAATTACCAACTTAAGGAGCTTGAAGATAGCCAGAGGTTTGTTCGTTATCCTTACGTGTGAATGAAGGCTCGTGAAGAGTCTTGGTCCCTTTACACTGACTGTGTCATATATTAGCGTACTTTGGCTCCTTTGCTTTTCCTTGGGGTATTCTACCTCGTCTGACCAGCCTCTTCCTCTCATAGGAAGTAATTTCGGTGTGACGATTTCGAATAATTTACTCCAGAATTTTACAGCTATAAATTATGATATATCTTTCTCTCCTACGCTGCAAGGAGTACAGGTCTAGGGACTTCAAGTGTTCTCAACAATTTAGGTACTTGACTAAATTTATACGGGTAATGAAAGTTCTCAATAAATTCTCTTGGACTGCAATTTCACCTGCCTTAAAAGAGTGTAAGTGTACAAAAATAGTCCAGCCTAGAGAGAACAAGTGACCTAATTTATAGTAGCACCACTTGGCATCTCTTTGTTTTGAAGGTTCTAGTTATCCAAGCCATGATTATCCATGCAGTAGTGACACTGTTGTGATCCTTGAAGATCTGACAATGACATGTCAACTATTTCCTGATAAAAAAAAACACATCAAGTCATAACTGACGCTGCCCAGTAAGGTGGGTTTAGCGCTCCCCATGAAAATAGTAATAATGCAAATCAACGTCTGTTTTATGTGGGAAATTTAGTAAGAAATATGTGATCACACAGCCAATAGAAATTTTGTTGTGCCTCTTCATGACGCAAAGAGCTCTTGATCCTAGGAGCTGGAGCTACCCTCCCCTTCCTTGTATCAAACCAGATTAACTGCCATTCCCCAGGAGCTGTGTGTCCCCTGCGAGTTTACTGCAGCATACAGGAGGAAGAGGGGGGCAGGGGGGAGGGGTGAAGTAGCCGAGGCGGTCAGGAAAGAGATATATGGCTGTAAGAGTGCAAGCTCTTGCTGCATCACTGTGACGTCACGTGGTGAGCAGGGTACGTCACTGTGACGTCACGTGGTGGGCAGACTACGTCACTGTGACGTCACGTGGTGGGCAGGCTATGTCACTGTTATGTGGTGGGCAGGCTACGTCACTGTGACGTCACGTGGTGGGCAGGCTAGGTCACTGTTACGTCACGTGGTGGGCAGGCTACGTCACGTGGTGGGCAGGCTACGTCACTGTTACGTCACGTGGTGGGCAGGCTACGTCACTGTGATGCCACGTGGTGGGCAGGCTACGTCACTGTGACGTCACGTGGTGGGCAGGCTACGTCACTGTGACGTCACGTGGTGGGCAGGCTACGCCACTGTGACGTCACGTGGTGGGCAGGCTATGTCACTGTGACGTCACGTGGTGGGCAGGCTACGTCACTGTGACGTCACGTGGTGGGAAGGCTACGTCACGTGGTGGACAGGCTACGTCACTGACGTCACGTGGTGGGAAGGCTACGTCACGTGGTGGGCAGGCTACGCCACTGTGACGTCACGTGGTGGGCAGGCTATGTCACTGTGACGTCACGTGGTGGGCAGGCTACGTCACTGTGACGTCACGTGGTGGGCAGGCTACGTCACTGTGACGTCACGTGGTGGGAAGGCTACGTCACGTGGTGGACAGGCTACGTCACTGTGACGTCACGTGGTGGGAAGGCTACGTCACGTGGTGGACAGGCAACGTCACGTGGTGGGCAGGCTACGCCACTGTGATGTCACGTGGTGGGCAGGCTACGCCACTGTGATGTCACGTGGTGGGCAGGCTATGTCACTGTGACGTCACGTGGTGGGCAGGCTACGTCACTGTGACGTCACGTGGTGGGAAGGCTACGTCACGTGGTGGGCAGGCTACGTCACTGTGACGTCACGTGGTGGGCAGGCTACGTCACGTGGTGGGAAGGCTACGTCACGTGGTGGACAGGCTACGTCACTGTGACGTCACGTGGTGGGAAGGCTACGTCACGTGGTGGACAGGCTACGTCACTGTGTCGTCACGTGGTGGGCAGGCTACGCCACTGTGACGTCACGTGGTGGACAGGCTACGTCACTGTGACGTCACGTGGTGGGAAGGCTACGTCACTGTGACGTCACGTGGTGGGAAGGCTACGTCACGTGGTGGGAAGGCTACATCACGTGGTGGGAAGGCTACGTCACGTGGTGGGAAGGCTACGTCACGTGGTGGGAAGGCTACGTCACGTGGTGGGAAGGCTACGTCACATGGTGGGAAGGCTACGTCACGTGGTGGGAAGGCTACGTCACGTGGTGGACAGGCGACGTCACGTGGTGGGAAGGCTACGTCACGTGGTGGACAGGCTACGTCACTGTGACGTCACGTGGTGGGAAGGCTACGTCACGTGGTGGGAAGGCTACGTCACGTGGTGGGAAGGCTACGTCACGTGGTGAGCAGGCTACGTCACGTGATGGGAAGGCTACGTCACGTGGTGGACAGGCTACGTCACTGTGACGTCACGTGGTGGGAAGGCTACGTCACGTGGTGAGCAGGCTACGTCACGTGGTGGGAAGGCTACGTCACGTGGTGGACAGGCTACGTCACTGTGACGTCACGTGGTGGGAAGGCTACGTCACGTGGTGGACAGGCTACGTCACTGTGACGTCACGTGGTGGGAAGGCTACGTCACGTGGTGGACAGGCTACGTCACTGTGACGTCACGTGGTGGGAAGGCTACGTCACGTGGTGGGAAGGCTACGTCACGTGGTGGGAAGGCTACGTCACGTGGTGAGCAGGCTACGTCACGTGATGGGAAGGCTACGTCACGTGGTGGACAGGCTACGTCACTGTGACGTCACGTGGTGGGAAGGCTACGTCACGTGGTGGGAAGGCTACGTCACGTGGTGGGAAGGCTACGTCACGTGGTGGGAAGGCTACGTCACGTGGTGAGCAGGCTACGTCACGTGGTGGGAAGGCTACGTCACGTGGTGGACAGGCTACGTCACTGTGACGTCACGTGGTGGGAAGGCTACGTCACGTGGTGGACAGGCTACGTCACTGTGACGTCACGTGGTGGGAAGGCTACGTCACGTGGTGGACAGGCTACGTCACTGTGACGTCACGTGGTGGGAAGGCTACGTCACGTGGTGGACAGGCTACGTCACTGTGACGTCACGTGGTGGGAAGGCTACGTCACGTGGTGGACAGGCTACGTCACTGTGACGTCACGTGGTGGGAAGGCTACGTCACGTGGTGGACAGGCTACGTCACTGTGACGTCACGTGGCGAGCAGGCTACGTCACGTGGTGGGAAGGCTACGTCACGTGGTGGACAGGCTACGTCACTGTGACGTCACGTGGTGGGAAGGCTACGTCACGTGGTGGGAAGGCTACGTCACTGTGACGTCACGTGGTGGGAAGGCTACGTCACGTGGTGGGAAGGCTACGTCACTGTGACGTCACGTGGTGGGAAGGCTACGTCACGTGGTGGGAAGGCTACGTCACGTGGTGGGAAGGCTACGTCACGTGGTGGGAAGGCTACGTCACGTGGTGGGAAGGCTACGTCACGTGGTGGGAAGGCTACGTCACGTGGTGGGAAGGCTACGTCACGTGGTGGGAAGGCTACGTCACGTGGTGGGAAGGCTACGTCACGTGGTGGGAAGGCTACGTCACGTGGTGGGAAGGCTACGTCACTGTGACGTCACGTGGTGGGAAGGACATCCCAGAGTTTCTCACTAAACAAAAGATACTGTAACGTTTTTTCCTCAGTTAGGTTAGGTTATGACATTTTCCTTCCTCCCTCTCCATCATCCTCCTTCACTCCCTCACTCTCCATCATCCTCCTTCACTCCCTCACTCTCCATCATCCTCCTTCACTCCCTCACTCTCCATCATCCTCCTTCACTCCCTCACTCTCCATCATCCTCCTTCACTCCCTCACTCTCCATCATCCTCCTTCACTCCCTCACTCTCCATCATCCTCCTTCACTCCCTCACTCTCCATCATCCTCCTTCACTCTCCATCATCCTCCTTCACTCCCTCACTCTCCATCATCCTCCTTCACTCTCCATCATCCTCCTTCACTCCCTCACTCTCCATCATCCTCCTTCACTCCCTCACTCTCCATCATCCTCCTTCACTCCCTCCCTCTCCATCATCCTCCTTCACTCCCTCACTCTCCATCATCCTCCTTCACTCCCTCACTCTCCATCATCCTCCTTCACTCTCTCCCTCTCCATCATCCTCCTTCACTCCCTCACTCTCCATCATCCTCCTTCACTCCCTCACTCTCCATCATCCTCCTTCACTCCCTCCCTCTCCATCATCCTCCTTCACTCCCTCACTCTCCATCATCCTCCTTCACTCCCTCACTCTCCATCATCCTCCTTCACTCCCTCCCTCTCCATCATCCTCCTTCACTCCCTCACTCTCCATCATCCTCCTTCACTCCCTCACTCTCCATCATCCTCCTTCACTCTCTCCCTCTCCATCATCCTCCTTCACTCCCTCACTCTCCATCATCCTCCTTCACTCCCTCACTCTCCATCATCCTCCTTCACTCCCTCACTCTCCATCATCCTCCTTCACTCCCTCCCTCTCCATCATCCTCCTTCACTCCCTCACTCTCCATCATCCTCCTTCACTCCCTCCCTCTCCATCATCCTCCTTCACTCCCTCACTCTCCATCATCCTCCTTCACTCCCTCACTCTCCATCATCCTCCTTCACTCCCTCACTCTCCATCATCCTCCTTCACTCCCTCCCTCCCCATCATCCTCCTTCACTCCCTCCCTCACCATCACCCTCCTTCACTCCCTCCCTCCCCATCACCCTCCTTCACTCCCTCCCTCCCCATCACCCTCCTTCACTCCCTCCCTCACCATCATCCTCCTTCACTCCCTCCCTCCCCATCATCCTCCTTCACTCTCTCCCTCCCCATCATCCTCCTTCACTCCCTCCCTCCCCATCACCCTCCTTCACTCCCTCCCTCCCCATCATCCTCCTTCACTCCCTCCCTCCCCATCACCCTCCTTCACTCCCTCCCTCCCCATCATCCTCCTTCACTCCCTCCCTCCCCATCATCCTCCTTCACTCCCTCCCTCTCCATCATCCTCCTTCACTCCCTCCCTCCCCATCATCCTCCTTCACTCCCTCCCTCTCCATCATCCTCCTTCACTCCCTCACTCCCCATCACCCTCCTTCACTCCCTCCCTCCCCATCACCCTCCTTCACTCCCTCCCTCCCCATCATCCTCCTTCACTCCCTCCCTCCCCATCACCCTCCTTCACTCCCTCCCTCCCCATCATCCTCCTTCACTCCCTCCCTCCCCATCATCCTCCTTCACTCCCTCCCTCTCCATCATCCTCCTTCACTCCCTCCCTCCCCATCATCCTCCTTCACTCCCTCCCTCTCCATCATCCTCCTTCACTCCCTCACTCCCCATCACCCTCCTTCACTCCCTCCCTCCCCATCATCCTCCTTCACTCCCTCCCTCACCATCACCCTCCTTCACTCCCTCCCTCTCCATCATCCTCCTTCACTCCCTCCCTCCCCATCACCCTCCTTCACTCCCTCCCTCCCCAACACCCTCCTTCACTCCCTCCCTCACCATCATCCTCCTTCACTCCCTCCCTCCCCATCACCCTCCTTCACTCCCTCCCTCCCCATCACCCTCCTTCACTCCCTCCCTCACCATCATCCTCCTTCACTCCCTCCCTCTCCATCATCCTCCTTCACTCCCTCCCTCCCCATCACCCTCCTTCACTCCCTCCCTCCCCATCACCCTCCTTCACTCCCTCCCTCTCCATCATCCTCCTTCACTCCCTCCCTCCCCATCATCCTCCTTCACTCCCTCCCTCCCCATCACCCTCCTTCACTCCCTCCCTCCCCATCATCCTCCTTCACTCCCTCCCTCCCCATCATCCTCCTTCACTCCCTCCCTCCCCATCACCCTCCTTCACTCCCTCCCTCACCATCATCCTCCTTCACTCCCTCCCTCCCCATCATCCTCCTTCACTCTCTCCCTCCCCATCATCCTCCTTCACTCCCTCCCTCCCCATCACCCTCCTTCACTCCCTCCCTCCCCATCATCCTCCTTCACTCCCTCCCTCCCCATCACCCTCCTTCACTCCCTCCCTCCCCATCATCCTCCTTCACTCCCTCCCTCCCCATCATCCTCCTTCACTCCCTCCCTCTCCATCATCCTCCTTCACTCCCTCCCTCCCCATCATCCTCCTTCACTCCCTCCCTCTCCATCATCCTCCTTCACTCCCTCCCTCCCCATCAACCTCCTTCACTCCCTCCCTCCCCATCACCCTCCTTCACTCCCTCCCTCCCCATCACGCTCCTTCACTCCCTCCCTCCCCATCATCCTCCTTCACTCCCTCCCTCCCCATCATCCTCCTTCACTCCCTCCCTCCCCATCACCCTCCTTCACTCCCTCCCTCTCCATCATCGTCCTTCACTCCCTCCCTCCACATCATCCTCCTTCACTCCCTCCCTCCCCATCATCCTCCTTCACTCCCTCCCTCTCCATCATCCTCCTTCACTCCCTCCCTCCCCATCATCCTCCTTCACTCCCTCCCTCTCCATCATCCTCCTTCACTCCCTCACTCCCCATCACCCTCCTTCATTCCCTCCCTCCCCATCACCCTCCTTCACTCCCTCCCTCCCCATCACCCTCCTTCACTCCCTCCCTCCCCATCATCCTCCTTCACTCCCTCCCTCCCCATCATCCTCCTTCACTCCCTCCCTCACCATCACCCTCCTTCACTCCCTCCCTCCCCATCGCCCTCCTTCACTCCCTCCCTCTCCATCATCCTCCTTCACTCCCTCACTCTCCATCATCCTCCTTCACTCCCTCACTCTCCATCATCCTCCTTCACTCCCTCACTCTCCATCATCCTCCTTCACTCCCTCACTCTCCATCATCCTCCTTCACTCCCTCACTCTCCATCATCCTCCTTCACTCCCTCACTCTCCATCATCCTCCTTCACTCCCTCACTCTCCATCATCCTCCTTCACTCCCTCACTCTCCATCATCCTCCTTCACTCCCTCACTCTCCATCATCCTCCTTCACTCCCTCCCTCCCCATCATCCTCCTTCACTCCCTCCCTCACCATCACCCTCCTTCACTCCCTCCCTCCCCATCATCCTCCTTCACTCCCTCACTCTCCATCATCCTCCTTCACTCCCTCCCTCCCCATCATCCTCCTTCACTCCCTCCCTCCCCATCATCCTCCTTCACTCCCTCCCTCCCCATCATCCTCCTTCACTCCCTCACTCTCCATCATCCTCCTTCACTCCCTCCCTCCCCATCACCCTCCTTCACTCCCTCACTCCCCATCACCCTCCTTCACTCCTCCCTCCCATCCCTCCTTCATCCTCCTTCATCCTCCTTCCTCCCTCCTCCCCATCATCCTCCTTCACTCCCTCCCACCCCATCACCCTCCTTCACTCCCTCCCTCTCCATCTCTCCTTCACTCTCACTCCCCATCACCCTCCTTCACTCCCTCCCTCCCCATCATCCTCCTTCACTCCCTCCCTCCCCATCACCCTCCTTCACTCCCTCCCTCCCATCACCCTCCTTCACTCCCACCCTCCCCATCATCCTCCTTCACTCCCTCCCCATCATCCTCCTTCACTCTCCATCACCCTCCGTCACTCCCTCCCTCCCCATCACCCTCCTTCACTCCCTCCCTCCCCATCATCCTCCTTCACTCCCTCCCTCACCATCATCCACCTTCACTCCCTCCCTCACCATCATCCTCCTTCACTCCCTCCCTCACCATCATCCTCCTTCACTCCCTCCCTCTCCATCATCCTCCTTCACTCCCTCCCTCACAATCATCCTCCTTCACTCCCTCCCCATCCTCCTCCTTCACTCCCTCCCTCCCCATCATCCTCCTTCACTCCCTCCCCATCATCCTTCTTCACTCCCTCCCTCCCCATCATCCTCCTTCACTCCCTCCCTCCCCATCATCCTCCTTCACTCCCTCCCTCACCATCATCCTCCTTCACTCCCTCCCTCCCCATCATCCTCCTTCACTCCCTCCCTCCCCATCATCCTCCTTCACTCCCTCCCCATCATCCTCATTCACTCCCTCCCCATCATCCTTCTTCACTCCCTCCCTCCCCATCATCCTCCTTCACTCCCTCCCCATCATCCTCCTTCACTCCCTCACCATCATCCTCCTTCACTCACTCCCTCACCATCATCCTCCTTCACTCCCTCCCTCCCCATCATCCTCCTTCACTCCCTCCCCATCATCCTCCTTCACTCCCTCCCCAACATCCTCCTTCACTCCCTCCCTCCCCATCATCCTCCTTCACTCCCTCCCCATCATCCTCCTTCACTCCCTCCCCATCATCCTCCGTCACTCCCTCCCCATCATCCTCCTTCACTCCCTCCCTCCCCATCATCCTCCTTCACTCCCTCCCTCACCATCATCCTCCTTCACTCCCTCCCTCCCCATCATCCTCCTTCACTCCCTCCCTCACAATCATCCTCCTTCACTCCCTCCCTCACCATCATCCTCCTTCACTCCCTCCCTCCCCATCATCCTCCTTCACTCCCTCCCTCGCCATCATCCTCCTTCACTCCCTCCCTCACCATCATCCTCCTTCACTCCCTCCCTCACCATCATCCTCCTTCACTCCCTCCCTCCCCATCATCCTCCTTCACTCCCTCCCTCGCCATCATCCTCCTTCACTCCCTCCCTCCCCATCATCCTCCTTCACTCCCTCCATCACCATCATCCTCCTTCATTCCCTCCCTCACCATCATCCTTCTTCACCCCCTCCCTCACCATCTTCCTCTCCATCACTACTCCATCACCCTCCCTCCCTCCTACAATCTTCTTATTGACATCACCATCATACAAGAAAAACCTTCCCAGCAGTGTCTTCCATCACTGGTGTCAGCTACAGCAGTGTCTTCCATCACTGGTGTCAGCTACAGCAGTGTCTTCCATCACTGGTGTCAGATACAGCAGTGTCTTCCATCACTGGTGTCAGACACAGCAGTGTCTTCCATCACTGGTGTCAGACACAGCAGTGTCTTCCATCACTGGTGTCAGACACAGCAGTGTCTTCCATCACTGGTGTCAGACACAGCAGTGTCTTCCATCACTGGTGTCAGACACAGCAGTGTCTTCCATCACTGGTGTCAGCTACAGCAGTGTCTTCCATCACTGGTGTCAGCTACAGCAGTGTCTTTCATCACTGGTGTCAGACACAGCAGTGTCTTCCATCACTGGTGTCAGATAAAGCAGTGTCTTCCATCACTGGTGTCAGACACAGCAGTGTCTTCCATCACTGGTGTCAGCTACAGCAGTGTCTTCCATCACTGGTGTCAGACTCAGCAGTGTCTTCCATCACTGGTGTCAGACACAGCAGTGTCTTCCATCACTGGTGTCAGACACAGCAGAGTCTTCCATCACTGGTGTCAGACACAGCAGTGTCTTCCATCACTGGTGTCAGACACAGCAGTGTCTTCCATCACTGGTGTCAGACACAGCAGTGTCTTCCATCACTGGTGTCAGACACAGCAGTGTCTTCCATCACTGGTGTCAGCTACAGCAGTGTCTTCCATCACTGGTGTCAGCTACAGCAGTGTCTTCCATCACTGTTGTCAGCTACAGCAGAGTCTTCCATCACTGGTGTCAGCTACAGCAGTGTCTTTCATCACTGGTGTCAGACTCAGCAGTGTCTTCCATCACTCGTGTCAGACTCAGCAGTGTCTTCCATCACTGGTGTCAGACTCAGCAGTGTCTTCCATCACTGGTGTCAGATACAGCGGTGTCTTCCATTACTGGTGTCAGACACAGCGGTGTCTTCCATCACTGGTGTCAGACACAGCAGTGTCTTCCATCACTGGTGTCAGCTACAGCAGTGTCTTCCATCACTGGTGTCAGCTACAGCAGTGTCTTTCATCACTGGTGTCAGACACAGCAGTGTCTTCCATCACTGGTGTCAGACACAGCAGTGTCTTCCATCACTGGTGTCAGCTACAGCAGTGTCTTTCATAACTGGTGTCAGACACAGCAGTGTCTTCCATCACTGGTGTCAGACACAGCAGTGTCTTCCATCACTGGTGTCAGACTCAGCAGTGTCTTCCATCACTGGTGTCAGACACAGCAGTGTCTTCCATCACTGGTGTCAGCTACAGCAGTGTCTTCCATCACTGGTGTCAGCTACAGCAGTGTCTTTCATCACTGGTGTCAGACACAGCAGTGTCTTCCATCACTGGTGTCAGCTACAGCAGTGTCTTTCATAACTGGTGTCAGACACAGCAGTGTCTTCCATCACTGGTGTCAGACATTGGTGTCAGACTCAGCAGTGTCTTCCATCACTGGTGTGTACAGCAGTGTCTTCCATCACTGGTGTCAGCTACAGCAGTGTCTTTCATCACTGGTGTCAGACACAGCAGTGTCTTCCATCACTGGTGTCAGACACAGCAGTGTCTTCCATCACTGGTGTCAGACTCAGCAGTGTCTTCCATCACTGGTGTCAGACTCAGCAGTGTCTTCCATCACTGGTGTCAGATACAGCAGTGTCTTCCATCACTGGTGTCAGATACAGCAGTGTCTTCCATCACTGGTGTCAGATACAGCAGTGTCTTCCATCACTGGTGTCAGATACAGCAGTGTCTCCCCCCACTGGTGCCAGACACCCCCCACCCCCACCCCACACTGGTAAAACCGTGGCAGGCAGAACCATCACTGGAGCCAGCAGCAGTTACCGTGGGATTTCAGTCCTCAGGGAAGAGAGTTCAGGTGTCAGGAAGCAGAACAAGTGTTTCCTGACACGGGTCTTAGTCATGCTAGGACCCACCGACTAACTCAGTCGTATGACTGAAACTGTTCTTGCAGAAATATACCGTCACACTGTGGACGAAATGGACAATGATACAAAGTAACGTGGTTGAAACAATTTACAGTAACATTGGTGGAACAATTCACAGTAACATTCGTTGAACAATTCACGGTAACTCAAGAAATCGTAATGACACGATTGCAAACAAACCATACCTCCGGCCGGGATTGAACCCGCGGTCATAGAGTCTCAAAACTCCAGCCCGTCGCGATAGCCACTAGACCAGCTAGCCACAATAAGATTCATCCAACTAGGTATATTTCTACACCATAGGAAGGCTAACCTTCCTATGGTGTAGAAATATACCTAGTTGGATGAATCTCATTGTGGCTAGCTGGTCTAGTGGCTAACGCGACGGGGTGGAGTTTTGAGACCATGACCGCGGGTTCAATCCCGGCCGGGGGTATGGTTAATTCACGGTAACGTGGCTGGAATAATTCAGAGTAACATGGGTGGAACAATTCACAGCAATATTGGTGGAACAATTCCCAGTAACATGAACAATTTACAGTAACATTGGTGGAACAACTCCCACTAACATAACTGGAACAATTCCCAGTAACATGACTGGAACAATTCCCAGTAACATGGGTGGAACAAATCATGAATAATTCATCCTTTAGTGAGAAAACATCAGGCGATGTTTGGATCCCTCCTGCATCACTTGTCAAGTTACGACTGAGCCATAACATAAGGCAGCAGGTCAGGTGAGGAAGGTGACAAGCCAGGTGGAGTGGCGAAACGTTCTCCTAATAAAGTCTTAGGAGGGTTTTCATGCGTTTCTCTCGTCTACTTCATTATCTACCTACTGAAACAGCGTCACTGGAGAATAACTGAAGGAAAACAGAGGATAAGATATTCTCTCTCTCTCTTTAATCCTCTCTCTCCCTTTCTTTATACCTGGAGAAGGTTTCGCGGATCAACGCCCCCGCGGCCCGGTCTGTGACCAGGCCTCACGGTGGATCAGGGCCTGATCAACCAGGCTGTTACTGCTGACCGCACGCAGCCCGACGTACAAACCACAGCCCAGCTGGTCAGGTACTGACTTAAGGTGCCCATCCAGTGCCTTCTTGAAGACAACCAGGGGTCGATTGGTAATCCCCCTTATGTATGCTGGGAGGCAGTTGTACAGTCTTGATCCCCTGACACTTATTGTGTTGTCTCTTTTCGTGCTAGTGGCACCCCTGTTTTTCATTGGGGGTAATGTTGCATCGTCTGCCGAATCTTTTGCTTTCATAAGGAGTGATTTTCGTGTGCAAGTTTGGTACTAATCCCTCTAGGATTTTCCAAGTGTATACAGTCATGTATCTCTCCCGCCTGCGTTCTAAGGAGAACAGGTTGAGGAACTTCAAGCGTTCCCAGTAATTGAGGTGTTTTATCGCAGTTTTGTGGGCTGTGAAGGTTCCCTGTACATTTTCTAGGTCAGCAATTTCACTTGTCTTGACAGGTGTTGTTATTGTGCAGAAATATTCCAGCCTAGATAGAACAAGTCATTTGCAAAGAGTGGGAGCGAGTACTGTACCTTGTGGAACAGAGCTTTTCACAGTAGCCGCCTCAGACTTTACTCTTTGTGTTATATTTGTTAAGAAATTATAGATCCATCTACCAACTTTTCCTGATATTCCTTTATCTCACATTTTGTGCGTTATTACACCATGGTCACACTTGTCAAAGGCTTTTGCAAAATCTGTGTATACTACATCTGCATTCTGCTTGTCTTCTAGAGCATCCAGGACCTTGTCATAGTGGTCCAGTAGTTGGGACAGGCAGGAGCGACCTGCTCTAAACCCATGTTGCCCTGGGTTGTGCGACTGATGAGTGGCGATCTTGCTTCTTAGAACCCTTTCAAAGATTTTTAATGTATAGGATGTTAGCATTATCGGTCTGCAGTTCTTTGCTATTGCTTTACTGCCCCCTTTGTGGAGTGGGGTTGAGTCTGTCGTTTTCAGCAGCTGTGGGACGACCCCTGTGTCCATGCTCCCTCTCCATAGGATGTTAAAAGCACATAATAGGGGTTTCTTGCAGTTCATGATGAACACGGAGTTCCATGAGTCTGAGACTGGGGCAGAATGCAAGGGTATGTTATTTATCGCCTTTTCGAAGTCATTTGGCATCAGGATAATATCAGGTAGGTTTGAGTCTACCAAATTTTGTCTTGTTCATAAAAAAATTCATTTAGGTCTTCGATTCTCAGTCTGGTTAGCGGCTCGCTAAAAACCGAGTCATATTGGGACTTTAGTAGCTCACTCATCTCCTTGCTGTCATCTGTGTAGGATCCATCTCGTCTAAGTAGGAGCCCAATAGTGGATGTTGTTCTCGACTAAGATTTGGCATAAGAATTTTTTTTTTTTCAATTTCATTTATGGCTTTTAGTTTTTCCCGCGTTTCTTGACTCCTGTAAGATTCCTTTAGCTTAAGTTCGATGTTTGTTATTTCTCTGATCAGTGTCTCCCTTCGTATTACATATATATTGGCCTCCTTTAGCCGCTCTGTTATTCTTTGCCTTCACCTGTATAGAAAGCGCCTTTCACTTTCTAGTTGACATCTTCTCTTCCTTTTCCTTGAGCACACCTCGAGTGTCACAGTGTTAATTTGTTCTTGACATATGTTTGAATCCGTGTTGCTTAGTCTATCTTCACAGTTCATATAATTTAGGACTTGGTTGACTTGGTCCCACCTTATGTTTTTGTTATTGAAGTTGAATTTGGTGAAGGCTCCCTCGTGACTGATCACATTTTGTTGGTCTGGGGCCCCGCACATACATGTCTGAACCTCTATTATGCTGTGATCTTAGTATATTGTTTTTGATATGGTAATATTTCGTATCAGATCATCATTGTTAGTGAAGATTAGGGCCAGCGTATTCTCCAATCTTGTTGGTTCTATTATCTGCTGGTTTAAAGTGAATTTGGGGCAGAGATTTTAAAGCTCGTGTGTATGAGTTTTCATCTGAGCTGCTTCCTGGTGTTATATCTGCTACAATATTATTTGCTACATTCCTCCATTTTAGGTGCCTTAGGGTGAAATCCCCCAGGAGCAAGATGTTTGGGGAAGGAGCTGGAAGAATTTCCAGGCAGCGGTCTATTTTCAAAAGCTGTTCCTGGAATTGTTGGGAAGTTGCATCTAGAGGCTTGAATACAACCACAATGACCAGGTTTTGGTTCTCGATCTTTGCAGCCAAAACTTCAACTACATCTCTTTCTCTCTTTATCCTCTCTCTTTCTTTATCCTCTCTCCCTTTCTCTCTATCCTATCTCCCTTTCTTTATTCTCTCTCTCCTTTTCATTATCCTCTCTCCCTTTATCCTCTCTTTCTCTTTGACACAAGATTTTTATAAGGTCTCTCTCTCTCTCTCTCTCTCTCTCTCTCTCTCTCTCTCTCTCTCGTGAGTTACAGGGAAAATCTTAGAGTACGGAAACCCGGTGTTGAGTTGAAGGCGTCACTCCATCCTGGTAAAGTCCTGTGGTCTTCCGCTGACAGGTTGTGATACTTGCAGTGACTTTACTTGGAATTTCTTCCTGCCTTTCTTTCTTCCTTCCTACAACACCACCACAGTCACTACCAACGTGTCTGCTTCTTACTGTCGTCAACTGTCACTCTCATAAATATGTTAATGCTGACATCAACGTGTTAATGTCACTAACCTGTTATTGTCGTCAACTTATTACTGACGTCATCAACTTACTACTGACGTCATCAACTTGTTACTGTCATCAACTTGTTAATGTCATCACCTTGTTAATGTCATCAACTTGTTACTGTCATCAACTTGTTAATGTCATCACCTTGTCAATGTCATCAACTTGTTGTCATCACATCGTTACTGTCATCACCTTGTTAATGTCATCAACGTGTTGTCATCACCCTGTTACTGTCATCACCTTCTTATATCAACTTGTTACTGTCATCAACTTGTTAATGTCATCATCAACTTGCTACTGTTGTCATCAACTTGTTAATGTCATCATCAACTTGCTACTGTTGTCATCAACTTGTTGCTGTCATCAACTTGTTGCTGTCGTCATCAGCTTGTTACTGTCGTCATCAACTTGTTGTCATCACCTTGTTAATATCATCAACTTGTTACTGTCATCAACTTGTTACTGTCATCAACTTGTTACTCTCAACTTGTTACTGTTGTCATCAACTTGTTACTGTCGTCAACTTGGTACTGTCATCAACTTGTTAATGTCATCAACTTGTTACTATCGGCATCAACTTGTTACTGTCAACTTGCTACTGTCGTCATCAACTTGTTACTGTAGTCAACTTGTTAATGTCAACAACTTGTTGCTGTAGTCATCAACTTGTTACTGTCATCAACTTGTTACTGTCGTCATCAACTTGTTAATGTCAACAACTTGTTACTGTCATCAACTTGTTAATGTCATCAACTTGTTACTGTCGACTTGTTACTGCCGTCAACTTGTTACTGTCGTCATCAACTTGTTACTGTCGTCATCAACTTGTTACTATCATCAACTTGTTACTATCGTCATCAACTTGTTACTGTCAACTTGTTACTGTCATCAACTTGCTACTGTCGTCAACTTGTTACTATCATCAACTTGTTACTGTCGTCAACTTGTTACTGTCATCAACTTGTTAATGTCATCAACTTGTTACTGTCATCAACTTGTTACTGTCGTCATCAACGTGTTACTGTTGTCATCAACTTGTTACTGTCGTCGTTAACTTGTTACTGTCGTCATCAACTTGTTACTGTCGTCATGAATTTGTCATCACCTTGTTAATATCAACTTGTTACTGTCGTCAACTTGTTACTGCCATCAACTTGTTAATGTCATCATCAAATTGTTGTCATCAACTTGTTACTGTCGTCATCAACTTGTTACTGTCGTCGTCAACTTGTTACTGTCGTCGTCAACTTGTTACTGTCGTCATCAACGTGTTACTGTCATCAACTTGTTACTATCATCAACGTGTTACTGTCATCAACTTGTTACTGTCAACTTGTTACTATCGTCATCAACTTGTTATTGTCGTTGTCAACTTGTTACTGTCATCAACTTGTTACTGTCGTCGTCAACTTGTTACTGTCGTTATCAACTTGTTACTGTCGTCGTCAACTTGTTACTGTCGTTATCAACTTGTTACTGTCATCAACTTGTTACTGTCATCAACTTGTTACTAATACCATCAACTTTCACTGTTATCATCAACATGCTACAAGGTTCAAGTCACTCTCACAACAGAAATCATAATCATATTACTCTGAACACACAATTCACTGTGAGAGAGTTGTGGGAGTGTTTGCCCTCACAGTCCTGCCAGGAGCCAGGCTTGTTTTGTTGAGTGCCTGCTCAACCAGGCTGTTCCTTTTGGCAGCCCATTGGTACACAAAGCCATCACAGCCTGGCGGATCTGGCACAAGGCGGAGGCAGTGATCAAGTGTTCTTGGCAAGATTTCTACACTTGTTCCAGCAGTGCTACTACACTTGTTCCAGCAGTGTTTCTACACTTGTTCCAGCAGTGTTTCTACACTTGTTCCAGCAGTGTTTCTACACTTGTTCCAGCAGTGTTTCTACACTTGTTCCAGCAGTGTTTCTACACTTGTTCCAGCAGTGTTTCTACACTTGTTTTAGCAGTGTTTCTACACTTGTTCCAGCAGTGTTCCTACACTTGTTCTAGCAGTGTTTCTACACTTGTTCCAGCAGTGTTTCTACACTTGTTCCAGCAGTGTTTCTACACTTGTTCCAGCAGTGTTTCTACACATGTTCCGGCAGTTTCCACAACTGTTCCAGCAGTGTTACCACAATTGTTCCAGCAGTGTTTCTGATAGATTTGCTGACAGTTACTGAACCATAATAATGTTAACAGTGTTCAATTACCCTGTCCACAACAACCCTGTTTTCCAATAGGTTTATATTACACTGGGTTTAATTTACATTGGGTGTATTTTACACTGGGTTTAATTGACACTGGGTTTATTTTACAGGAACAGAGTTTTGTTTACAAATGTTGATGCGTAGCACCTGGCCCAAGTTACAGCATTTGTCTTTTTTGGTGTGTGTGTGTGTGTGTGTGTGTGTGTGTGTGTGTGTGTGTGTGTGTGTGTGTGTGTGTGTGTGTGTGTTCTACTGAACATTAAGGGCCGAGATAGATAATGAGAGATAAAAAGATATATATTATATTATTTTTTTTTTTATTATCACACCGGCCGATTCCCACCAAGGCAGGGTGGCCCGAAAAAGAAAAACTTTCACCATCATTCACTCCATCACTGTCTTGCCAGAAGGGTGCTTTACACTACAGTTTTTAAACTGCAACATTAACACCCATCCTTCAGAGTGCAGGCACTGTACTTCCCATCTCCAGGACTCAAGTCCGGCCTGCCGGTTTCCCTGAATCCCTTCATAAATGTTACTTTGCTCACACTCCAACAGCACGTCAAGTATTAAAAACCATTTGTCTCCATTCACTCCTATCAAACACGCTCACGCATGCCTGCTGGAAGTCCAAGCCCCTCGCACACAAAACCTCCTTTACCCCCTCCCTCCAACCCTTCCTAGGCCGACCCCTACCCCGCCTTCCTTCCACTACAGACTGATACACTCTTGAAGTCATTCTGTTTCGCTCCATTCTCTCTACATGTCCGAACCACCTCAACAACCCTTCCTCAGCCCTCTGGACAACAGTTTTGGTAATCCCGCACCTCCTCCTAACTTCCAAACTACGAATTCTCTGCATTATATTCACACCACACATTGCCCTCAGACATGACATCTCCACTGCCTCCAGCCTTCTCCTCGCTGCAACATTCATCACCCACGCTTCACACCCATATAAGAGCGTTGGTAAAACTATACTCTCATACATTCCCCTCTTTGCCTCCAAGGACAAAGTTCTTTGTCTCCACAGACTCCTAAGTGCACCACTCACTCTTTTTCCCTCATCAATTCTATGATTCACCTCATCTTTCATAGACCCATCCGCTGACACGTCCACTCCCAAATATCTGAATACGTTCACCTCCTCCATACTCTCTCCCTCCAATCTGATATTCAATCTTTCATCACCTAATCTTTTTGTTATCCTCATAACCTTACTCTTTCCTGTATTCACCTTTAATTTTCTTCTTTTGCACACCCTACCAAATTCATCCACCAATCTCTGCAACTTCTCTTCAGAATCTCCCAAGAGCACAGTGTCATCAGCAAAGAGCAGCTGTGACAACTCCCACTTTGTGTGTGATTCTTTATCTTTTAACTCCACGCCTCTTGCCAAGACCCTCGCATTTACTTCTCTTACAACCCCATCTATAAATATATTAAACAACCACGGTGACATCACACATCCTTGTCTAAGGCCTACTTTTACTGGGAAAAAATTTCCCTCTTTCCTACATACTCTAACTTGAGCCTCACTATCCTCGTAAAAACTCTTCACTGCTTTCAGTAACCTACCTCCTACACCATACACTTGCAACATCTGCCACATTGCCCCCCTATCCACCCTGTCATACGCCTTTTCCAAATCCATAAATGCCACAAAGACCTCTTTAGCCTTATCTAAATACTGTTCACTTATATGTTTCACTGTAAACACCTGGTCCACACACCCCCTACCTTTCCTAAAGCCTCCTTGTTCATCTGCTATCCTATTCTCCGTCTTACTCTTAATTCTTTCAATTATAACTCTACCATACACTTTACCAGGTACACTCAACAGACTTATCCCCCTATAATTTTTGCACTCTCTTTTATCCCCTTTGCCTTTATACAAAGGAACTATGCATGCTCTCTGCCAATCCCTAGGTACCTTACCCTCTTCCATACATTTATTAAATAATTGCACCAACCACTCCAAAACTATATCCCCACCTGCTTTTAACATTTCTATCTTTATCCCATCAATCCCGGCTGCCTTACCCCCTTTCATTTTACCTACTGCCTCACGAACTTCCCCCACACTCACAACTGGCTCTTCCTCACTCCTACAAGATGTTATTCCTCCTTGCCCTATACACGAAATCACAGCTTCCCTATCTTCATCAACATTTAACAATTCCTCAAAATATTCCTTCCATCTTCCCAATACCTCTAACTCTCCATTTAATAACTCTCCTCTCCTATTTTTAACTGACAAATCCATTTGTTCTCTAGGCTTTCTTAACTTGTTAATCTCACTCCAAAACTTTTTCTTATTTTCAACAAAATTTGTTGATAACATCTCACCCACTCTCTCATTTGCTCTCTTTTTACATTGCTTCACCACTCTCTTAACTTCTCTCTTTTTCTCCATATACTCTTCCCTCCTTGCATCACTTCTACTTTGTAAAAACTTCTCATATGCTAACTTTTTCTCCCTTACTACTCTCTTTACATCATCATTCCACCAATCGCTCCTCTTCCCTCCTGCACCCACTTTCCTGTAACCACAAACTTCTGCTGAACACTCTAACACTACATTTTTAAACCTACCCCATACCTCTTCGACCCCATTGCCTATGCTCTCATTAGCCCATCTATCCTCCAATAGCTGTTTATATCTTACCCTAACTGCCTCCTCTTTTAGTTTATAAACCTTTACCTCTCTCTTCCCTGATGCTTCTATTCTCCTTGTATCCCATCTACCTTTTACTCTCAGTGTAGCTACAACTAGAAAGTGATCTGATATATCTGTGGCCCCTCTATAAACATGTACATCCTGAAGTCTACTCAACAGTCTTTTATCTACCAATACATAATCCAACAAACTACTGTCATTTCGCCCTACATCATATCGTGTATACTTATTTATCCTCTTTTTCTTAAAATATGTATTACCTATAACTAAACCCCTTTCTATACAAAGTTCAATCAAAGAGCTCCCATTATCATTTACACCTGGCACCCCAAACTTACCTACCACACCCTCTCTAAAAGTTTCTCCTACTTTAGCATTCAAGTCCCCTACCACAATTACTCTCTCACTTGGTTCAAAGGCTCCTATACATTCACTTAACATCTCCCAAAATCTCTCTCTCTCCTCTGCATTCCTCTCTTCTCCAGGTGCATACACGCTTATTATGACCCACTTCTCGCATCCAACCTTTACTTTAATCCACATAATTCTTGAATTTACACATTCATATTCTCTTTTCTCCTTCCATAACTGATCATTTAACATTACTGCTACCCCTTCCTTTGCTCTAACTCTCTCAGATACTCCAGATTTAATCCCATTTATTTCCCCCCACTGAAACTCTCCTACCCCCTTCAGCTTTGTTTCGCTTAGGGCCAGGACATCCAACTTCTTTTCATTCATAACATCAGCAATCATCTGTTTCTTGTCATCCGCACTACATCCACGCACATTTAAGCAACCCAGTTTTATAAAGTTTTTCTTCTTCTCTTTTTTAGTAATTGTATACAGGAGAAGGGGTTACTAGCCCATTGCTCCCGGCATTTTAGTCGCCTCATACGACACGCATGGCTTACGGAGGAAAGATTCTTTTCCACTTCCCCATGGACAATAGAAGAAATAAAAAGAACAAGAGCTATTTAGAAAAAGGAGAAAAACCTAGATGTATGTATATATATATATGCATGTGCGTGTCTATGAAGTGTGACCAAAGTGTAAGTAGGAGTAGCAAGATATCCCTGTTATCTTAGCGTGTTTATGAGACAGAAAAAGAAACCAGCAATCCTACCATCATGCAAAACAGTTACAGGTTTTTGTTTCACAGTCATCTGGCAGGACGGTAGTACTTCCCTGGGTGGTTGCTGTCTACCAACCTACTACCTATATATATATATATATATATATATATATATATATATATATATATATATATATATATATATATATATATATATATATATATAGAGAGAGAGAGAGAGAGAGAGAGAGAGAGAGAGGGACGTCTTTGATTATAACCCGGAGAAAGTCATGTAATGTTATATTGAGAAACTACTAATTATGAGTGCGTCACATACACGTGAACAGTGTGTGCGTGTGTGTGTAAAGTGCGTTTTAAAGTGATGCACTCAGTATCACACAAGCACTTTAAAGCCCATAGCGCAGGTGTGCAACGAGAGAGAAGATAGCACAGTGATTACATTTCTCAAAATTATCTCCAAAGATATCGGAGTTGCTTTTGATGTTACACTGATTAAAAATGACACGAACTATTGGACTTGAAGGAGACGCAAAGATGAGATACTTCAAACAGGAGAGACAGTATACACAACTCACACATGGGAGACACAAGCTGATGACGATGTTTCCATCCCACTTGGACCACTGACAAGTCACACTAACAAGATACTACCTTGTGTTGTTTATATCACGGTATTGTGGTCTGTATTTACCTGCTGCTTGCACACACTCTCCCTTTTTACCTATTCCTTCCTCCCCCTCCCCCCCGTCTCTCTCTCTCTCTCACATACACAAATCTAAGAAAATAATCAACTTTGCGTTGACGTCATCTTGAGTGGTACAGGAGAGTTAAATTCTGTGTGTTATGGATAATGTTTGGCAGCCTGGCACACCAGCTGCAGTGAACCTTACGTTACCAGCAATGTTAACTTGTACTATACTTGACTTCGGAGAAATGGTACTAGAAGGGAAAGAAGGAATGGGAGAAGGAGGAAGAGAAACTATGAGGAAAATGAGGAGAAAGGGGGAAACTAAGCGAAAGAGACAGTGGAAGGGAAATGGAAAAAAAAAGTAGAAATGGATAGGATTTCTGAAGAGTTTCAATCCAAGTAAATATTGAGTGTTAGGTGAGTAAGACACCTGTGTTCCTTCTGGCATTTTAAGAGGCGAGTCAGTTTCTGTCTCCTAATATCATGTTTATTTTTTCCCCTATAATCTACCTCGTCCATAATTACTATCACATTTGCTTTGTCTGTTTCGTAAGGTGAAGTCCAGGATCTTTCCTTAATTCATGATATAACTTAACAAATGTCCTCAAAGATTTGTTAAGTTATACCATGAATTAAGGAAAGATCCTGGACTTCACCTTACGAAACAAAGGAACTGCGATAGTAATTATGGACAAGGGAGATTATATGTGAAAAGTAAACCTGATATTAGGAGACAGAGAAACTGACGCACCTCTAATGAGACGACAGATGTAATGTAAAAGGTTTAGAAAGCTGACAAGTTGAAACATGTGGAAGAGGGACTGATTACCTCCAACTCCTCTGTATTGGACTGAAGAAGCCATTGACTGGTGAAACTTTTCCACAATAAAGATTCCCAAATGTTGCACAAGTGTCTCAATCTTCAATGAGAAGTTTCGTCTACCAGAGATTTTATCACTGATAGAGGAAACGTCTTGTGGAGAAAACATCAGTATATTCTACCACAGTATATTATACCACAGTATATTCTACCACAGTATATTCTACCACAGTATATTCTACCACAGTATATTCTACCACAGTATATTATACCACAGTATATTCTACCACAGTATATTCTACCACAGTATATTCTACCACAGTATATTATACCACAGTATATTCTACCACAGTATATTATATCACAGTATATTCTACCACAGTATATTATACCACAGTATATTCTACCACAGTATATATCACAATATATTCTATCACAGTATATTCTACCACAGTATATTCTACCACAGTATATTCTACCACAGTATATTCTACCACAGTATATCACAGTATATTCTACCACAGTATATTATATCACAGTATATTCTACCACAGTATATTCTACCACAGTATATTCTACCACAGTATATTATATCACAGTATATTCTACCACAGTATATTCTACCACAGTATATTCTACCACAATATATTCTACCACAATATATTCTACCACAATATATTCTACCACAGTATATTCTACCACAGTATATTCTACCACAATATATTCTACCACAGTATATTCTACCACAATATATTCTACCACAGTATATTCTACCACAATATATTCTACCACAATATATTCTACCACAATATATTCTACCACAATATATTCTAGCACAATATATTCTAGCACAATATATTCTACCACAATATATTCTACCACAATATATTCTAGCACAATATATTCTAGCACAATATATTCTAGCACAATATATTCTAGCACAGTATATTCTAGCACAGTATATTCTAGCACAGTATA
>NC_091359.1:17871318-17886318 GCF_038502225.1 Cherax quadricarinatus | reverse complement strand
AAGAGTACCTAATTACCATTATTATTATATGGAGCGCTAAACCCGTAGGGGGAATGGAAGGCATTCAGATAACCGAAACACAGATCCAATTCCCTAGATCAAGAGCCCCTCACCAGCATCAAGGAACCTCCCTTGAGGGGTCGTAATTACCAAGATTTTGACACATCAATTTACAAACTAAGACCTGTTTCCCTACCTTAGCTTATTTTAAAGTCCAGCCCCAAGGTATACAAGCCTCCCCAGGTGATTAACATCCAGGTACCTGTTGCGACCAGGTGGACACCTGCAGCAGGTGTAATTAGGTGACAATGATAGAATTACTGACAATATGATAGGTAGATCAAATGCTACATTTTATTGTAGCAACGTTTTGCTCTCCAAGAGCTTTGTCAAGCCGTTGGAAATCTCCTGGAGAGCGAAACGTTGCCACAATAAAATGGCACACTAGTTCCACTTGTGTTCTTGAACCAGGTCACTAGTGTGTGTGTGTGTGTGAGAGAGAGAGAGAGAGAGGCTTCAGTAGGTCAGATCAGATATAAACACCTACTTGCGTTATCAGCCCCCGCTGACCGGCGTCACGCTGTCTGTTCCAGATCAACCAGGCTGTGATGGCTGACACCCATCACCTGAGACTGACAGCTACGTAGACCTACTTACTGCTAGCAGCAACAGCCTGCCTAACTGGTTAATCAGGCTGCTGCTGCTGCTGTTACCATCGATCACTATAACAAGTAACGTCATACGAACACGTACGTGGTGTACGTGAAGGTGACTTTAAGATTGTGTACGTGAAGGTGACTTTAAGGTGATGTACGTAAAAGTAACTTAGTTTGTGATATACGTGGAGGTTAACTTACTTTAGGTTATGTACGTGAAGGTGATCTTGTGTACACGTCAGTGCAAAACAACCCTGATTTACTGTCGCAGTCAGGAGGTAGGGAGACGGAGCAAGCTCTAGCCTGTGTACGTACAACACTTGGTGAGGAGTCCCCGTGGGACTCATTATTACTAACAGTGGTAAAGAAGCGCTAAACCCATAAGGGGGTAGTGGGAAAGTGGGAGGCAATCAGGTTCGATGCAAGAAAAGGTAACTCAAGCGCAAGTACTAAGATCAGAAAATCCTTTAAAAGAGTCAAGTTGTGAGGGGGATATCTCTGAGTAGTGACGGCTACAAAGGCACAGTATGTACATTTGGATTCCTAATGTGGGACCTTTGCCTCCTTCACCTCCTTCATGACTACCCATGTTCACGGCTGTCTGAGTAGCAAGTTCATACTGGTGTTCAGTAGGCTGGAATATTATAGTGAACCTGGTCAGGGTGGTATAATGCACTGCTGCTGGTCACCATACTCTCACCTGACACCCCTCACACACACACAATCACACACACATCCCTTGAAACTGAACAACTACCTGAGGTATGGAAGACGGCAAATGTAGTTCCCATTTTTAAAAAAAACGAGACAGAAAAGAGGCGCTAAATTACAGACCAGTATCACTGACGTGTATAGTATGCAAAGTCTTGGAGAAGATTATTAGGAGGAGAGTGGTAGAGCACCTGGAACGGAACAAAATTATAAATGACAACCAGCACGGTTTCACGGAAGGCAAATCCTGTGTCACAAACCTTCTGGAGTTTTATGACAAAGTAACAGAAGTAAGAGACGACAGAGGAGGGTGGGTTGATTGCATCTACTTGGACTGCAAGAAGGCCTTCGACACAGTTCCTCACAAGAGATTAGTGCAGAAACTAGAGCATCACGCGCATATAACGGGAAGGGCACTTCAAAGGATCAGAGAATACCTGACAGGGAGGCAACAACGAGTCATGGTGCGTGATGAGGTATCACAGTGGGCACCTGTGACGAGCGGGATCCCACAGGGGTCGGTCCTAGGACCAGTGCTATTTTTGGTATACGTGACAGCCTTGCCTGCCAAGCCAGCTTTCCACCCCTGCTGTGCTCATCGTTACAAGTTATCAAGCCAGTCTGTGTGAGGGGTTAAGCCAAAATCCTGGAAGGAATGGTCCCAAATCTGCACAACACAGAAATCACTCCCTACGAAAGTAAAAGACCGGGCAGGCGATGCAAAATGCCCCCAATAAAAAGTAGGGGCGCCATTGGTACACTAAGGGAAAATACCATAAGTGTCTGGGGCCCAAGATTGTTCAACAGCCTCCCATCAAGCATTAGGGTAATTGCCAATAAACCCCTGGCTGCCTTCAAGAGAGAGTTGGACAGATACCTAAAGTCAGTGCCAGATCAGCCGGGCTGTGGCTCGTATGTTAGACTGCGTGCGACCAGCAGTAACAGCCTAGTTGATCAGGCCCTGATCCATCGGGAGGCCTGGACATGGACTGGGCCGTGGGGGCATTGATCCCCGGAATAACCTCCAGGTAACCTCCAGGTTCAACAGGTACAGGTAAGCCAGCCAGCAACTAACCCAGGTGACTAACCCAGTACTCAAGCAAGCCATGTGGGTATAGTCTTCTTCATCGCTCTGTGCTTCAAGTTCCAAGCCATTCTGTGTGTTTTATCATCCCTGTGGTGTTGTGGTATTTTGTGGGTTTGTTTTTAAGCCAGACGGCTTAGAATATTTTTGTGCCTAGTGTGGGTGTCCCCAGAGTGGCTTACACCGTTCATCCCATAGGCCCAGTCACCATGCAGTGTCTCACCACCCCGCTGCCTCAACCACCCACCTCACCCACTACCACTGTTTTTGTACCCTTATTACGGGTTCTAGCCTCATATTTTTAAGGACCACATAGGGGGTCAAGAATCAGGAGTGTTCCTTCGTCAGTTGTGCATGCACCATCGTAAAAGCCTCCTGTGTGAGTTCATCATCGATTTAAGCGCAAATTCTTCGAGGCGTCACGTGTGGAGTAGGAATGCAGCCAGCCACGAGACTCCACCACCTTCCTCCACCATCCCACCTCTGCCACCAATGTGTCGTGGGGGTTCGAAAGGAGATATGATGGTTGAAGATAAACACACTTGTGGATGGTAACACTATATATTGTCAGACTGTGGTAAGGGAGGCCCAGCCTGCCTTGTTGCCTGTTGTAGACCTGTCCGTGGACTGAGGAAGTTACAGAGGTACTCATGCACACATGTGCATCATGTGACGTCACACAAACTGGTCCCTAGGCCTAGCAAAAGGGGTCGTGTATATAAAACATATGGATGGTGCTAACTATGGTACTCAGATAAGCTATACAACACATGTAAGGGGATCAGCAACTATGCTGACATCAGAGGTGTCCCTGTTCGCAGATGATGTGAAGTTAATGAGGAGAATTAAATCAGATGAGGATCAGGCAGACCTTCAAAGAGACCTAGACAGGCTGGACACGTGGTCCAGCAACTGGCTTCTAGAATTTAACCCCGCCAAATGCAAAGTCATGAAGATTGGAGAAGGGCAAAGAAGACTGCAGACAGAGTATAGGCTAGGTGGCCAACGACTGCAAACCTCGCTCAAGGAGAAAGATCTTGGCGTGATTATAACACCGAACATGTCTCCGGAAGCACACATCAACCAGATAACTGCTGCAGCATATGGGCGCCTGGCAAACCTGAGATTAGCATTCCGTTACCTAAGTAAGGAATCTTTCATGAAACTGTACACCGTGTATGTCAGGCCCATACTGGAGTATGCAGCACCAGTTTGGAATGCGCACCGGGTCAAGCACGTTAAGAAATTAGAGAAAGTGCAAAGGTTTGCGACAAGGTTAGTTCCAGAGCTAAGGGGAATGTCCTATGAAGAAAGGTTGAGGGAAATCGGCCTGACGACACTGGAGGACAGGAGGGATAGGGGAGACATGATAACGACATACAAAATACTGCATGGAATAGACAAGGTGGACAGAGTCAAGATGTTCCAGAGAGGGGACACAGAAACAAGGGGCCACTCTTGGAAGCTGAAGACTCAGATGAGTCAGAGGGATGTTAGGAAGCAGTTCTTCAGTTACAGAGTGGTCAGGAAGTGGTACAGTCTGGCGAGTGATGTAGTGGAGGCAGGTACCATGCATAGCTTTAAGATGAGGTATGATAAAGCCCATGGAGCAGGGTGAGAGAGGACCTACTAGCGTTCAGTGAAGAGGCGGGGCCAGGAGCCGAGTCTCGACCCCTGTAACTACAATTAGGTGAGTACCATTAGGTGAGTGCACACATCCACTCGGCGGGAGTAACAGCATCACAAGTGCTCACGGGTTTTAGCTTTTTTTCTGGACTATCCAAGGTTATTGAAGGAATCATTGAGAGTGGTAGGGGTCAGTTAAGAAGTCGAGAAGTGAAACACAAGCTGTCGAAATCAGAAAGGGGAGGCGAGGGCTACAATTTATATAAAACAAATTGAAAGTGAAACAGTTCCAGAAGTGTGAGGCAGGAGGCCTAGAGCCGGGTGTAGGCAGTGTTGCCACAAGCCAACATTACTGCAAATTCAAAAAGAATAACTGTGACACAAGCCTGAGAGTTAGGTGGAAGTCAAGGATAGATGAGTAAGTGAATAATGGAAACCCAAAAAGCGAAGGAAAAGAAAAGGAAAAAAATATATAATAAAACAAAGAAATCGAAGATAAAATAACCAGCAGTTATTCTTGGGATGTCTGATGCTTTCTCGAAACAACTGTGTCATAATAATGTTTGGTAAGTAAAGTGCATATCTATATGGTTCACTTGGTCGGTAAAGTAATATTATGATAGTGTAGTGCAAGACAACAGTGTATTAGATAAAAACAAGCAAGACAGAGAGCGGTACGATATCTGAGTCGTAACCCAGGCCTCATGCGGCCAGACATCGCTGCCAGTCAGTCAATCAATCAACCAAGTTTATTCTCTATAAGGGTTACAATGTGGGGTTTACAGATTTTGGATATTGTGTGGTTTACATGTTTTAAAATACTAATTACAGAGGGGGCCACTAGGACACCTAGCATGGCTAGGCATTTTGGGCAGACTTAGATTAATTCTTAACTTTAAATTATTACAGATTATGGTATTAAGGCTAAGTGACTACATTATAGTTTGTGAGTTTAACAATGTGAATGCTTTTGTTTTGGCACAATACATAGAGTCTATATTAGAGTATCATAGGCAAACTTATGACTAGTTAGGATTCATTATTTTAAGATTAAGATTCGTATTTCTGTGTTCATAGTCAATGGGTGAGTGAGTGTAAGTGTGAATCACCAGGTGGTTTTCATGTAGTTAGCTGACAGGGTGTATCAGGGAGATAAGATATTTTCTAACTGTAGTTTTGAAAGTGATGAATGTGTCTGCAGTTCTAGAGTTTTCAAGTAGGGTGTTCCAGATTTTAGGCACTTTGATACGCATTGAATTTTTGTAAAGGTTTAGTCGGACACGGGGAATGTCATAGAGATGTTTGTGTCTGGTGTTATGCCTGTGGATCCTGTCACAACTATCAAGAAAGCATTTTAGGTCAAGGTTAATATTGGAATTTAAGGTCCTGTAGATATAGATTGCACAGTAGTAAGTGTGGATGTTCTGAACAGGGAGTAAGTTTAGATCTATGAAGAGTGGGGGAAGGGTGTTGCCATGGATGGGATTTAGTGATTATTCTTACTGCAGCTTTTTGTTGGGTTATTATTGGCTGCAGTTGATCCCCAAGCACAAATAGCATAGGTGAGGTATGGATAAATGACTGAATAGTATAGTGTGAGAAGGGCAGTTTGCAGCACACAATATCATATCTTGGAGAGGATCCCCACCATTTTGGATACTTTTTTTGTTATGTGTTAGATATGGTGCTGAAATTTAGGTTGTTGTCGAGGTATAGACCTAGGAATTTGCCCTCATTATGTCTGGCAAGCAGAGTGTTGCCGATCTTAATGTTAAGTTGTGCAACACCTGCTCTGCTACCAAACATAATGTAGTAGGTTTTGTCAGTGTTAAGTGTAAGTTTACTGTCATCCAAGTCAATATTTTGAGCAGCTCCTCATTGACAATGGTGTTGAGGGTGGCATGATTAGGGTGGGAGATGACGCAAGTCGTGCTGTCAGCAAAGAGAATGGGTTTCAGGTGTTGGGATAGGTTTGGAAGATCATTAATGTAAATGAAGAAGAGCAAAGGGCCAAGGATACTTCCCTGCGGAACTCCAGTATCAAGTGGCTATGTTGATGAGGCTGTGTCTTTAATGGTGACATACTGATACCTATTAGTAAGGTAGGATATGAAATATGCAAGCACATATCCTCTTATACCATAATGGTCAAGTCTGTGGAGTAGGGTGCCGTGGTCTACTGTGTCAAATGCTTTTCTTAGGTCAATAAAAATTCCTAGCAGATATTCCTTATTTTTCAATGCTGTGTAAAGCAGATCTAGCATTTATACAACTGCATCATTAGTGCTTTTATTTTTCCTAAATCTAAATTGGCAGGGGCTGAGTATGTTTTGTGCCGTTATAAATGAATATAGTCTCCTGTGCACGAGTTTCTCGAAGATTTTGGATAGCAATGGTAAGTCTGATATTGGCCTATAGTTGTTTACATCTGCAGGGTCACCACTTTTATGTATTGGTGTAACCCTTGCTGTCTCGAGTAGTGTCGGGAAAATGCTAGTTTCTAGTGACTTGTTAAAAAGTAATGTAACAGCATGCGAAAGGACATGGGCCGCTCGCTTGTACAATAATGGTGGGAAGTGAGACAGATTCCCTGAGTTATTTTTGAGTGACTTTATAATTGCGGTGACTTCCGTGGGCTCAGTTGGTACAAGACAGAAGGAATTTGGAAAATTCCCATCTAGGTAGTCCCCGGCATGGGCGATGGTAAGTGGGATTTTACTAGAGAGATAAGATCCTATGTTTGAGAAAAAGTAATTTATCTTGTTAGCTGTATCAGTGGGATGCAGTGGTGTTTCATTAGGTTTAGTTAGGACAATATTCTTGTTTTTATTTCAGTTTGTGGGTCCCCAGAATCTGGGAAAGTGTTTTCCAGGTCTTTTTTATATCTCCTCTTGTGTCAGTAAATCTGCTGGAGTAGTACAGTTGTTTGGCTTTCTTTATTAATTTGGTGAGAACTGTTGAATATTGTTTAAGAATATCTTTGTATATTAAGCCCTGTCTATATTGCTTGTCATATTGGTGTTTCTTATCAATGCATTTCAGAATGCTGCTGGTTAGCCATGGGCAACCGAGCTGTTTATTCGTGATCTGTTTCGTTTTTAAAGGACAATGTTTGTTGTATAGTCTAAGTATTTTGTTAAGAAAAATGTCTGTCAAATCATCAATACCATTGGCATTGGAGAATTCTGTAGGCCAGTCAACAGTCTCTAGGTCTGCTGTGAAATTCCTTATTGAGGCCTCGTTATGGAGTCTAAATGAAACTTTGTTGTATTCGAGTGGTGGCTTACTAATGTTTGTTAAGAGGAAGGTTGGGTAGTGGTCTGTAGTGCTGTCTGTGATTATCCCTGATTTAAGGGGGGCTAGTATATTGGTCCATATGCGGTCTATTATGGTTGCACTTGTCTCAGTCAGCCTGGTTGGTTTAGTTATTGTTGGTATGAGAAGTGTGTTGTTCATATTGTTGATGAAATCAGTTACAGGCTGATCGTCTAGTAGGTCAAGGTTGATATTGAAGTCTCCAGCTAAGAGAAGGTGGTGCTTGTCCATTTGTCTGTTTGTTGTTAGTGCCTTTAGATTCTCACTGAAATTTGGGATGTTTGTGTGGGGTATCCGGTAAATGGCACCGATTGTTATAGGCGTCTTAATTTAAGTTTTTTCACAGAAAAAATAGCAAAAATGTATTCCCCATATTCATCACTAAAGCAAGTGGTGCTAATACAAGATAGTTGGTTAGAGTAATGGATTGCAATACCACCCCCAACTTGGTATGGTCTACAGTTGTGGATTGCTGTGTATCCTGGCAGTGGGTAGATATCTATGTGTCCTGCTTAAGCCAGGTCTCAGTAACAATAATGCAAACATCATAAGTGGTAAGGTGTGACCCCAAGAAAGATACTAAGGTACAAATCTAGTGCTGTGACTGAAGCACTGTAAATGGAATTAAAACAAAAATAGAGAAGAAACTGAAGTGGGACCAGGAAGTCAGGAGTACCACCACAACGAGTCCACGCTGCCAGCCGCAAGTACTCGCCTAAGCGTGGTGGTTGGGGTCGGTTGTAGGGTCTAGGTTCCTCCAACTATAACGTGAAGGGGTCCTCTCTCAGTGTGAGCAAGGAATAGGATAATAACGAGCAGTAACTGGTACTTAAATCCAGAGGTCAGGGTGGGGAGTCAGGTGTCAATTAGACTAGTGCTCACTAAGATGTACAATAGAGAAGGTAACATTCTACTAGGAAACAGAGCTGTCTAGTAAATACAAAATAGGACTACAAAAATTTGAGTCTATGGTGTAGAGTTTATTAGGCCACACTACACGCACACAAAAGCATGTGAGCACAGACGGTTGTGTTGTGCGTACACACACATACACGAACAGCAGGTATCCCTTGTAAACAGTGACCACTTACACATACACCCTAACCCACCCTCTAGCACACATTAACCCACCCTGAACCACACACCCTCCATCACACTATCCCACACTCGTACACTCCGTCACACACACTCATTCACACTCGCCCACTCTCACCCAAACACACACACACACACACACACACACACAGGGCCAGGAGCATGGACTCGACCCCTGCAACCTCAACTAGGTGAGTACACACACACACACAAGGCATGGCAGACAGCAAATGTAGTCCCAATCTTTAAAAAAGGAGACAGACATGAAGCACTAAACTATAGATCAGTGTCACTGACATGTAGAGTATGCAAAGTCATGGAGAAGATTATCAGAAGAGTGGTGGAACACCTAGAAAGAAATGAGCTTATCAACAACAGCCAACACGGTTTCAGGGATGGGAAATCCTGTGTCACAAACATACTGGAGTTCTATGACGGAGGGTGACAGCAGTAAGACAAGAGAGAGAGGGGTGGGTAGACTGCATTTTCTTGGACTGTAAGAAGGCGTTTGACACAGTTCCACATAAGAGATTAGTGCAAAAACTGGAGGACCAGGCAGGAATAACAGGGAAGGCACTACAATGGATCAGGGAATACCTGTCAGGAAGACAGCAGCAAGTCATGGTATGAGGCGAGGTGTCAGAGTGGGCGCCTGTGACAAGTAGGGTTCCACAGGAGTCAGTCCTAGGATCGGTGCTGTTTCTGGCATTTGTGAACTACATGACGGAAGGAATAGACTCCGAAGTGTCCCTGTTTACAGATGATGTGAAGTTGATGAGAAGAAGTCAAATGAATGAGGACCTGGCAGAACTACAAAGGGATCTGGACAGGCTGCAGACCTGGTCCAGCAATTGGCTCCTGGAGTTCAACCCCACCAAGTGCAAAGTCATGAAGATTGGGGAAGGGCAAAGAAGATTGCAGATGTAGTACAGTCTAGGGGGCCAGAGACTACAAACCTCACTCAGGGAAAAAGATCTTGGGGTGAGTATAACACCAAGCACATTGTGAGGGAAAAGTTCAGTAGATAGGAGTAGCGAGGGAGTATATAGTAACAATAGTTTCATTGCCAGCTACTTGTTAAGGTAGGGTAAGTCAAGCTCCCGCTATTCCCGCCTTTTTTCCCCCACCCAGAAAGTGATAGTTTGACTGCCGGCTGCTTGTTAAGGTAGTGTCAGTCTCGCTCCCACTATCCCTTCCCCTCCCTCTTCCCCCCCCAAAGGTGACGTGTGGGGCTCTGGTCAAACAGTAAATCACTCGACTCACAGCTCCCAACACTACTGTAAGTACATGCCTGCCTTGTATTCTAGTGGATTTATTGATTGAAAGCTTCCCTTTTGACCAATAATAAACTTAGTCCTTTCAGTCTTGCTCTAAGTTGACTGTTGTAATAATCACCACGTCTTTTGGGTATTGTACTTATCATGGAGAGTGATTTCTTAAGCAGTGGGTAACCTGTCTATCTTTTCAGCTTGGATGACAGAGAGGGTCACCTGTCAATCAACGAGTAAAATTGAAGGAGACGGACTAACGTCCTGGAGACGTCCCATATTGGATTTACTTGCCTGTGCACTTGTATAAAGAATCAGGACATAACCCCTCATCATTACAGCGGTCAAGAACCTTATCTCCTGTCATCGGGAAAGATTACTTACGGCCACTAGAATGAGCCAGTGGGTTGTCACCAACACCTGCGATCCCCCCCCCACATCATCAGCAACGGCTACTATTGCAACAACACGCAGTGTCACCAACACCAGACACCCAAGTTTTTAGCGTTGAATTCAGATATCATTTATAGTTTTCATTTTTCATTTTCTTTCATGTAGGATCAGTATTTCATATTTAAGTGTTTTATATTTCATATTTCCTAAATAATAAAGTGTTTATATTTGTCAGTTTTTGTTCTTTTTCTATTCATTAATTTTCCTGAGGAGGAGCCAGCCTGAGTAATACTGACTGAAGTTGTTACAGGGCTGAGTAAGCCTTCACACACATCTGAGGCGCACACCAACCAAATAACTTCTGCAGCATATGGGCGCCTAGCAAACCTAAGAACAGCATTCCGCCATCTTAATAAGGAATCGTTCAGGACCCTGTACACTCTGTACGTTAGGCCCATATTGGAGTATGCGGCACCAGTTTGGAACCCACATCTAGCCAAGCACGTAAAGAAATTAGAGAAGTTGCAAAGGTTTGCAACAAGACTAGTCCCAGAGCTAAGAGGTATATCCTACGAGGAGAGGTTAAGGGAAATCGACCTGACGACCCTGGAGAACAGGAGATAGGGGGGACATGATAACGATATATAAAATACTTAAAGGAATTGACAAGGTGCACAGAGGCAGAATAATCCAGAGATATGACACAGCAACAAGGGGACGCAGTTGGAAGCTGAAGACGCAGATGAATCACAGGGATGTTAGGAAGTATTTCTTCAGTCAGGAAGTATTTCTTCAGTCAGGAAGTATTTCTTCAGGAAGTGGAATAGTTTGGGAAGCGATGTAGTGGAGGCAAGATCCATTTATAGCTTTAAGCAGAGGTATGATAAAGCTCATGGTACAGGGAGAGTGACCCAGTAGCGGCCAGTGAAGAGGCGGAGCCAGGAGCTATGACTCGACCCCTGCAACCACAACTAGGTGAGAACTAGGTGAGTACACAGCCTACCCGCTAGCGCGGCTAAACAAATAAACAGTAAAACTGAAAACCCCTGCATTCTCACACAAACCCCCCCTCCCTCTCCCTCTGCTCCTCCTATTCCTCCTGCTCCCCCCTCTTCCTCCCTCTCTTCCTCCTCCTTCCTTCTTCACTGCTCCTCTTCCTCCACCTCCTCTCCCTCTATCTCTTCTTCTTCCTCCTCCTCCTCCTCCTCTTCCTCTCCCCCTCCTCCCTCTTCTTTCCCTGGTGCAGAGTCTACTAGGCCTCACATCATCATCCTACCCACTCTCTACCACATATATTCCCCACACTCCCCCCTCCCACTCTCTCTCTCTTCCTCTTCTCTTCCACTTCCTCTTCCACTTCCTTCTCCTCTTCCTCTTGCTTTTTCTGGCTCCCCCTCTTTCCTTTCCCTCACTTCCTTTCCCCCTCTCTCCCTGTACCCCTCTATCCTTTCCCCCATCTCTCTCCCCCTCTGCCATTGTCTCCCCCTACCACTCTATCACTCTCCCCCCTCCCTACCTCGCTCCCCCTCTCCCTCCCTACAACAAACATCCCCCCCACACATATGCATGCACTTATGGACTTCCTCCTTCTCTTCCTTCTCTTTCTCCTCTTCCTTCCTCACTTCCTCATCTCTTCCTCCTCTTCCTTCCCCACTTCCTCCTCCTCTTCCATTTTCCCCTCCTCTTCCTCCTCCTCCTCCCTCTCCTTCTCTGGTCTAGAGTCTACTAGGCCTCACAAACACTACACATGCACCAGAGCATGTGAGAACATACTCTGTGCATACACACACATGTACATGAAACCTTACCACCACTGTAAACGCTGATTTTAACCATCCTCTGCCACATATACTCCCCCCTTTCCTCTCTCCATATTTCCATCTCTCATCTTCCTTCTCCTTCCTCTCTTTCTCCCCCTTCCTCTCCCCCTTACTTTTCTCTCACTTCCTTTCCCCCCTCTCACCTCGCACCCCCCTAACCTTCCCCCCATCTTTCTTTCCTTCTGCCACTGTCCCCCCTCCCACTCTCTGTCCCTCCCTCCTCCCTAGCTCCCTCCCCCTCCACACACACACACACACACACACACACACTCGCTCCCAACAAATACATAAGCTCTTTCTGTGGTAAAAAAAAAGAGCAGGATGGAGACCCAGGGGATTGGTGAATGAACCTGGGAGGGAATGTTGGGTGGCAGAGCTCACAAAAAGGGAGGAAGAGTGAGGAAGGAAGCTAGAAGAGCTCAGTAAGAAAATGGAGGGGAGGATAGCTGCAGAGAGCAGGAAATGGGAGCTACAAGCCACAGCAGCAGAAGCTAAGATACAGAGCTTATACGAGGAACTAAATAACCTGAAACAGCCTAAAGAACCAAAGGGAAGTACATCCATGACATCAGGAACTGCTACATCAGTCACATATGAGGAAGCAAAGGAGCTATACTGTATGTGAAGGCCCTATCAGACCCACATAGGGCCCGAGAAAAGACGAGGAGCACATGAACAAATGAGGAGACTAAAGACAATGAAGGAGCTAATGTATATGCAGAGGTTCTAACAGACAACTGCAGTGCCCAGGAACAGATGAGCAGGAAAAAAGACAGACCACTGAGCACAGAGGCATCAGCTATGGAAGAGGTTGACAGAAGGCATGCTTTAATGGGAGGAACTAAATCATCTCAGGGGATGCAAAGGGAAATACAGTGGGAGGACGAAAGGGAGAGGTCAGTTTTTGTCTATGGGCTTCAGGAAGTTGAACTTATGAAGCAAGAAAACAGGAGGAGAACGACATGACACAGTTGACAAATTTTCGGAGAACTAGGTTGTTTGCAAGGGTAAAAAAATGACCAGACAAAGTGATTTTCAAGGTAGAATCAGCTCAAAACAAGATGCTGCAGGAGAAAGCATGACTAAGGGACAAACTGGACTACCAGAGAGAGTACCTCGACCAAACACAAGAAGAAAGGAAGATGCTGAAAGAGAGGATACAACGATGCAAGGAGGAACAAGATACAAGGACAGAGATGAGCAGGATAACCCAGACCCAGGACGAAGAGTAAACACAACCTCCTCCAGAACCACCCTCAGAAGGAATCCAACCACAGCAACCCCAATGCAACCGAACAATCCAAACCAAAACCCCCACACTCTACCCTCTGCCCCCGCCCCTCTCATCACAAACCCCACCCCCACAGCAATCCCAATAGGCTCCCTGCCCCACCCCCTCATTATAACTCCCACCCACACAACCCCCCATAGGTCCTCAACTGGGCTCCTGCTCCCCCAACCCCCACCATTCTCCCTGGACCACAGTTTTAGAAAAGAAGCTGAAGGTTTGGTATATGAACATGGACGGAATAACGAATAAATGTGAGGAGTGGCATGAAAGAATCAAGGAGATGTCCCCAGACATCACAGTAGTCACAGAAACGAAACTCACTGGGATAACAGGATAACAGACACAATCTTCCCACCCAGTTATCAGATCCTGAGGAAAGATAGAAGGAGCAGAGGGGGAAGAGGGGTTGCATTGCTCATTAAAAACCGATGGGGATTTGAGGAAATAGAAGAAATGGATGAAACTGGAGAAAGGGATCATATAGTAGGTACAATTCAGTCTGGGGGAAATAAGGTAGGCATTGCAGTGATGTATAACCTGCCACAGAACTGCAGGAGGCCCAGAGAGGAATATGAAGAGAGCAACAGAGCAATGGTGGACACACTAACTGAGGTGGCGAAAAAAGCTCATTCGTGTAAAACAAAGTTACAGGTTATGGGCAATTTCAACCACAGGACGATTGACTGGGAAAACCTGGAGCCACATGGGGAGCCAAGATGATGGATGTGGTACTGGAAAGCCTCATGCATCAGCACATTAGGGAAACTACCAGAGAAAGAGGGGAGGATGAACCAGCAAGACTGGACCTCACGTTCACCCTGAGTAGCTTGGACATTGTGGACATCACATATGAAGGGCCTCTTGGAGCCAGTGATCACGTGGTTCTGAGCTTTGAATATATAGTAGAGTTACCAGTGGAGAGGGTAACAAGAGTAGAATGGGAAAAACCAAACTACAAAAGAGGGGACTACACAGGTATGGGGAACTTCCTGCAGGAAGTTCAGTGGGAAAGAGAATTGGTAGGAAAGTCAGTAAACGAAATGATGGACTACGTAACAACAAAATACTAGGAGGCTGAGGAAAGGTTTGTTTCCAAGGGCAACAGAAATAATGGGAAGACCAGAACAAGCCCTTGGTTTACCCGAAGGTGCAAGGAGGCAAAAACTAAGTGCATTAGAGAATGGAAAAAGTACAGAAGGCAAAGGACCCAGGAAAATAGATTAATCGAAGAGCCAGAAACGAGTATGCATAGATAAGGAGGGAGGCCCAGCGACAGTACGAAAACAACATAGCATTGAAAGTCAAGTCTGACCCGAAACTGCTGTATTGCCATATCAGGAAGAAGACAGTCAAGGACCAAGTAATCAGGCTGAGGAAAGAAGGTGGGGAGCTCACAAGATATAACGAAGAAGTATGTTAGGAGCTCAACACAAGATTTAAGTATTTACAGGAGAGGCAGAAAGGACTCTGGGAAGACAGAACAGAGGGGTACACCAACAAGGGATATACCAACAAGTGTTGGATGAAATACACACAACCGAGGAGGAGGTGAAGAAGCTGCTAAGCGACCTTGATACCTCAAAGGCGGCGGGACCGGACATCTCTCCATGGGTCCTTAGGGAAGGAGCAGAGATGATCTGTGTGCCACTAACCACAATTTTCAACACATCCCTCGAAACTGGGCAACTACCTGAGGTATGGAAGATAGCAAATGTAGTCCCCATTTTTAAGAAAGGAGACA
>NC_091359.1:17841318-17866318 GCF_038502225.1 Cherax quadricarinatus | reverse complement strand
CTTCCTCCATCCTACCTTCAAGCTTCCTCCATCCTACCTTCAAGCTTCCTTCATCCTACCTTCAAGCTTCCTCCATCCTACCTTCAAGCTTCCTTCATCCTACCTTCAAGCTTCCTCCATCCTACCTTCAAGCTTCCTTCATCCTACCTTCAAGTTTCCTCCATCGTACCTTCAAGCTTCCTCCATCCTACCTTCAAGCTTCCTTCATCCTACCTTCAAGCTTCCTCCATCCTACATTCAAGCTTCCTCCATCCTACCTTCAAGCTTCCTTCATCCTACCTTCAAGTTTCCTCCATCCTACCTTCAAGCTTCCTCCATCCTACCTTCAAGCTTCCTTCATCCTACCTTCAAGCTCCCTCCATCCTACCTTCAGCTTTCCTCCATCCTACATTCAAGCTTCCTTCATCCTACCTTCAAGCTTCCTCCATCCTACCTTCAAGCTTCCTCTATCCTACCTTCAAGCTTCCTTCATCCTACCTTCAAGTTTCCTCCATCCTACCTTCAAGCTTCCTCCATCCTACCTTCAAGCTTCCTTCATTCTTACCTTCAAGCTTCCTCCATCCTACCTTCAAGCTTCCTCCATCCTACCTTCAAGTTTCCTTCATTACCTTCAAGCTTCCTCCATCCTACCTTCAAGCTTCCTTCATCCTACCTTCAAGCTTCCTCCATCCTACCTTCAAGCTTCCTTCATCCTACCTTCAAGCTTCCTCCATCCTACCTTCAAGCTTCCTTCATCCTACCTTCAAGTTTCCTCCATCGTACCTTCAAGCTTCCTCCATCCTACCTTCAAGCTTCCTTCATCCTACCTTCAAGTTTCCTCCATCGTACCTTCAAGCTTCCTCCATCCTACCTTCAAGCTTCCTTCATCCTACCTTCAAGCTTCCTCCATCCTACCTTCAAGCTTCCTCCATCCTACCTTCAAGCTTCCTTCATCCTACCTTCAAGTTTCCTCCATCCTACCTTCAAGCGTCCTCCATCCTACCTTCAAGCTTCCTTCATCGTACCTTCAAGCTTCCTCCATCCTACCTTCAGGTTTCCTCCATCCTACATTCAAGCTTCCTTCATCCTACCTTCAAGCTTCCTCCATCCTACCTTCAAGCTTCCTCCATCCTACCTTCAATCTTCCTCCAACCTACCTTCAAGCTTCCTTCATCCTACCTTCAAGTTTCCTCCATCGTACCTTCAAGCTTCCTCCATCCTACCTTCAAGCTTCCTTCATTCTTACCTTCAAGCTTCCTCCATCCTACCTTCAAGCTTCCTCCATCCTACCTTCAAGCTTCCTTCATTACCTTCAAGCTTCCTCCATCCTACCTTCAATCTTCTTTCCTCCTACCTTCAAGCTTCCTTCATCCTACCTTCAAGCTTCCTCCATCCTACCTTCAAGTTTCCTTCATCCTACCTTCAAGCTTCCTTCATCCTACCTTCAAGCTTCCTCCATCCTACCTTCAAGCTTCCTTCATCCTACCTTCAAGCTTCCTTCATCCTACCTTCAAGCTTCCTCCATCCTACCTTCAAGCTTCCTTCATCCTACCTTCAAGCTTCCTCCATCCTACCTTCAAGTTTCCTTCATCCTACCTTCAAGCTTCCTCCATCCTACCTTCAAGCTTCCTCCATCCTACCTTCAAGCTTCCTTCATCCTACCTTCAAGTTTCCTTCATCCTACCTTCAAGCTTCCTCCATCCTACCTTCAAGCTTCCTTCATCCTACCTTCAAGCTTCCTCCATCCTACCTTCAAGCTTCCTTCATCCTACCTTCAAGTTTCCTTCATCCTACCTTCAAGCTTCCTCCATCCTACCTTCAAGCTTCCTCCATCCTACCTTCAAGCTTCCTTCATCCTACCTTCAAGTTTCCTTCATCCTACCTTCAAGCTTCCTCCATCCTACCTTCAAGCTTCCTTCATCCTACCTTCAAGCTTCCTCCATCCTACCTTCAAGCTTCCTCCATCCTACCTTCAAGCTTCCTCCATCCTACCTTCAAGCTTCCTTCATCCTACCTTCAAGTTTCCTTCATCCTACCTTCAAACTTCCTCCATCCTACCTTCAAGCTTCCTCCATCCTACCTTCAAGCTTCCTTCATCCTACCTTCAAGTTTCCTCCATCCTACCTTCAAGCTCCCTCCATCCTACCTTCAAGCTTCCTTCATCCTACCTTCAAGCTTCCTCCATCCTACCTTCAGGTTTCCTCCATCCTATATTCAAGCTTCCTTCATCCTACCTTCAAGCTTCCTCCATCCTACCTTCAAGCTTCCTCTATCCTACCTTCAAGCTTCCTTCATCCTACCTTCAAGTTTCCTCCATCGTACCTTCAAGCTTCCTCCATCCTCCCTTCAAGCTTCCTTCATTCTTACCTTCAAGCTTCCTCCATCCTACCTTCAAGCTTCCTCCATCCTACCTTCAAGTTTCCTTCATTACCTTCAAGCTTCCTCCATCCTACCTTCAAGCTTCCTCCATCCTACCTTCAAGCTTCCTTCATCCTACCTTCAAGCTTCCTTCATCCTACCTTCAAGCTTCCTCCATCCTACCTTAAAGCTTCCTTCATCCTACCTTCAAGTTTCCTCCATCGTACCTTCAAGCTTCCTCCATCCTACCTTCAAGCTTCCTTCATCCTACCTTCAAGCTTCCTCCATCCTACATTCAAGCTTCCTCCATCCTACCTTCAAGCTTCCTTCATCCTACCTTCAAGTTTCCTCCATCCTACCTTCAAGCTTCCTCTATCCTACCTTCAAGCTTCCTTCATCCTACCTTCAAGTTTCCTCCATCCTACCTTCAAGCTTCCTCCATCCTACCTTCAAGCTTCCTTCATTCTTACCTTCAAGCTTCCTCCATCCTACCTTCAAGCTTCCTCCATCCTACCTTCAAGTTTCCTTCATTACCTTCAAGCTTCCTCCATCCTACCTTCAAGCTTCCTTCATCCTACCTTCAAGCTTCCTCCATCCTACCTTCAAGCTTCCTTCATCCTACCTTCAAGCTTCCTCCATCCTACCTTCAAGCTTCCTTCATCCTACCTTCAAGTTTCCTCCATCGTACCTTCAAGCTTCCTCCATCCTACCTTCAAGCTTCCTTCATCCTACCTTCAAGTTTCCTCCATCGTACCTTCAAGCTTCCTCCATCCTACCTTCAAGCTTCCTTCATCCTACCTTCAAGCTTCCTCCATCCTACCTTCAAGCTTCCTCCATCCTACCTTCAAGCTTCCTTCATCCTACCTTCAAGTTTCCTCCATCCTACCTTCAAGCGTCCTCCATCCTACCTTCAAGCTTCCTTCATCGTACCTTCAAGCTTCCTCCATCCTACCTTCAGGTTTCCTCCATCCTACATTCAAGCTTCCTTCATCCTACCTTCAAGCTTCCTCCATCCTACCTTCAAGCTTCCTCCATCCTACCTTCAATCTTCCTCCAACCTACCTTCAAGCTTCCTTCATCCTACCTTCAAGTTTCCTCCATCGTACCTTCAAGCTTCCTCCATCCTACCTTCAAGCTTCCTTCATTCTTACCTTCAAGCTTCCTCCATCCTACCTTCAAGCTTCCTCCATCCTACCTTCAAGCTTCCTTCATTACCTTCAAGCTTCCTCCATCCTACCTTCAAGCTTCTTTCCTCCTACCTTCAAGCTTCTTTCATCCTACCTTCAAGCTTCCTCCATCCTACCTTCAAGCTTCCTTCATCCTACCTTCGTTTCCTCAATCGTACCTTCAAGCTTCCTCCATCCTACCTTCAAGCTTCCTTCATTCTTACCTTCAAGCTTCCTCCATCCTACCTTCAAGCTTCCTTCATCCTACCTTCAAGCTTCCTCCATCCTACCTTCAAGCTTCCTCCATCCTACCTTCAAGCTTCCTCCATCCTACCTTCAAGCTTCCTTCATTCTTACCTTCAAGCTTCCTCCATCCTACCTTCAAGCTTCCTTCATCCTACCTTCAAGCTTCCTTCATTCTTACCTTCAAGCTTCCTCCATCCTACCTTCAAGCTTCCTCCATCCTACCTTCAAGCTTCCTTCATTCTTACCTTCAAGCTTCCTCCATCCTACCTTCAAGCTTCCTTCATCCTACCTTCAAGTTTCTTCCATCCTACCTTCAAGCTTCCTTCATCCTACCTTCAAGCTTCCTCCATCCTACCTTCAAGCTTCCTTCATCCTACCTTCAAGTTTCCTTCATCCTACCTTCAAGCTTCCTCCATCCTACCTTCAAGCTTCCTTCATCCTACCTTCAAGTTTCCTTCATCCTACCTTCAAGCTTCCTCCATCCTACCTTCAAGCTTCCTTCATCCTACCTTCAAGTTTCCTTCATCCTACCTTCAAGCTTCCTCCATCCTACCTTCAAGCTTCCTTCATCCTACCTTCAAGCTTCCTTCATCCTACCTTCAAGCTTCCTTCATCCTACCTTCAAGTTTCCTTCATCCTACCTTCAAGCTTCCTCCATCCTACCTTCAAGCTTCCTTCATCCTACCTTCAAGTTTCCTTCATCCTACCTTCAAGCTTCCTCCATCCTACCTTCAAGCTTCCTTCATCCTACCTTCAAGCTTCCTTCATTACCTTCAAGCTTCCTCCATCCTACCTTCAAGCTTCCTCCATCCTACCTTCAAGCTTCCTTCATTACCTTCAAGCTTCCTCCATCCTACCTTCAAGCTTCTTTCCTCCTACCTTCAAGCTTCTTTCATCCTACCTTCAAGCTTCCTCCATCCTACCTTCAAGCTTCCTTCATCCTACCTTCGTTTCCTCAATCGTACCTTCAAGCTTCCTCCATCCTACCTTCAAGCTTCCTTCATTCTTACCTTCAAGCTTCCTCCATCCTACCTTCAAGCTTCCTTCATCCTACCTTCAAGCTTCCTCCATCCTACCTTCAAGCTTCCTCCATCCTACCTTCAAGCTTCCTCCATCCTACCTTCAAGCTTCCTTCATTCTTACCTTCAAGCTTCCTCCATCCTACCTTCAAGCTTCCTTCATCCTACCTTCAAGCTTCCTTCATTCTTACCTTCAAGCTTCCTCCATCCTACCTTCAAGCTTCCTCCATCCTACCTTCAAGCTTCCTTCATTCTTACCTTCAAGCTTCCTCCATCCTACCTTCAAGCTTCCTTCATCCTACCTTCAAGTTTCTTCCATCCTACCTTCAAGCTTCCTTCATCCTACCTTCAAGCTTCCTCCATCCTACCTTCAAGCTTCCTTCATCCTACCTTCAAGTTTCCTTCATCCTACCTTCAAGCTTCCTCCATCCTACCTTCAAGCTTCCTTCATCCTACCTTCAAGTTTCCTTCATCCTACCTTCAAGCTTCCTCCATCCTACCTTCAAGCTTCCTTCATCCTACCTTCAAGTTTCCTTCATCCTACCTTCAAGCTTCCTCCATCCTACCTTCAAGCTTCCTTCATCCTACCTTCAAGCTTCCTTCATCCTACCTTCAAGCTTCCTTCATCCTACCTTCAAGTTTCCTTCATCCTACCTTCAAGCTTCCTCCATCCTACCTTCAAGCTTCCTTCATCCTACCTTCAAGTTTCCTTCATCCTACCTTCAAGCTTCCTCCATCCTACCTTCAAGCTTCATTCTTACTCCTGACGCCACAGTCAACATAGAGACCAAGATCCAGTGCTAACTGGGTAAGACTGTTTGTTGTTACCTTGTTAGGGAGTTAGAAAGAAATTTTTAGCACCCTGGCTGTCTGGACCTCTCCTCTCCCCCCCATCACTCTCATAATTCTCCTCTTGGTGGGTGGCGGGGGGGGGGGTGATGTTGTGGAGGGTATATTGCCAAGGGACGATATATCTTTACATAGGGTTTTACAAGGGTAGGTTAAGGATTCCTAACTTTATTTACAAGCTAAAAGCTGCTACCTACATCAGCTCATTTGAAAGCTTTTTTTGTTATTATATACAAATAGTGAACAGCATGAAGTTGGAGATTCTCTCCCTCTCCTTACTCTTCTCACTTCCCATATACTTGTAAATGCAGTAATTACACATCATATAACTCTAAATCTGATCAGTATCATTTCCCCACCTTTCACCATCACACCCTTCTTCCTCCTTCCTCTGTCCCTCCTTCTCTACACAAGAGGGAAGCATCCCCCTGATCAAGCATGCCAGCAACGAGACTTCCTTACTCGTGTGTATTGGAAGCAGCGAGGTTAAGAGGCACCTAAGTTCCTCCGTCTAATAACATGTTCATTTTTCCACTATAATCTACCTTGTACATAATTACTATCACATTTACTTTGTCTGTTTCGTAAGGTGAAGTCCAGGATCTTTACTTAATTCATGGTATAACTTAACAAATATTTGAGGACAACTGTGTTGCGAAACTCAGACCTCTACAACACAATTGTCCTCAAATATTTATTAAGTTATACCATGAATTAAGTAAAGATCCTGCACTTCACCTTACGAAACAGACAAAGTAAATGTGATAGTAATTATGTACAAGGTAGATTATAGTGGAAAAATGAACATGTTATTAGAAGACGGAGGAACTTACCTGCCTCTTAATTAATTCCTCGCCTCAAGTCTTCGAAAGTAACACACCACTCTGTTTCCGTATTAAAATGAACCCAAATATGACCATCTCGCTCAGCTCTCAGTCTTCTGCTGTCTCTGGTTTCAACAACTGTTCTGAGGGACTGACTAACAGATATTTTCTGTTGAATGTCATTTAATTGAGACTAAGAGTCTTAAAGACTGAGACTAGTCTTGAAATTTTTACTTCTTTCAGATTCCTAAGAGTTTATTTCTTTTTACCTTAGATTCCACTAGTGGGCCCCGCCCACCTGTGATGCCGTCTCCACCGCCCACACTTCATCTCTGGTTCTAGAATGTACACTAAGCTTCCACTTGTCTGTGCTGTACATTGATCTATCAAGAGTGAGGGACTGAACACCTCAAAATTGACTTCAAGACCGAGAGACTGAACACTGGGAATACTGCCATGTACACACAGGTGACACGTATACACACACGTGTACACATAGATGACACGTGTACACACAGGTGACACGTGCACACACGTGTACACATGACACGTGTGCACACACGTGTACACATGACACGTGTGCACACACGTGTACACACAGTTGACACGTGTATGCACAGTTGACACGTGCACACACAGTTGACACGTGCACACACAGTTGAGACACACAGTGGTGCTGGATACAGGAGGATACAGGTATCCTCTGTGTTATGTAATGTAACTCATGGTTTTTCAAACTTCTCTACTCTCCTAGTGAAGGGTTCTTGATCCATGAAACCAGAGCTACCCTTCCCTGGATCAAACATGATTACCCAGCAGACGTTGTATTACCCATACAGGTTGAGCGCTCCCGCACTAACATATCAGACAGTAGCGTACAAGGAACTACTTTGAGGAAGCTCTAAAACCGTATGGGAATGATAGGTAACTAGAGGGTGCCTCTAATACCATGGATCATGAGACCTTTAAGTAATATAATAATCATTTTTATTTCTACAAGTACATGGTACAACTTATACAGACCATAGCTGACATCAGTCACATACTGTGTACAAAGCACCTTGTTACGCAGAGCATTTCCCGCAAATTAGGTTAATTTTTTCCCCAGGATGCGACCTACACCAGTTGACTAACACACTGCTAGATGAACATGGACAACAGGTGTCTTAATTAAGGTGGCTCGAACCATGAACCTGTGTGTGAGTTGAGTGCGCTACTAACCAAGCTATGGGACATCTAATTCAACGTTACCAGAATTAACACACATATATAACATCCCTTAACACGTATTGCCCACGGGGTGCACCAACAACTTGGGTGAACAGGGAACCTAGAAAGAGACTGCTAAACAAAGCACGGAACGGGTGAGGTATGAACCCATGGCGAGTGTCATAAAACTCCAGGCCAGTGCGTTTCACAAGATCTCCGACTCACTCGCCATGGGTTCATACCTCATCCATTACCTGGATTGTTTAGCAATCGTGTTAATACGACGTCGTGACCCAACGAAGAAGCTTAGTGTGAGAGTTAGTGGCGGGGGCCACGACCCCTGTAGTCATGTACTGGTATAACACAGTAGTACACAGCTCTGGTGACACCAAGTGATACTTGGTACTAAGACCACACTCAAGCAAGCAACAAGCAAGACACCCGCAAGCAAGACACCAGCCAACAAGCAAGACCCCAGCCAACAACAAGCAAGACACCAACAAGCAACAAGCAAGGCACCAGCCAACAACAAGCAAGACCCCAGCCAACAACAAGCAAGACCCCAGCCAACAACAAGCAAGACCCCAGCCAACAACAAGCAAGACCTCAGGCAACAACAAGCAAGACCCCAGCCAACAACAAGCAAGACCCCAGGCAACAACAAGCAAGACCCCAGCCAACAACAAGCAAGACCCCAGGCAACAACAAGCAAGACCCCAGGCAACAACAAGCAAGACCCCAGCCAACAACAAGCAAGACCCCAGGCAACAACAAGCAAGACCCCAGCCAACAACAAGCAAGACCCCAGGCAACAACAAGCAAGACACCAGCCAACAACAAGCAAGACACCAGCCAACAACAAGCAAGACCCCAGCCAACAACAAGCAAGACCCCAGCCAACAACAAGCAAGACACCAGCCAACAACAAGCAAGACCCCAGCCAACAACAAGCAAGACACCAGCCAACAACAAGCAAGACCCCAGCCAACAACAAGCAAGACACCAGCCAACAACAAGCAAGACACCAGCCAACAACAAGCAAGACACCAGCCAACAACAAGCAAGACACCAGCCAACAACAAGCAAGACACCAGCCAACAACAAGCAAGACACCAGCCAACAACAAGCAAGACCCCAGCCAACAACAAGCAAGACACCAGCCAACAACAAGCAAGACACCAGCCAACAACAAGCAAGACACCAGCCAACAACAAGCAAGACCCCAGCCAACAACAAGCAAGACCCCAGCCAACAACAAGCAAGACCCCAGCCAACAACAAGCAAGACACCAGCCAACAACAAGCAAGACACCAGCCAACAACAAGCAAGACCCCAGCCAACAACAAGCAAGACCCCAGCCAACAACAAGCAAGACCCCAGCCAACAACAAGCAAGACACCAGCAAGCAACAAGACACTAGCAAGCAACAAGCAAGCAACCAGCAAGCAACAATCAAGACACCAGCAAGCAACAAGCAAGACACTAGCAAGCAACAAGCAAGACACCAGCAAGCAACATGACACTAGCAAGCAACAAGACACTAGCAAGCAACAAGACACCAGCAAGCAACAAGACACTAGCAAGCAACAAGACACTAGTAAGCAACAAGCAATACACCAGCAAGCAACAAGACACTAGCAAGCAACAAGCAAGACACCAGCAAGCAACAAGCAAGACACCAGCAAGCAACAAGCAAGACACGAGCAAGCAACAAGCAAGACACCAGCAAGCAACAAGCAAGACACCAGCAAGCAACAAGCAAGACACCAGCAAGCAACAAGCAAGACACCAGCAAGCAACAAGACACTAGCAAGCAACAAGACACTAGCAAGCAACAAGCAAGACACTAGCAAGCAACAAGCAAGACACTAGCAAGCAACAAACAAGACACTAGCAAGCAACATGACACTAGCAAGCAACAAGCAAGACACCAGCAAGCAACAAGCAAGACACCAGCAAGCAACAAGCAAGACACTAGCAAACAACAAGACACCAGCAAGCAGCAAGACACTAGCAAGCAACAAGACACTAGCAAGCAACAAGCAAGACACCAGCAAGCAACAAGCAAGACACTAGCAAGCAACAAGACACTAGCAAGCAACAAGACACTAGCAAGCAACAAGCAAGACACTAGCAAGCAACAAGCAAGACACTAGCAAGCAACAAGCAAGCAACCAGCAAGACACCAGCAACAAGACACTAGCAAGCAACAAGCAAGCAACCAGCAAGACACCACCAAGCAACAAGATACTAGCAAGCAACAAGCAAGCAACCAGCAAGCAACAATCAAGACACCAGCAAGCAACAAGCAAGACACTAGCAAGCAACAAGCAAGACACCAGCAAGCAACATGACACTAGCAAGCAACAAGACACCAGCAAGCAACAAGACACCAGCAAGCAACAAGACACTAGCAAGCAACAAGACACTAGTAAGCAACAAGCAAGACACCAGCAAGCAACAAGACACTAGCAAGCAACAAGCAAGACACCAGCAAGCAACAAGCAAGACACGAGCAAGCAACAAGCAAGACACCAGCAAGCAACAAGCAAGACACCAGCAAGCAACAAGCAAGACACCAGCAAGCAACAAGCAAGACACCAGCAAGCAACAAGCAAGACACCAGCAAGCAACAAGACACTAGCAAGCAACAAGACACTAGCAAGCAACAAGCAAGACACTAGCAAGCAACAAGCAAGACACTAGCAAGCAACAAACAAGACACTAGCAAGCAACAAGCAAGACACCAGCAAGCAACAAGCAAGACACCAGCAAGCAACATGACACTAGCAAGCAACAAGCAAGACACCAGCAAGCAACAAGCAAGACACCAGCAAGCAACAAGCAAGACACTAGCAAACAACAAGACACCAGCAAGCAGCAAGACACTAGCAAGCAACAAGACACTAGCAAGCAACAAGCAAGACACCAGCAAGCAACAAGCAAGACACTAGCAAGCAACAAGACACTAGCAAGCAACAAGACACCAGCAAGCAACAAGCAAGACACTAGCAAACAACAAGCAAGACACTAGCAAGCAACAAGCAAGACACCAGCAAGCAACAAGACACTAGCAAGCAACCAGCAAGCAACAAGCAAGACACTAGCAAACAACAAGCAAGACACTAGCAAGCAACAAGCAAGACACTAGCAAGCAACAAGACACTAGCAAACAACAAGCAAGACACCAGCAAGCAACAAGACACTAGCAAGCAACCAGCAAGACACTAGCAAACAACAAGCAAGACACTAGCAAGCAACAAGCAAGACACTATCAAGCAACAAGACACCAGCAAGCAACAAGACACTAGCAAGCAACAAGCAAGACACCAGCAAGCAACAAGACACTAGCAAACAACAAGCAAGACACCAACAAGACACTAGCAAGCAACAAGCAAAACACCAGCAAGCAACAAGACACCAGCAAGCAACAAGACACCAGCAAGCAACAAGACACTAGCAAGCAACAAGACACTAGCAAGCAACAAGCAAGACACCAGCAAGCAACAAGCAAGACACTAGCAAGCAACAAGCAAGACACTAGCAAGCAACAAGACACCAGCAAGCAACAAGACACCAGCAAGCAACAAGCAAGACACCAGCAAGCAACAAACAAGACACTAGCAAGCAACAAGACACTAGCAAGCAACAAGCAAGACACCAGCAAGCAACAAAACACTAGCAAGCAACAAGCAAGACACCAGCAAGCAACAAGACACTAGCAAGCAACAAGCAAGACACCAGCAAGCAACAAACAAGACACTAGCAAGCAACAAGACACTAGCAAGCAACAAGCAAGACACTAGCAAGCAACAAGCAAGACACTAGCAAGCAACAAGCAAGACACTAGCACGCAACAAGCAAGACACCAGCAAGCAACAAGCAAGACACCAGCAAGCAACAAGCAAAACAGCAGCAACAAGCAAGACAAAAGCAAGCAACAAGCAAAACAGCAGCAAACAACAAGGCAACAGGCAACAAGAGAGGATATCTCTTATGTAAACATTACGCAACTGTGGACCAGAAGTGGCTGGTGTAGTGGCCTCCTGAAGGACACACACACACACACACACACACACACACACACACACACACACACACACACACACACACACACACACACACACACACACACACACACACACACACACACACACACACACACACACACTAGCGACCAGCGAAGAGGGAACCGGGTGTTGTGAATCGACTCCTGCAACCACAGATAGGCGAGTACACACATAAACACAAACACACAGGCCAAGTTTCTGTCGACAAGTGCCTTTGACAACCAGTAAGATAACACACACACACACACACATATACACACACACACACACGAGAAGGTGTAACGAGACCAGACTCTGAACAATCTGAGAAGAGAGATGCAAGTAGATCTGACATTAAATATTTCTCCAGACGTACCATCCTAAGTATATAAAGTACAGAGGGGGTATATAACATATGTAGTATATACAAGACTATTTAATATAATGACGTAATGCACAATGTACGTTAGGTTCAAAATGGAGCTCCGACATGATCGAGAATATGAAGTAGAAAAAATCCAAATGTTTGCAACAAAACTGGTGCAAGGCCTGAGGGAAGTGGGTTATTAGGAGAGATCTGAGGAGCTGGAAGTAACAACCCTAGAAGACAGAAAGAGGAGTTGAACACGATCACATCAAGCTGGAGGCAGGGTACACTGGTGGCACCTTAAGACGAAGAGGAGATATAGGGTTAAGAAGTACCCTTTCAGCCTTCGAATGATGAGTAAGTGGAATGTAGTAGGTAAAGAGGTGCTGGAGGCAAACACTATACACAGCTTCAAGGGTGGGTATGATTGCGCCCTCGAGGCCACAGATCAGTGAAACTATTGGATAAAAAGCAGGAACCAGTTGTGAAACAACCAGTGTAAACACAGCTAGGTGAGCACACACACACACACACACACACACACACACACACACACACACACACACACACACGTGCGTCACACAACACTTGGTCATTTCAGAGATTTTACACAGTATGTGAAAGACATACTAACTGACACTTCCAACTGTTTGATGACACTTACTAAGTCCCTATCTTCCTTTCTGATTCCTTCTCTTCCTTTCTAAGTCCTCCTTTTCCTTTCTACGTTATTCTTCCCCCCTAAATCTCTTCTTCATTTTGCCTACTCCCTCCCTCCGGTTTTCTCTTCCTCCCTCTCACTTGAGATTACTCCAAACACCGGCTGAGTTCACCTCCAAGAGGTCAAGAGTTTGACTGAAGCGTCCACTCTGAGGCGTCTAGTGTCTGAGTGTCAGTAAGTCCACACTGCCCTGTCACCAGTGTCTTGTGGGGAAATACCTGAACCCTCCATGGCACTCAGCGAACCTGCCCAGGGTAGGACCATGAAAATGCCCTAGAGTACAACAGTTAGTTTAAGGGACACATCAGTTCCCCTGTCTTCTAATATGTTATTTTACCCCTATAATCTACCTTGTCCATAATTATTATAGCATTTGCTTTGTCTGTTTCGTAAGGTGAAGTCCAGGATCTGGTATAACTTAACAAATCTTTGAGAACAATTGTGTTATAGATCAAAGCTCAGACCCCTAGAACACACTTGTCCTCAAATATTTTATTAAGTTATACCATGAATTAAGGAAAGATCCTGGACTTCACCTTACGAAAGCAAAGCAAATGTGATAGTAATTATGGATAAGGTAGATTATAGTGGAAAAATAAACATGATATTAGGAGACAGGGAAACTTAGGCGCCTCTTAATATCTTGATTATGCACTCCACACTCATGGTGTGGGTGGTAGTCAAAATATTACAGAGGTACATAATGGATCCAGGAGCTGGACCCCAAAGTTTTGATATCTGAACAAGTTACAGTGGTAATGAACTATTTATATGTTTATATCTGGTCATCATAGTAATGAGTTATTTATGCAGACAGTACAATATAAATCACCTTTATCTAGACTGATGGAGTAAACACATCGACTCAAGGTTCAGGGATTGATTACTTCAGAGTCCTCCTAATCTTCCACCTTTCTCTGCATTGGACTAAAGAAGCCAATGGTTGGTGAAACGTTTCCAGATTAAAGATACCCAAATCTTTCACAAGTGTCTCATTTATCAACTTTTCGGTTGTCGGTTTCAACACAGTACCGTGACTCGGGCAATTCAACAAAAACCCGCACGTTTCGGACCAGCCTGTGACTTGTGATCTGACGATGGTCCAGGACAGAGCGAAACGTCGTCATAGGGGTGGAAGCATAACCTCGAGGTAGTGGAAACATCGTTAAATAAGAGACTATATACACAAACAGCCCGTACATAGGAGAGTGCGGGTTATTTATCTACTGTTCCAGTCACGGTATAGCGCATTTTTTGTTCCTTAAGATTATTATACTCAAGGGGGAAGCGCTAAACCCGTAGGATTATTGAGCGCTTGGGGAAGGGGATGTGGAAGGTATTCAGGTTTAATTCAGGGAACTGGAGAACAGATCCAATTCCCTAGATCAAGAGCCCCTCACCAGCATCAAGGTGGTGTTAAGAGACTATGTTTATGTCACTGGTTTTGACCACTAGTCTGCCACCTTCTACGGTACAGTGACCTGGTCTCACACCCAGCCACTTAAGGTGCAAAGGAAAACTTACAGGACGAAAAATTACCTGTGGACGTTAAGTCTCCTTACACTTGATGCCAATGTTTACCTAAATAGGTACCTGGATGCTAGTTTCCTTACATATGCTACCCATGTTTACCTAGAAGTAAATAGGTACCCGGATGCTAGTTTCCTTACATATATTACCCATGTTTACCTAGAGATAAATAGGTACCTGGATGCTGGTCTCCTTACACCTGCTGCCCCAGGTTTACTTAGAAGTAATTGGGTACCTGAATGCTGGTCCCCTTACAGCTGCTACCCATGTTTACCTAAAAGTACATAGGTACCTGGATGCTGGTCTCCTTATACCTGCCCATGTTTACCTAACCGTAAATAGGTACTTGGTTTTTCTCTAGGTGATAACCCTGGGTTATTAAGACAGGATGGATAATGAGAACATTCAAGACAAGAGATGCCAAGCCAGTGATGACCCTTTTTAAATCACTTGTTCTCTCTAGGCTGAAATACTGTTGTACATTAACATCTCCATTCAGGGAAGGTGAAATTGCAGATCTAGAGAGTGTATAGAGAACCTTTACTGCACATATAAGTTCCATCAAACACCTTAACTACTGGGAACGCTTGGAAGCACTTGACTTGTACTCAATGGAGCGCAGGCGAGAGAGATGTATCATAATCTATACCAGGAAGATCCTGGAGGGACTGGTCCCTAATCTGCGCACAGAAATCACTCCCTACGAAAGCAAAAGACTTGGCAGGCGATGCAACATACCCCAGTAAAAAGTAGGGGCGCCATTAGTACACCAAGAGAAACACAGTAAGTGTCCGGGGCCCAAGACTGTTCAACAGCCTCCCACCAGCCATAAGAGGAATTACCAATAGACCCCTGGTTGTCTTCAAGAGGGAGCTGGACAGATACCTAAAGTCAGTACCTGATCAGCCGGGCTGTGATTCGTACGTTGGACTACGTGCGGCCAGCAGTAACAGCCTGGTTGATCAGGAACTGATCCACCAAGAGGCCTGGTCATGGACCGGGCCGCGAGGGCGTTGATCCCAGGAATACCCTCCAGGTAGATAGTTATGACGACAGCAACTAGCACTGATCTGGCTCTTCTTGCTGGTACATACCGGTAAAACCATGCTGTTGGTGTTGGTAGGGGGCACGAGCCTACTCCCACGCTGTCAAAATGGTTGAATTTGCTTCTTGAGAGCCACTAACAAGCACACTGTTAGTGTTGGCAGCGTGCTTGAGACTGAGAGACCAGCAGTGTCACCATAACACCCACGACACCAGTCTCTCACTGTACCTCAGTAATCACAGCAATACCTAAAATTGCTCCATTTTCTTAACTCAAGACAAGGTTGTGAGACGACCACCTCAATATACCAGGCGCCTCACATGTTAAAGTTGTCTCCCGATCTTCTGAAAATCCTGACAATGGTATTTCAGACGCATCACTTTGACATTGAGTTATTTCTCGCATTCACCGGGAAATCCTGTACACTGACAGCCCCTTTGAAGACGGTTGAACTACAGATCTGGAGAACATGAAGATAAAGAATTTTACACATGTGCAATATCTGGGTATCTTCGTAGACGTTTCGCTATCCAGTGGCTTTATCAGTGCAATACAAGGACACAATGAATATTAAAATGGTATACAATACCGACAGGTTGGTAGGTAAGACACATGAGCAGCAGTTAGGCAACTTAATTCCGAAACGTTTCGCCTACACAGTTTGTTTCAGACTATGGAACAGAACTCTTCTCCAGGCTGAGGGACTGACAACCTCAAATCTCTGACTACAAGGGTGATGGACTGATTACACCGTCTTCACATCTCTACTGCTCCTGCCTACTTTTGTACTCGACTGAAGAAGCCTACTGTGTAGGTGAAACGTTTCGGAATTAAGTTGCCTAACTGTTGCCCATGTATCTTACCTACCAACAAGGACATAATGTGAAGAACGTAGAGTTATATACAATAGATGAGGTAATCAGTCCCTCAACATCGTAGACTTTAAGACTACGATGCTCTTCATCAACTTTAAGACTGAGGGATTGATTACCTCATCTTTTGTATATAATTCTGCATTCTTCGCGTCATGTCCTGGTACTGATAAAGCCACTGGTTGGCGAAACATCTACAAATAATAATACCCAGATGTTGCATATGTGTCTAATTCTTCAAACTGTCGGTATTGTATACCATTCATGTACGTCTGGAAAACTTTAATTGAACATTCACTGTCAGTATACATATCCATTTGGAGAACATGGAGAACATTCACTGCCAGTATAAATTAAGTCAAGCACCTAAATTACTGGGAATACTTGAAGCACCTCGAGATTTACTGCTTGAAGCATCGAGCCTCATCAGGCGGTGCAAAATACTCCCAGTGAAAATACAGCGGTTTAGTAATGGAGTTGTTGATGAGTGGAACAAACTCCTGAGTAGCGTCACTGAAGCTAAACACTTGTGTAGTTTTGAGAACAGGTTAGCATAGGCACTACTGTGACCACAAATACAAGTTTTTACAGACGAATCTCCCGCTAGCGTGGTAGTGATGAACCCTAGCTCAAGTTCCCTCAAAGCCGTCAACATAATTCACGAAATCGTAACGACGCGACTGCAAACAAACCATACCACGGTTTGTTTGCAATCGTGTCATTACGATTTCGTGAGTCATGTTGACGCCTTTGAGGGGACTTGAGCTAGAGTTCGTCACTGCCACGCTAGCGGGAGATTAGTCTGTAAAAACTTGCATTTGTGGTGACAGTGGTGCCTATGCTAACTTTCCTATGGTGTAGAAATATACCTAGTTGGACGAATCTTATTGTGGCTAGCTGGTCCAGTGGCTAACGCGACGGTCTGGAATTTTGAGACTCTCTGACAGTGGGTTCTAACCAGGCCCGTGGTATGATTTCTGTCTCTTCTTTTTGATATATCTTCTCTGTCTCGTCTTTTTCATACATCTTCTTTCTGATATATCTTATCTCTCTTCTTTCTCATATACTTTCTCTGTCTCATCTTTCTCATATTTTCTCTGTCTTTTCTACCTCCTCTTTCTCTTCTTTTCCACTTCTCTCTTACTGATGATTATAAACTTTCATTTATTAATCTTTCTCTTCTCATTCTAGCTTCAATACTCCTCTCTATTGCTTATTATTCTTCTCTAATCCTCTTCCTCTTGTCTCCTCCTCACCAAAAATAAATATCATAAAATGAATTATAATAAACATGTTTTAGACCAGTCTCATCATACTTTTTTTGTCACAAATTCCTGAGACATGTTGTGTTCCTGACCTAACTCAACTTGATGCTTCGCCACCACCACAGGCGCCACTACCACCACAGGCGCCACTACCACCACGTAACAAAGGTACCACAAGGGACCAGAGGCACCAGCAACAAACTATTGAGGCAGTAATACCACCACACTTTACAGGTGTAAATAAATGGTATAAAATACCGACACAATGGAAATATAAACACATAAGCAGTATAATGTGATGTCTTATTGACAACGTTTCGCTTATTGTGTGGGCGAAACGTTGTCAATAAAAGATCCCATTATACAGCTTAAGTGTTTATATTTCCACACTTTACAGGTGCCAGGAGCAACGAACAGAGGTACAGGGAGTACCGAACACAGGCACCAACAACACACTACTGAGGTACCAGGTACCAACACCACCACACTTGACAGGTACCAACAATCCCTTACAGAGGGACCAGAAGCACCAACAACACACTTGGACCATCAAACACACAGGCGCCACCACAAACACTTCACTCAACCACTCATCAACCTCAACTTCTGTTCAATTGAGCGTCCAGGACATAAATCATGGACAAGATAAGCGAGAGAGAGAGAGAGAGAGAGAGAGAGAGAGAGAGAGAGAGAGAGAGAGAGAGAGAGAGAGAGAGAGAGAGAGAGAGAGAGAGAGAGAGAGAAACTCTCAGTCAACCAACAATCAACAGGATCTACCCTATCCTTAAATGCATTAAACCAAATGCACCCCATTCCCATCAACCGCGTGAACCGTACAAATTTAACGCTTCTCCTTACAAATACTGATTATTTGCAGGAAGAATGCACTATACCAGAGTGCACAACATTTAACAGGCTTCCACAGCCCATTTGTTCGAGGGGAGGGTAGTACCTCCCTGGATGTTTCATGTCTCCCACCATCATGAGACACTTACCTGGAATCTACATGGAGGGTATTCCGGGGATCAACGTCCCAGAGGCCCGGTCCATGACCAGGCCTCTTAGTGGATCAGGGCCTGATCCACCAGGCTGTTACTGCTGGCCGCACGTAGTCCAACGTACGAACCACAGTCCGGCTGATCCAGCATTGACTTTAGGTATCTGTCCAGCCTCTTCTTGAAGACAACCAGGGGTCTATTAGTAATTCCTCTTATGGTTGGTGGGAGGCTGTTGAACAGACTTGGGCGCCCCTACTTTTTACTGGGGTATGTTGCATCGCCTGCCAAGTCTTTTGTTTTCGTAGGGAGTGATTTCTGTGTGCAGATTAGGGACCAGTCCCTCCAGGATCATCCAGGTGTAGATTATGATGTACGTATCTCTCTCGCCTGCGCTCCAATGAGTACAAGTTAAGTGCTTCCAAGCGTTCCCAGTAGTTAAGGTGTTTGATGAAACTTATATGTGCAGTAAAGGATCTCTGTACACTCTCTAGATCTGCAATTTCACCTTCCCTGAATGGAGATGTTAATGTACAACAGTATTTCAGCCTAGAGAGAACAAGTGATTTAAAAAGGGTCATCACTGGCTTGGCATCTCTTGCCTTGAATGTTTTCAATATCCATCCTTTACTGAGGAAACGTTTCGCCAGCCAGTGGTGTCTTCAGTCCACTACAGAGGAGTTCGAGGTAATTCAGTCCCTGGAGTCGATGTGTTCAGTTCATCAATGTCAAGACTGACAAGCTGAACACATCGACTCCAGTCTGGGGGACTCATTACCTCAAACTCCTCATCTTCCACCTTTCTTCTCTCTACTGGACTGAAGAAGCCACTGGTTGGCGAAATGTTTCCACAATAAAGAGTCCCAAATGTTGCACAAGTGTCGCATTCCTCAACTTGTCGGTTTCTACACAATTTACAGCACAATCACCTCCATCCATCAAACCTGACAGTGTTTATCACAGTAACCTGGTACTGTTTCTCAGTGTATATACAGAGAGTGTACTGTATTCCCCATTGTAGGTATTAAAGTAGTCTTAACTGGTGGTGAACAGCTTACGTGTAGCCTTATTGACCCTCGTGTAGTCGGTAGTCTTGAAGGAAGAAGACGGGGCAACTTAAGCGCTTGTTAACCAAGCAACCTTGACTGGTTAACTGACTTGCTTGTGTGTGTGTGTGTGTGTGTGTGTGTGTGTGTGTGTGTGTGTGTGTGTGTGTGTGTGTGTGTGTGTGTGTATGTGTGTGTGTGTGTGTGTGTGTGTGTGTGTGTGTGACCCAATTAATATTTATACTTATAACTCATTACAATTGTGACCGGGTGTGGACGTGTGAATGGCTCATTACTTTGTAATTTGTTCATGATTGTAACCATGAGGTATAGACGTGTAGATGATTCATTACCTTTGTAATCTGTTCAGCTATCAAAACTTTGGGGTCCAGTCCCTGGACCCATTATGTACCTCTGTAATCTTTTGACTACCGCCCACAGGATGGGTATGGGGTGCATAATAAACATATTAAGCTAACTAACTGACTTGTGCGGCTGACTGATCTGTGTATACACAATTAAGGTAGGTTAAATGTACCCAGAGAAGATGCTAAACTCTGTGCCCCTGGCTTGAGCCTTCACTGGCAGACACGGGGATTTTGTTAAGAGATGTTGAACTGTGTTTTGACGTACGTAACTACAACCCTACAACTACAACCATGGATATAACCATAATAAGAAGCTCTAAACAACCACACCCACCCACCCATATAATCACAACAACAACCTTTGTAACCAAACCGTGACAACAAACACTCCTCCCCCAACCATGATCACCCACAAAGCCACACCTTCCCCACAACCACACCTTCCTCACAACCATCCACACAACTATACCTTCCCCACAACCACCCACACAGTCACACCTTCCCCACAACCACCCACACAGCTATACCTTCCCCACAACCACCCACACAGCCACACCTTCCCCACAACCACCCACACAGCCACACCTTCCCCACAACCACCCACAAAGCCACACCTTCCCCACAACCACCCACACAGCCACACCTCCCCCACAATCACCCACAAAGCCACACCTTCCTCACAACCACCCACACAGCTACACCTTCCCCACAGCCACCACACCCCCACAATTCAAAAAACAAACCCGACAATAAGAACAGAGAGAGATCCCCAACACGAGAAAGCAAGCTACAACAGTTACTGAAAGAATGAAGGAGTTCCCAAGAGCCACGACTCAACCCCCCCGCAGACACAATTAGGTTGTTGCAACCTCAAGACATCTGCGAAGCCTCACCCCACACACCATCCTGCACACACTCGCCCTCACATCACCTTACAAGACCGCTGCACACATGACTCCAGGTTTACAACTGTTTCCCAGTTTACGACTGCCTTTTATCTTAAAACTGTAAACTGTGTTTTATATTAGTGGTTTATAAAAGCAACAAGTATCTAAGATACATGGGCAATACTTGGATATCTTCAGCGTGGAGACGTTTCGCCCATCAGTGGGTTTATTAATTCTCTATATTGGATTCATGAAGGCACTGCTTGGCGAAATATCGTCACAATCAAGATAGCCAAGTGTTGCACATGTGTCTTATTCATCTATTTTAACTTCAGTGCTTTCAAAATGCTTTTGTAGTCGACCTAACTGAGTGAGGTGTCAAGCAGCAACAACCTACTGGATCACAACACACATGTAAGCTCTCAGAGGTCGGTAATTTTAAATAATTACCTTAGTTATGTAAAAGGACACAAATGCAACTAATGTGACATTTTATTGTGGCAACGTTTCGCTCTCCAGGAGCTTTATCAAGCCGTTACGTAGCAGCGTGATAAAGCTCCTGGAGAGCGAAACGTTGCCACAATAAATGGTCACATTAGTTGCACTTGTGTCGTTTTACTTTACATATTGTCGGTAATTCTACCAATATTAGTTGATGGACTGATTACATCATTTAACTATTACATCTGCTGCCTCTTGTTTCTGACTGATGAAGCCCACTGTGTAGGCGAAACGTTTCAACAATAAAGATACCTAACTATTGTACATGTGACTTAATCCATGTCATGCTTAACACTATGTAAACGTGACGTGAACATGACCTGTCCGCAAGTCAGGTGTGGCCACAGATGTTCTTAACAGTTTAGTTGATCAAGCCTTGATCCAGCAGGTCTGGTCTGGGAACGAGTCGCGGGGGCGCTGACCCCCGTAAACATACTTTAGGTTCCTCACGGAGTTAGTCTAGGCTCTGTACTTACGTGTGTGTAAAGGAGTTGACTTCCATCTCTTCGGCTCCTCCTCTGAGCCGTGTAAAAGTGTTGAGCTCCATCTCCTGGGCTACTGGTACTCACAGACAGTAATGGTGGCATGTTATACATGACTAAACAAGCGGTGTATAATGAGGTAGTTATATCTGCATCATGTATGTATATATGTACGCATTTATGTATGCATGTATGTATGCATGTATAACGTTCACCAGCACCAGCACCTCCACCAGCGTCTTAAACTCACACTACCCCACCTTCAACATGGTCTTTCTTATATATTTGTGGCTGGCATTCATTTTCCAGCTCAATCCTCCACCCTCCTCCTGCTACCAACCTTCATCATTCATGCATCTCAGTATCCTGTATGTTGTGATCATATTTCCTCTTAACCTCATACCTGGTTTTCCCATAATGTAACTGTGAGGACGTAGACACATATATATCTTTAGTTGAAGACGTTTCGCCAACCAGTGGCTTTATCAGTTCAATACAAATATTATATACGATGACAAGTAGATGAGGGAATCAGTCCCCCAGCCTTGCAGAACTATACACAGAAGACAGTGGAACATAAGGTAATCAGTCCCCCAGCCTTACAGAACTATACACAGAAGACAGTGGAACATAAGGTAATCAGTCCCTCAGCCTTACAGAACTATACACAGAAGACAGTGGAACATAAGGTAATCAGTCCCTCAGCCTTACAGAACTATACACAGAAGACAGTGGAACATAAGGTAATCAGTCCCCCAGCCTTACAGAACTATACACAGAAGACAGTGGAACATAAGGTAATCAGTCCCCCAGCCTTACAGAACTATACACAGAAGACAGTGGAACATAAGGTAATCAGTCCCTCAGCCTGGAAAATGAGCTCTTATATACCTGAGTCAGATGAGGTGCAGTAGTTGAAGTCACCTCAGAGGTGGGCGGGACTCACCAGTAGCAGTGTGTCGTGCCCAAGATATAGGTCAGAACTTAAAAGAAGCGAGTTATAGGAAGTGTTCTGCGTACCAAGATTCCCAGGTGTTGTTGTATCATACAGCTGCCATTACAACAGGACTTGTGCAATATCTGGCTATCTTTATCTGAAGACGTTTCGCCCGCCAAAGATTAAATTTTAAGTCAGTACATGATGCGGAACTCAGACTTCACGTCTCTGTAATTAATTAATAACGCCACTGATGGGCGAAACGACTTCAAGCAGACACACCCAGGTGTTGTACAGGTGGTTACTGTATACCATTACTGTAATGTGACTGTCATAGAGAACAATGTAACATAACACTGCTGGTATTACTACAATGTAACAACCATACACTGTGTGTGTGTGTGTGTGTGTGTGTGTGTGTGTGTGTGTGTGTGTGTGTGTGTGTGTGTGTGTATGTTTGTGTGTGTGTACTCACCTATTTGTGGTTGCAGGAGTCGAGTCTTAGCTCCTGGCCCCGCCTCTTCACCGGTTGCTACTGGGTCCTCTCTCTCCCCGCTCCATGAGCTTTATCAAACCTCGTCTTAAAACTGTGTATGGTTCCTGCCTCCACTACGTCATTTTCTAGGCTATTCCACTGCCTTACAACTCTATGACTGAAGAAATACTTCCTAATATCTCTCTGACTCATTTGTGTCTTCAACTTCCAACTGTGGCCTCTTGTTTCTGTGTCCCCTCCCTGGAACATCCTGTCTTTGTCCACCTTGTCTATTCCACGCAGTATTTTATATGTCGTTATCATGTCTCCCCTGACCCTCCTGTCCTCCAGTGTCGTCAGGCCGATTTCCCTTAATCTTTCTTCATAGGACATTCCCCTTAGCTCTGCAACTAACCTTGTCGCAAACCTTTGTACTTTCTCTAGTTTCTTGACGTGCTTGATCAAGTGCGGGTTCCAAACAGGTGCTGCATACTCCAGTATGGGCCTGACATACACGGTGTACAGTGTCTTGAACGATTCCTTACTAAGGTATCGGAATGCTGTTCTCAGGTTTGCCAGGCCCCCATATGCTGCAGCAGTTATCTGGTTGATGTGTGCTTCCGGAGACATGCTCGGTGTTATACTCACCCCAAGATCTTTCTCCTTGAGTGAGGTTTGCAGTCTTTGGCCACCTAGCCTATACTCTGTGGTTTTCTGTGCCCTTCCCCTATCTTCATGACTTTGCATTTGCCAGGATTAAATTCGAGAAGCCATTTACTGAACCAGGTGTCCAGTCCGTCCAGGTCTCTTTGAAGTCCTGCCTGGTCCTCATCTGATTTAATTCTCCTCATTAACTTCACATCATCTGCAAACAGGGACACTTCTGAGTCTAACCCTTCCATCATGTCGTTCACATATACCAAAAATAGCAATGGTCCTAGGACCGACCCCTGTGTGACCCCGCTTGCCACAGGTGCCCACTGTGATACATCATTACGTACCATTGCAGTGCCCTTCCTGTTATATGCGCCTGATCCTCTAGCTTCTGCACTAATCTCTTGTGAGGAACTGTGTCAAAGGCCTTCTTGCAGTCCAAGAAGATGCAATCAACCCACCCCTCTCTCTCGTGTCTTACTTCTGTTATTTTATCATAAAACTCCAGAAGGTTTGCGACACAGGATTTGCCTTCCATGAATCCGTGTGGTTAGCATTTATACTCTTGTTCCGTTCCAGGTGCTGTACCACTCTCCTCCTGATAATCTTCTCCATAACTTTGCATACTATACACGTCAATGACACAGGTCTATAGTTTAGTGCCTCTTTTCTGTCTCCTTTTTTAAAAATGGGAACTACATTTGCCGTCTTCCATACCTCAGGTAGTTGCCCAGTTTCCAGGGACGTGTTGAAGATTGTGGTAAGTGGCACGCACAACATATCTGCTCCCTCTCTAAGGACCCACGGGGAGATGTCCGGTCCCATTGCCTTTGAGGTATCGATGTCCCTTAGCAGTTTCTTCACCTCCTCCTCATCTGTATGTATGTCGTCCAACACTTGTTGGTGTATTCCTTGTTGGTGTCCCCATCTGGTCTGTCCCCCCAGAGGCCTTCCTGTCTCTACTGTAAATACTTCCTTAAATCTCATGTTGAGCTCCTCACATACCTCTTGATCGTTTCTTGTGAGTTCTCCACCTTCTTTCCTCAGCCTTATCACCTGGTCCTTGACTGTTGTCTTCCTCCTAATGTGGCTATACAGCAGTTTCGGGTCAGATTTGACTTTCGATGCTATGTCGTTTTCATACTGTCGCTGGGCC
>NC_091359.1:17831318-17833818 GCF_038502225.1 Cherax quadricarinatus | reverse complement strand
CACTATGATAGGGTCTTGGATGCACTGGAAGACAAAGAGAATGCAGATGTAATATACACAGACTTTGCAAAAGCGTTTGACAAATGCGATCATGGCGTAATAGCCCATAAAATACGTGCTAAAGGAATAACTGGGAAAGTGGGGAGATGGATCTTCAACTTCCTAACCAATCGAACACAAAAAGTAGTGGTCAACAGAGTTAAATCGGAGGCTGCCATAGTGAAGAGCTCTGTTCCACAAGGCACAGTACTCGCCCCCATCCTGTTCCTCATGGTCATATCAGACATAGACAGAGATGTAATCCACAGCACCGTGTTATCCTTTGCAGACCATACTAGGATCTGCATTAGACTCATCTACTGAGGACGCCGTTAACCTCCAAAAAAATATAAACAAAGTTTTCCAATGGGCAACGGTAAACAATATGATGTTCAATGAGGACAAATTCCAACTACTCCGTTATGGAAAACTGGAGGAGATAATAACTTGAACAGAGTATACTACAAACTCTGGCCATACAATAGAGCGGATAAATAATGTAAGAGACCTGGGAGTAGTAATGTGTGAGAATCTCACTTTCAAGGATCACAACAGTGCCACGATCACAAGTGCAAAGAAAATGAGATGATGGATAATGAGAACGTTCAAAACAAGAGATGTCAAGCCAATGATGATCCTTTTCAAATCATTGCTCTCTCTAGGCTGGAATACTGCTGGACATTAACATCTCCATTCAAAGCAGGTGAAATTGCAGATCTAGAGAGTGTACAGAGAACCTTTACTGCACATATAAGTTCTATCAAGCACCTTAACTACTGGGAACACTTGGAAGCACTTCACTTGTACTCGCTGGAACGCAAGAGAGACATACCATATTCTTACATAACCTAGCTATATTCTTACATAACCTAGCTATATTCTTACATTACCTAGCTATATTCTTACATAACCTAGCTACATTCTTACATAACCTAGCTATATTCTTACATAACCTAGCCACATTCTTACATACCCTAGCTATATTCTTACATAACCTAGCTATATTCTTACATAACCTAGCCATATTCTTACATAACCTAGCCATATTCTTACATAACCTAGCTATATTCTTACATAACCTAGCTACATTCTTACATAACCAAGCTATATTCTTACATAACCTAGCTATATTCTTACACTACCTAGCCATGTTCTTACACTACCTAGCCGTATTCTCACATAACCTAGCTATATTCTTACATAACCTAGCTATATTCTTACATAACCTAGCTATATTCTTACATAACCTAGCCATATTCTTACATAACCTAGCTATATTCATACATAGCCTAGCTATATTCTTACATAACCTAGCTATATTCTTACATAGCCTAGCTATATTCTTACATTACCTAGCTATATTCTTACATAACCTAGCTATATTCTTACATAACCTAGCAATATTCTTACATAACCTAGCAATATTCTTACATTACCTAGCTATATTCTTACACAACCTAGCTATATTCTTACATAACCTAGCTATATTCTTACATAACCTAGCTATATTCTTACATAACCTAGCAATATTCTTACATAACCTAGCTATATCCTTACATAACCTAGCTACATTCTTACATAACCTAGCAATATTCTTACATAACCTAGCTATATTCTTACATAACCTAGCTATATTGTTACATAACTTAGCTATATTCTTACATAACCTAGCTATATTCTTACATAACCTAGCTATATTCTTACATTACCTAGCTATATTCTTATATTACCTAGCTATATTCTTACATTACCTAGCTATATTCTTACATAACCTAGCTATATTCTTACATAACCTATATTCTTATATAACCTAGCTATATTCTTACATAACCTAGCTATATTCTTACATTACCTAGCTATATTCTTACATTACCTAGCTATATTCTTACATAACCTAGCTATATTCTTACATAACCTAGCTATATTCTTACATAACCTAGCTATATTCTTACATTACCTAGCTATATTCTTACATAACCTAGCTATATTCTTACATAACCTAGCTATATTCTTACATAACCTAGCTATATTCTTACATTACCTAGCTATATTCTTACATTACCTAGCTATATTCTTACATTACCTAGCTATATTCTTACATTACCTAGCTATATTCTTACATAACCTAGCTATATTCTTACATAACTTAGCTATATTCTTACATAACCTAGCTATATTCTTACATTACCTAGCTATATTCTTACATTACCTAGCTATATTCTTACATTACCTAGCTATATTCTTACATTACCTAGCTATATTCTTACATTACCTAGCTACATTCTTACATAACCTAGCTATATTCTTACATAACCTAGCTATATTCTTACATAACTTAGCTATATTCTTACATTACCTAGCTATATTCTTACATTACCTAGCTATATTCTTACATTACCTAGCTATATTCTTACATTACCTAGCTATATTCTTACATTACCTAGCTATATTCTTACATAAC
>NC_091359.1:17801318-17826318 GCF_038502225.1 Cherax quadricarinatus | reverse complement strand
CCAGGTAATCAGGCTAAGGAAGGAAGGAGGAGAGACAACAAGAAATGACCGTGAAGTATGTGAAGAACTCAACAAGAGATTCAAAGAAGTGTTCACAGAGGAGACAGAAGGGACTCCAGAAAGACGGAGAGGTGGGGCACACCACCAAGTGCTGGACACAGTGCACACAACCGAGGAAGAAGTGAAGAGGCTTCTGAGTGAGCTAGATACCTCAAAGGCAATGGGGCCAGATAACATCTCCCCATGGGTATTGAGAGAGGGAGCAGAGGCGCTATGTGTACCCCTAACAACAATATTCAATACATCTATCGAAACAGGGAGATTGCCTGAGGCATGGAAGACAGCAAATGTAGTCCCAATCTTTAAAAAAGGAGACAGACATGAAGCGTTAAACTACAGACCAGTGTCACTGACATGTATAGTATGCAAAATCATGGAGAAGATTATCAGGAGAAGAGTGGTGGAACACCTAGAAAGGAATGATCTCATCAACAGCAGCCAGCATGGTTTCAGGGACGGGAAATCCTGTGTCACAAACCTACTGGAGTTCTATGACATGGTGACAGCAGTAAGACAAGAGAGAGAGGGGTGGGTGGATTGCATTTTCTTGGACTGCAAGAAGGCGTTTGACACAGTTCCCCACAAGAGATTGGTGCAAAAACTGGAGGACCAAGCAGGGATAACAGGGAAGGCACTACAATGGATCAGGGAATACTTGTCAGGAAGACAGCAGCGAGTCATGGTACGTGGCGAGGTGTCAGAGTGGGCACCTGTGACCAGCGGGGTCCCGCAGGGGTCAGTCCTAGGACCAGTGCTGTTTCTGGTATTTGTGAACGACATGACGGAAGGAATAGACTCTGAGGTGTCCCTGTTTGCAGATGACGTGAAGTTGATGAGAAGAATACACTCGATCGAAGACCAGGCAGAACTACAAAGGGATCTGGACAGGCTGCAGACCTGGTCCAGCAATTGGCTCCTGGAGTTCAATCCCACCAAGTGCAAAGTCATGAAGATTGGGGAAGGGCAAAGAAGGCCGCAGACGGAGTACAGTCTAGGGGGTCAGAGACTACAAACCTCACTCAAGGAAAAAGATCTTGGGGTGAGTATAACACCAGGCATATCTCCTGAAGCGCACATCAACCAAATAACTGCTGCAGCATATGGGCGCCTAGCAAACCTCAGAACAGCATTCCGACATCTTAATAAGGAATCGTTCAGGACCCTGTACACCGTATACGTTAGGCCCATATTGGAGTATGCGGCACCAGTTTGGAACCCACACCTAGCCAAGCACGTAAAGAAACTAGAGAAAGTGCAAAGGTTTGCAACAAGACTAGTCCCAGAGCTAAGAGGTATGTCCTACGAGGAGAGGTTAAGGGAAATCAACCTGACGACACTGGAGGACAGGAGAGATAGGGGGGACATGATAACGACATACAAAATACTGAGGGGAATTGACAAGGTGGACAAAGACAGGATGTTCCAGAGTTTGGACACAGCAACAAGGGGACACAGTTGGAAGCTAAAGACACAGATGAATCACAGGGATGTTAGGAAGTATTTCTTCAGCCACAGAGTAGTCAGTAAGTGGAATAGTTTGGGAAGCGATGTAGTGGAGGCAGGATCCATACATAGCTTTAAGCAGAGGTATGATAAACCTCACGGCTCGGGGAGAGTGACCTAGTAGCGATCAGTGAAGAGGCGGGGCCAGGAGCTCGGACTCGACCCCCGCAACCTCAACTAGGTGAGTACAACTAGGTGAGTACACATACACACACACACACACACACACACACACACACACACACACACACACACACACACACACACACACATACACATACACACACACACACACACACACACACACACACACACACACACACAAGGCAGAACTACAAAGGGATCTGGACAGGCTGCAGACCTGGTCCAGCAATTGGCTCCTGGAGTTCAATCCCACCAAGTGCAAAGTCATGAAGATTGGGGAAGGGCAAAGAAGGCCGCAGACGGAGTACAGTCTAGGGGGTCAGAGACTACAAACCTCACTCAAGGACAAAGATCTTGGGGTGAGTATTACACCAGGCACATCTCCTGAAGTGCAAATCAACCAAATAACTGCTGCAGCATATGGGCGCCTAGCAAACCTCAGAACAGCATTCCGACATCTTAATAAGGAATCATTCAGGACCCTGTACACCGTGTACGTTAGGCCCATATTGGAGAATGCGGCACCAGTTTGGAACCCACACCTAGCCAAGCACGTGAAGAAACTAGAGAAAGTGCAAAGGTTTGCAACAAGACTAGTCCCAGAGCTAAGAGGTATGTCCTACGAGGAGAGGTTAAGGGAAATCAACCTGACGACACTGGAGGACAGGAGAGATAGGGGAGACATGATAACGACATACAAAATACTGAGAGGAATTGACAAGGTGGACAAAGACAGGATGTTCCAGAGATTGGACACAGTAACAAGGGGACACAGTTGGAAGCTGAAGACACAGATGAATCACAGGGATGTTAGGAAGTATTTCTTCAGCCACAGAGTAGTCAGTAAGAGGAATAGTTTGGGAAGTGATGTAGTGGAGGCAGGATCCATACATAGCTTTAAGTAGAGGTATGATAAAGCTCACGGCTCAGGGAGAGTGACCTAGTAGCGATCAGTGAAGAGGCGGGGCCAGGAGCTCGGAATCGACCCCCGCAACCTCAACTAGGTGAGTACAACTAGGTGAGTACACACACACACACACACACACTCACACACACACACTCACACTCACACACACTCACACACACTCACACACACACACACACACACACACACACACACACACACACACACACACACACACACACACCCACACATACACACACACACACGCGCACACACACACACACACACACACACACACAAACACACACACACACACACACACACAAGAGAAACTGCAAAGCCTGAAACAGATTAGAGAGACAAATGACAATTCAGGTGTGACATCAGGAAATTCAAAGTCAGGCGCAGACAAGAGGATGGTAAGCAACAACGGAGACATGCCGAACATGAAGGCCCTATCAGACCCACGTGGGGCCAGGGAAAAGACGACGAGCACACTAAGATCAAACGACAGGTCCGAAGACAATGAAGGTATGCTATATGCAGAGATTCTAACAGCCAACTGCAGTAGCAAGGGACAGCTGGTCAGGAAAGACAGTCCACTGAGAATAGAAGTTTCAGATATGACAGGGACTGAAGGCAAGAACATGTCAATGGAAGGAAATAAAATGCCTCAGAGGACGCAGATGGAGACTCAGTGGGAGGAGGAAAGGGCGAGGTCAGTTTTTGTGTATGGGCTCCAAGAAGCCAAGGGGGCCAACTTTGAAGAAATAAAACAGGAGGAGAAAAAAATGATTGAAGGCATCATGAAAACAATAGGGGAGGGCAATATGACCCAGGTGACAAATTTTCAGAGAATTGGGTGGTTTGCGAGTGGAAGGATACGGCCTGTCAGAGTAACTTTCAAGGAAGAATCAGTTCGAACCAGGATTCTGCAAGAGAAAGCAAGACTGAGGGACAAAGAGGGGTACCAGAGAGTATACCTCGACCGCGACAGAACACAAGAAGAAAGGACTACACTGAAAGAGAGGGTACAGAGACGCAAGGAGGAACGAGAAGCAATGAAAATGAGCAGGACCCAGACACAGGAGGAAGGGCAAACACACCCCACAGAATCTCCCACCAAAAGACTCCACCCGCGACATTCCCAACGCAACTGAGCAACCTATACTACAACCCACTCACTGTTCCCTCTGCCACCAATCCCCATATCACAAACCTCACCCCAACAGCTGTCCCTTATGGGCATTCTGACCCCACCCCCATCAACACAAACCCCACCTACACCACAGCTCCATATAGGCCCCCACCAAGGCTCTCGCTCCCCCAACCCCAATATTCTTGCATGACCACAATGATAGAAAAGAAACTAAAGGTTTGGTACACAAACACGGATGGAATAATGAATAAACATGAGGAGTGGAATGAAAGAATCAGTGAAAAATCCCCAGACATCATAGCAGTCACAGAAACAAAACTCGCTGAGACAATAACAGACACAGTCTTCCCAACGGGATATCAGATCCTGAGGAAAGATAGGAGTAGAGGTTGCACTGCTCATAAAACACCGATGGGGATTTGAGGAAATGGAAGGCATGGACATGATTGGAGAAAGAGACTACATTGTAGGTACAATTCAGTCTGGAGAACATAAAGTAGTCATTGGAGTGATGTATAACCCACCACAGAACTGCAGGAGGCCAAGAGAGGAGTACGAAGAAAACAACAGGGTGATGGTGGACACACTGGCTGAGGTGGCAAGAAGAGCTCACTCGAGCAGAGCAAAGTTACTGGTAATGGGCGATTTCAACCACAGGGAAATCGACTGGGAAAACCTGGAGCCACATGGGGGTCCCGAAACATGGAGAGCCAAGATGATGGATGTGGTACTTGAAAACCTCATGCATCAACATGTCAGGGACACAACCAGAGAGAGAGGGGAGGATGAGCCAGCAAGACTGGATTTTGTGTTCACCCTGAGCAGTTCAGACATTGAGGACATCACTTATGAGAGGCCCCTTGGAGCTAGCGATCATGTGGTTCTGAGTTTTGACTATATAGTAGAGTTACAAGTGGAGAAGGTAACAGGAACTGAAGGGGACAGGCCAAACTATAAAAGGGGGGAGTACACAGGTATGAGAAACTTCCTGCAGGAGGTTCAGTGGGACAGAGAAATGGTAGGAAAATCAGTAAACGAGATGATGGAATATGTGGCAACAAAGAGCAAGGAGGCAGAGGAAAGTTTTGTTCCCAAGGGAAACGGAAATAATAGGAAGACCAAAACGAGTCCTTGGTTTACCCGAAGGTGTAGGGAGGCAAAAACTAAGTGCAACAGAGAATGGAAAAGGTACAGGAGGCATAGGACCCAGGAAAACAAGGAGATTAGTAGAAGAGCCAGAAACGAGTATGCACAGATAAGGAGGGAGGCCCAGCGACAGTATGAAAACGACATAGCATCGAAAGTCAAATCTGACCCGAAACTGCTGTATAGCCACATTAGGAGGAAGACAACAGTCAAGGACCAGGTGATAAGGCTGAGGAAAGAAGGTGGAGAACTCACAAGAAACGATCAAGAGGTATGTGAGGAGCTCAACACGAGATTTAAGGAAGTATTTACAGTAGAGACAGGAAAGACTCTGGGGGGACAGACCAGATGGGGACACCACCAAGGAATACACCAACAAGTGTTGGACGACATACATACAGATGAGGAGGAGGTGAAGAAACTGCTAAGGGACATCGATACCTCAAAGGCAATGGGACCAGACAACATCTCCCCGTGGGTCCTTAGAGAGGGAGCAGATATGTTGTGCGTGCCACTTACCACAATCTTCAACACATCCCTGGAAACTGGGCAACTACCTGAGGTATGGAAGACGGCAAATGTAGTTCCCATTTTTAAAAAAGGAGACAGAAAAGAGGCACTAAACTATAGACCTGTGTCATTGACGTGTATAGTATGCAAAATTATGGAGAAGATTATCAGGAGGAGAGTGGTGGAGCACCTGGAACGGAACAGGAGTATAAATGCCAACCAGCACGGATTCACGGAAGGCAAATCCTGTGTCACAAACCTTCTGGAGTTTTATGATAAAATAACAGAAGTAAGACAAGAGAGAGAGGGGTGGGTTGATTGCATCTTCTTGGACTGCAAGAAGGCCTTTGACACAGTTCCTCACAAGAGATTAGTGCAGAAGCTAGAGCATCAGGCGCATATAACAGGAAGGGCACTGCAATGGATCAGAGAATACCTGACAGGGAGGCAACAACGAGTCATGGTACGTAATGATGTATCACAGTGGGCACCTGTGACGAGCGGGGTCCCACAGGGGTCAGTCCTAGGACCAGTGCTATTTTTGGTATATGTGAACGACATGACGGAAGGGTTAGACTCAGAAGTGTCCCTGTTTGCAGATGATGTGAAGTTAATGAGGAGAATTAAATCTGATGAGGACCAGGCAGGACTTCAAAGAGACCTGGACAGACTGGACACCTGGTCCAGCAAATGGCTTCTCGAATTTAATCCTGCCAAATGCAAAGTCATGAAGATGGGGGAGGGGCACAGAAGACCACAGACAGAGTATAGGCTAGGTGGCCAAAGACTGCAAACCTCACTCAAGGAGAAAGATCTTGGGGTGAGTATAACACCGAGCATGTCTCCGGAAGCACACATCAATCAGATAACTGCTGCAGCATATGGGCGCCTGGCAAACCTGAGAACAGCATTCCGATACCTTAGTAAGGAATCATTCAAGACACTGTACACCGTGTATGTCAGGCCCATACTGGAGTATGCAGCACCTGTTTGGAACCCGCACTTGATAAAGCATGTCAAGAAACTAGAGAAAGTACAAAGGTTTGCGACAAGGTTAGTTCCAGAGCTAAGGGGAATGTCCTATGAGGAAAGATTAAGGGAAATCGGCCTGACCACACTGGAGGACAGGAGGGTCAGGGGAGACATGATAACGACATATAAAATACTGCATGGAATAGACAAGGTGGACAAAGACAGGATGTTCCAGGGAGGGGACACAGAAACAAGAGGCCACAATTGGAAGTTGAAGACACAAATGAGTCAGAGAGATAGTAGGAAGTATTTCTTCAGTCATAGAGTTGTAAGGCAGTGGAATAGCCTAGAAAATGACGTAGTGGAGGCAGGAACCATACACAGTTTTAAGACGAGGTTTGATAAAGCTCATGGAGCAGGGAGAGAGAGGGCCTAGTAGCAACCGGTGAAGAGGCGGGGCCAGGAGCTAGGACTCGACCCCTGCAACCACAAATAGGTGAGTACAAATAGGTGAGTACACACACACATACACATATACCTGGACATACCTGGCTGTTGCATGTGTGTCTTACCTAACAATAACACAACACACACACACACACACAAACACATACACACAAACACACACACATACACACACACACACACACACACACACACACACACACACACACACACCGACACACACACACACACACACACACACACACACACACACACACACACACACACACACACACACACACATACACACACATACACACACACACACACATCCAGAGATGGGACACAGACACAAGAGGTCACAATTGGAAGTTGAAGACTCAGATGAATCAAAGGGATGTTAGGAAGTATTTCTTCAGTCATAGAGTAGTCAAGCCGTGGAATAGCCTAGAAAGTGAAGTAGTGGAGGCGGGAACCATACATAGTTTTAAGGCGAGGTATGATAGAGCTCATGTAGCAGGGAGAGAGAGGACCTAGTAGCAATCAGCGAAGAGGCGGGGCCAGGAGCTATGACTCGACCCCTGCAACCAAAAATAGGTGAGTACAAATAGGTGAGTACACACACACACGCACACCTGCACACCTACACACCCACAACAGGCCTAGTGTCTAAACGACATGTGCCTAGGACAAAATGGTAACTAACACACACACACACACACACACACACACCTACACACCTACACACCCACAACAGGCCTAGTGTCTAACTGACATGTGCCTAGGACAAAATGGTAACTAACTAACCTACACACCTACACACACACAACAGGCCTAGTGTCTAATCGACATGTGCCTAGGACAAAATGGTAACTAACACACACACACACACACACACACACACACCTACACACCTACACACCTACACACCCACAACAGGCCTAGTGTCTAATTGACATGTGCCTAGGACAAAATGGTAACTAACATACACACACACATACACACACCCACTCACACACACACACACACACACACACACACACACACACACACACACACACACACACACACACACACACACACACACACTCAGGCACACAAACACACTACGAGGAGAGGTTAAGGGAAATCAACCTGACGACACTGGAGGACAGGAGAGATGGGGGGGACATGATAACGACATACAAAATACTGAGAGGAATTGACAAGGTTGACAAAGACAGGATGTTCCAGAGATTGGACACAGTAACAAGGGGACACAGTTGGAAGCTGAAGACACAGATGAATCACAGGGATGTTAGGAAGTATTTCTTCAGCCACAGAGTAGTCAGTAAGTGGAATAGTTTGTGAAGCGATGTAGTGGAGGCAGGATCCATACATAGCTTTAAGCAGAGGTATGATAAAGCTCACGGCTCAGGGAGAGTGACCTAGTAGCGATCAGTGAAGAGGCGGGGCCAGGAGCTCGGACTCGACCCCCGCAACCTCAACTAGGTGAGTACAACTAGGTGAGTACACGCACACACACACACACACACATCTCAGTAGTAGTACCAGTTCCTAGTAACCAGTTACCAGTAACCAGTGTACCAGTAGATGACTCACTACCAACCGTCTATGTGAATCATTGACTGTATTCATATTGCTGCTGACCATAGCAGGATTTCAAACACCCTCACCCGTAGGCACTATGGGTCAGTCAAGATAGGGAGCAGAGAGAGGCAGGTCGGCTGTTGGTGCGTTCCCATACTTTCCGTTATATTATACGTACTACCAGCCTACGTGACTATTACCCCATCCACGTTATCGAAAAAACCCACATGACAAATGGTGGCAGCCGTGGAATGTGGATTTAAGGGTATTTCAGACGTTAGAAGACTGTTTGTGGGTTGCCGGCAGGTCAGAGGTGAACCGTCTCAGCCACCACCCTGTGTACTCCAGCCTGCAAGCCTGTTGCAGCCGTTTTTTAAGCTTCCTGGCTTAGTTCGTGTGCTAATTGCTTCAATCTCCGAGGGGTTGACCTGGATTTTGCAATTAAGCCAGTCAGTAAGCCAGACTGTGGAAGTGAACACTAGTCAGCGTACCTCCGCCTACCATCCAGCCTGTCTCCTGTCATCCACCTGCTCCTTCATGCTGTGTGCATCGTTACACGTCTTCCAGTCAGCCATTCTCGTGGGTTAAGCCAGTCATCCAACCCAGCTTCTAACCCAGCTGAGAGAGAGAAGTAAGCCACGCAAGTTCCTCTGAAGTATTGTTTCATATATCGCTTGTGCTTGGATGCTGCTAAGAGTGATTTTCACCATTCCCTGTGGCATATTGTGGCTTAGTTAAGTCACCTTCGTGGGTAGTGAGTGGAGTGTGCGCCAGTGAGTAACAGCGAGTGTACGCTCCCTTCACCCACCCGCCACACACTCTTCACTCATCTACCTGTGGCTGTTTGCACCCTTGTACAGGGTCCTAGTACTGTTTTGGCTCACATAATTGGTCAAGAGATTGTAGCTGAGCGCCAACGATAAAGCCAGTTATGTGAGTTCACCGAGAAAGCGCATTTCTTCCGACAACAGTGTGAGTGTAGGAGGCGTAATCACCCGCAGGACAACCTTCCCCTCATCACTAGTCACTCTGTCTACACTATTCCAGACTTCAGTGATAATTTTCTGTCTAGAGACATTTTCCTGCATTTAAAGACATTTGCGTGTGTGAGACATTTACAGTGAATTTCTTGTGTACTCTAAGCCTTGTGTTTTCAGTGTAGACTCAGTGTTTCTTTGACTCATTATTTTTGCAATATTTTTCAGTGTTATCGCTCATCTCTTCTGTTTCATTTTTATAATTTTTATCTGTGTTTTTTTTATGCTACTCCATGTCTTTAGTAAGTATTATTGTGTAGAGTACCAGTCAGTCACTCCGTGTGAAATAATTTATTCATTTTTATCTTGTGTTCTTTCAGCATTGTATTCTCCAGTATTTGTCGTATACCAAATTATCCATTTATTTCTGTGTGTCTTTTTTTTGTATGCCAGCAGTGTCTCATTCCTTGATCTTTTCGCAGACTTGTCTACCATTATTTTTGCCAGCAATTTTTGTCGTATCAGTCACAGCAAGATTTTGTTGTAAGAATATACTAAAAAAAAATGAATAATTGAATATGTTGTGTGTGCCCCGCCAGTTGTAAGTGTTGTGTGCCCTGCCTATCAATGGCATGCCCAAATTGATGACTTGATCGTACCATTTTGGGGTTACCAGCTTGGATCCGAGATCTGCCATACTGCCGCAGAGTATGACATTCGAATTAAGTCCTTACAGGCCAGTGCATTTTCCAGTAGCGTACCCAAGCGGTCAGGCACTGATGATCCTGTCATTCCTGTCTGTGTTCCTGCAACTTCAGACTTGCAAGATAGTGTCCAGTTACCTCAAGTGTCCGAGGATGCTCCGACTACCTTGAGTGCTGAGCCTATCCCTGCAATGTCTGCTAGTTCAAGTAGTAGTTTCTCCACAGGGGACGCCTTGTCAGAAAACGATTACTTGCAACTAGTAATGCCATCTCTTGATGTCACATGCCGTCTGCAGAAAGATGTTTCTGATAAGACTGCCGAGACAGTAGCTAAAGTGTTTAAAGAACGCATTATCTGCAGGCATACCACCCCTAAGCCCCTAGTAACAGATAATGGAGGTGAATTCTGTAATGAGATTCTTGAAAATTTGTGTACCTTGTACAAGATCTCTAAATCCACCATTGTTCCTCATCATCCTGCCAGCAATGGGTTAGCGGAACGTACCAATAAGAAAGTACTTGATGTCTTGAGAGCCACTATCAATCCCAACAGTGAAACTTGGGATGAAGTTATACCTGATGTGCAGTGTGCTATAAATTCTGCTTATGTTTCTATAGGTGACACTCCACATTATGCATTGTACGGTGTAGATAAACGTTTGCCTTATGAGTTGCTATATTCTAACCCGAAACCAAATTACAACCCTGATGATTTCATAGCAACTCGTACCAGCTTAGCTCAAAGTGTTTTTAGAAGAATCCGTGAAACACTTCATAAATCAACAGCAGAATTTACAAGAGTCGCAAACACTCGAGCAAAGCCATCCAAAATCAAAGTAGGTTCGAGAGTTATGCTGACTAACTTTAACAAAACGTCTGCAATGCCTAAGCTTGATCAAAAGTTTGTTGGTCCTTATCGAGTAGTTGAACATATCACTGGTAATAAGTATAAGGTTAGAGAAATTAGTACTGGTCAGTATAAAGAATCGCATTTAGATCACATGAAGTTAGTATGTGATGATAATGATGTTACAACCCAGACTAATGTGACAGACTCTGACAATCCTCCTGATCCTGTACTCTCTACCTCTGATACTCAGTCAGACGATCAACCTGAATGTCGTTATTCCCTACGTACACGACAGGTATTGAGAAATCCTCAAGTATCATTTGTTACTTCCAATTCAGATTTGCCTCAAATACAGCATGAGTTAGCCAATGCAACAGAGTTTGATCCTCCCAGAGATGACACCCATTCTGCATATATCAATCTCACCCTAGCAGAGTTGGGGTTAAATGTAAATAACCTGTATAGATGAATAATTACAGTATCAACTTATCAGTGTTCAAGAATTTTTTTTTGTGTTCACGTTCTCTCCGAATTCTGAGAATTAACAGTCTAGATTTGAGTGCACCGAATCTGCCTTTCTGTTAAACACTTCTTTCTTTGTATATATTCCTTCCTCAGAATCCGTAGATCACATGAATACAGATCGATCGATCAAATTTTTTTTTATCACTTCTATTGTGTAATCTCAACGTTGAGTTTCATTCGATGAGTTGTGCTATATTATACCTTGTATTGAATTACAGTTTCAGTTATGTAAGCTTCCATTCCAATATTCTACTTATGTATGTTATAATGTTCAATTGTTGTGTACTTTGACATTGTATAGAATCAGCCCAAGCCGTACACCTGCCGTCTCTAGTTTGTATTAGTTGTATGTCGGGACGACATACGTTAGCGTCGCCGAGCTCTCAGTAGTAGTACCAGTTCCTAGTAACCAGTTACCAGTAACCAGTGTACCAGTAGATGACTCACTACCAACCGTCTGTGTGAATCATTGACTGTATTCATATTGCTGCTGACCATAGCAGGATTTCAAACACCCTCACCCGTAGGCACTATGGGTCAGTCAAGATAGGGAGCAGAGAGAGGCAGGTCGGCTGTTGTTGCCTTCCCATACTTTCTGTTATATTATACGTACTACCAGCCTACGTGAGTATTACCCCATCCACGTTATCGAAAAAACCCACATGACACACACACACACACACACACACACACACACACACACACACACACACACACACACACATACACACACACACACACACACATAATAGTCCCAGAGCTACGGGGATTGTCCTACGAAGAAAGGTTGAGGGAAATCAGCATGACGACACTGGAGGCCAGGAGGGTCAGGGGAGACATGATAACGACATATAAAATACTGCGCGGAATAGACGAGATGGACAAAGACGGGATGTTCCAGAGATGGAACACAGACACAAGAGGTCACAATTGGAAGTTGAAGACTCAGATGAATCAAAGGGATGTTAGGAAGTATTTCTTCAGTCATAGAGTAGTCAGGCCATGGAATAGTCTAGAAAGTGAAGTAGTGGAGGCGGGAACTATATATAGTTTTAAGGCGAGGTATGATAAAGCTCATGGAGCAGGGAGAGAGAGGACCTAGTAGCAATCAGCGAAGAGGCGGGGCCAGGAGCTGTGACTCGACCCCTGCAACCACAAATAGGTGAGTACAAATAGGTGAGTACACACACACACTAACCAGACTAACATAACTGCTACAGAAAATCCAGATGGATTCAGAGGAAAGAAGTCCTGCTTCATTAACCCATTGGAATTCTAGGACAGAATAACATTTATGAAGGGATTCAGGAAAACCGAGCAGCTGGACTTGAGTCCTGGAGGTGGGAGGTACAGTGTCTGCACTCTGCAGGAGGGCTGGAGGTGGGAGGTACAGTGTCTGCACTCTGCAGGAGGGCTGGAGGTGGGAGGTACAGTGTCTGCACTCTGCAGGAGGGCTGGAGATACGATATGTTGCAGTTTTTGAAGCGTAGTGTCGGAGCGCCTCTGGCAAGACAGTGATGGAGTGAATGATGATGACAAGTTTTTCTTCTTTTTCGGGTCACTGCCTTGATGGGAAACGGCCAATGTTTTAAAAAAATGTAAAATAACATCTCCAACAAGAAAGACAAAGGCCGGGTTGACTGCGTATTCTTAAGACTGCAGGGAAGTATTTAACATTGAACTCCACCAGAGATTGATCCACAAATTAGAGGATCAGGCAGGGGTACCAGGTAAAGTGCTACAGTGGATCAAGGAATACCTCACCAGAACACGACAGAGGGTTGATGGTAAAGGATGGGAAAGTGTAACAAGTGGGGTTCCCTAACACTATGACCGTTAATATATTTTTACACAGATCAGTTTTACATACTAAGAGCCGTTATCCTGCCTCAGCTTATTACAATGTCCAGCCCTAGCTGACGTATACCACTACCCCCAGGATGCCACATACACCAGTCCACTAATACCCAGGTACCTACTTACTGCTAGGTCAACAGGGACAGCAGCTGTAAGGAAACATACCCAATGTTTCACCTGTGCCGGAATCAAACCACGGACCCTCACTGTGTGAACTGAATGTGCTACCAACTGACAGAGACAATTAATCCAACATATCATTAATTTTCAACGAAATGAAAGCAATACGATACATAGAAACAGAAGATGATAGACAGGTAACAGGAGGACAGAGAGGCAGCAAAAGCAGAGGAAACAAGTGACTACAAGACTTCAATCAAAACAAGCTGGGGAGGGAGAGATAAGACATGAGACGGAGTACGGCCAGGCAGTGAGAAAGAAAAAATATCCTCAAAGGAGAAATATCTGAGGTTAACAGCACATCCGACACACTGCCATAGGTGTACATTAACCACACAACGTGGACTGAGTCTCGAAAGTTAGCAAAACTGAAAATAGCCTTCAGCAATTAAGTCAGGTCTGTGGGATTTTGTAAATAGTCCAAGTCGGACCGAAACGTCGTGGTAAGCTCCTCTCTCCTATGTGCGGGTTATTTGTGTATTGTTGCAGTCACGGTATTATGCTGTTTTGTTTCTTGTAGAGTCTGCAGCACCACCATGGAGCCCACAGCTGGTCTATCACCTCCAGAAACTAATAAAGATCCACAGTTTGGCAGTAATACTTCGTACTGCAGTTGAGGGGACTGAACTATGAGAAGTACCTGGAGAGACATGATCCTAACCTGTAAAATACTTAAACAATTTTACAGGGCAGACAGAGACAGCGTAGTAGGCGTGGCACAAGAGAAGGCAGAGCAAGTGGAAAATAAAACAAACATGAACCACAAACACGAAGAAATAATGACATAAAAGCAACCGATTTTTCTTGTATCTTGTTTCCTGCTGTCAGTGCTGCTATATATATATATATATATATATATATATATATATATATATATATATATATATATATATATATATATATATATATATATATATGTCGTGCCGAATAGGTAAAACTTGCGATTCTGGCTTAAATAGCAACGCTCTTCCTGCCGAATAAGGCAAGCGAAGATTTGTGAATGCAATAATTTCGCAAAAGTCATTCTGAAATAAACGAAAAAAATATATATTTCAACACCAGTACCAGCAGCAGCACCAGCACCACCACCACTAGCAGCAGCACCACCACCACTAGCAGCAGCAACACCAGCACCACAGCCAGCACCAACAGCAGCAGCACCAGGAGCACCACCACCAGCAGTACCAGCAGCAGCAGCACCAGTACCAGCACCACCAGCAGCAGCACCACCACCACCACCAGCACCAACAGCAACACCAGCAGCAGCACTACCAACACCACCACCACCAACAGTAGCATCAACAATGGCTGGTATAAAGCTGCTACCCACATCCTCCTCCCTTATTAAAGTGACATCCACGTTCCTTAATACATGTTAATTAGTAATTCCCGTCACACACCTCTATCTTAATTCTCAACCCCGTCTAGACGACAGTTGCCACACTGTGACTCTAATATAGGGAGCAAGAGGGGTAAGAGAGGGAGGGAGAGGGCAAGAGAGGGGAGGGAGAGGGCAAGAAAGGGGAGGGAGAGGGCAAGAAAGGGGAGGGAGAGGGCAAGAGAGGGGTAGAAGAGGGCAAAATGAGACAAGTGTGATCACGATATAATAACGTGCAAAATGCGTGGTAAAGGAATAACTGGCAAAGTGGGCAGACGGATCTTCAACTATCTAACCTATCGAACATAAAAAGTAGTGGTAAACAGAGTTCAATCGGAAGCTGCCATAGTGAAAGCTCTGTTCCACAAGGCACAGTACTCGCCCCCATCCTGTTCCTTATCCTCACATCAGACATAGAGATGTAAACCACAGCACTGTGTTATTCTTTGCAGACGATGCTAGGATCTGCATGAGACTCTCATCCAACGAGGACACGGCAAATCTTCAAAAAGATATAAACCAAGTTTTCCAGTGGGTAACAGAGAACAATATGATGTGCAATGAAGACAAATTCCAACTACTCCGTTATAGGAAACTGGAGGAGATAATAACTAGAACTGAGTATACTACAAACTCTGGCCATACAATACGGCAAAAAAATAATGTGAGGAACCTGGGAGTGGTAATGCCTGAGGAATTCACTTTCAAGGATCACAATAGTGCCACTATCACAAGTGCGAAGAAAATGATAGGATGGATAATGAGAACGTTCAAAACAGGAGATGCGAAGCCAATGATGATCCTTTTCAAATCACTTGTTCTCTCTGGGTTGGAATACTGCTGTACATTAACATCTCTGTTCAAAGCAGGTGAAATTGCAGATCTAGAGAGTGTACAGAGAACCTTTACTGCACGTATAAGTTACATTAAACACCTCAACTACTTGGAATGCTTAGGAGCACTCGACTTGTACTCGCTGGAACACAGGCGAGAGAGATACATCATAATCTACGCTAGGAAATTTCTAGAAGGAATAGTCCCGAATCTGCACACAGAAATCATTCCTTACGAAAGTAAAAAAAACTGGGCAGGAGGTGAAAAGTACCCCCAATGAAAAGTAGGGGCGCCATTGGTAAACTAAGATGAACACAATAACTGTCCGGGGTCAAAGACTGTTCAACAGCTTCCCACAATACATAAGAGGAATTACCAATAGGCCCCTGGCTGCCTTCAAGAGGGAGCTAGACAGATACTTTAAGTCGGTGCCGGATCAGCCGTGCTGTGGTTCGTACGTTGGACTACGTGCGGCCAGCAGTTGATCAGGCCCTGATCTACCGGGAGGCCTGGTTGTGGACCGGGCCGCGGGGGCGTTGATCCTCGGAATACCCTCCAGGTAGACTCCAGGTAAACAGTTGGGTATCTTTATTGCTGAAACGTTTCGCCTACGTAGTAGGCTTCTTCAGTCAAATACAGAGGGAGCAGTAGAAATCATCGTTCATGGTGTGGAACGATATCGTTCATGGTGTGGAACGATATCGTTCATGGTGTGGAACGATATCGTTCATGGTCTGGAACGATATCGTTCATGGTGTGGAACGATATCGTTCATGGTCTGGAACGATATTGTTCATGGTCTGGAACGATATTGTTCATGGTCTGGAACGATATCGTTCCAGACCATGAAGCTGAACTCTTCTCCAAGGTTGATGGACTGATTACATCATTTTTACTTGATTTCTACTGCTGCCTCTGTATTTAACTGAAGAAGCCTACTACGTAGGCGAAACGTTTCAGCAATAAAGATACCCAACTGTTGTACGTGTGTCTTAATTTTCAACTTGTCGGTATTTTATACCATTTTCAACAATAACCAGCCATACTGGCATATAATTTGGGGCGTGTGATGATTGTCTTGAACGCTTCTATAAATGCTAATGTTTGATTATTAGAGAAACTTATATCAAGGCCGCCGTGTACCAACAACTGAAACCTTGTCATTCACAGGATTACACACCTGCACCATTAAGGTCTCTTTACTGCTGAAACGTTTCGCTTGCTCACCTGGCGAAATTACCTCCAACTTTACACAAATATGTGATAAATGGTTTTGAAAACCGTCAAGTTGAAGACTGAGACACTTATGCAACATACGGGAATCTTTATCACATCTGTCAGACATTACAACATCATGGGACCTTGATTTCTAGGAATTCTTCAATACTTGTCATCCAACCTTTGGACGAAGACCTACTTACACTAGTAGGTGGTTCCACAGTGATCCCGCCTTCTCCTGCTTCCACTCACCTGACTACAGTATATAAGCCACTTCTCCGGCCATATGCTGTACTTTCTACAAGAGTGATGGACTGAACAAACAGATTCAAGGCTGAGGGACTGATTACCTCAAACTCCGCCTATCATTACACCTTTCTGCTTTGCATTGGACTGATGAAGCCACTGCGTGGCAAAACGTTTCTTCAATAAAGATTCCAATATGTTGCAAAAGTGTCTCATTTTACACAAACCCGCACACAGTCATCTCCCTGGTTTACAGAGTTATCTTTTAGCCATGATGCTTGTTCAAGAGGACCAGAGACACACACACACACACACACACATCTTGCCCTTCCTTATACAACCTGCTATTAAATTCAGTGGGCAACACTAAACGCGTAAGGGTTACACAATGCCCTGAAAAAATGGGAGGTAATTAAGCTTTATCTTGGTTACATTCCTTGAAACAAGAGCCTTTCACTGGCATTATATAAAGCTTGTTGCGTGTCTATAGGGCCCACCAGTGTTCTAGGACGCTATGGTGAATAAAGTCCAAAAAGTCATTGATGAAGACTCCTGCTGCAGAGCACATTTCTTAATTTTTTAATATTTCACTTTTTTTAAATCATATGAAAAGTGCAATAAAATCTAACAGATTAGGTATTTTTACTCTAAAATAACGGATTCTTAGACAAAATATTGTAATTTTAGTGGTATGCGGGAAATAATCTGAAAAAAAAAATCATAAATTATCATCAGTTTCGATTAACTGCAGCTGCCGCCTAAACATCCACTTGAATCTTTCAGGAAAGACTTGACTGACCCTCGAGATATGAACTGAATCACGGTTGAGGAACTTTACCAAGATTACTGCTGGCCTGGCACCTCAGAGTTGCCCATCCAGTGCCCAGAAAGACTTACCTCGGAGACAATCCAGGGGAAATAACGGGAGAAACCAACTCGCTGGAGGGCATATACACCCAAGTCACATTCCCGGAGGGCAGCATGCATCTTAGCATGGAAAGACAGAGAAGCGACTGGCGAGGAAACTCTCGTCCCCTACATCCATGACAATACCTGAGCCGGATTGCCAGGTATACGCTGAACCCGAAACAGGTAATGCAAGCCCAGCTGGTCACAGGGAAGGACTAGACTCACCACTAATGTCTACATGGAAACTTTCAATGGAAGTTGAGAATAAACAAATTTCCAGTTGGATGCGGTTCTATAAATGTACCTGAGGTCCACCTGTAATCAATTTTTGGGATGAACGCCCTTGCAGCCCAGTCCCAGACCAGACCGGAGAGGGCACAGAAGGTCAGCCTCAGGAACAGACCTCACAAGTCAAATATGTGAAATGCACTGCCATTATTTTCCATGTGAAAAAGGAGCAGAGTGATAATATACACTCGTGGCCGGAAGCCAGCATCGTTAACAGAGAATGTTTAGCAGCCAGGTGGGAGAGAATGAGGGCAGAATGAAACACGCAATTCTGACCAGAAACAGGACCCCCACTCCTGGGAGTAAGTGGCAGTCCTATGATCCCTCACCAGGAGTCAGACGCACCGGACATGTGCTCCCTGGAGGCACTATCAGGCGTTCATTTCTTAGAAGAAAGGGGGAAGGGGGTTCTCCCTCAGGAGGACCAGTCCTAATGGGTGGTTACCAAAAGAGAACTTAACTGGGCGAGCCACCAACCAGGCTTCAATGTGTTTTGGAGAGACACCCCTGGATAGCTGCAGCATGTAGGGAAGCCTCCTGGGATACCTTCCAGGAGGCACGAGATGCCTCCACCTCCCTTCTCTTCTAACAAGGGGAAAGACAACTAAGAAGAAAAAGGATAACCAATATCCGCCAGAGGATAAAAACGTTTTTTCTTCACGAGTACAACAGAAGACTGCTGGAAGGGTATGAGAAACTTGGTAGTTTGTACTGTAACTCGTGGAAAATTTAAAAAAATGATAAAAGAACATCAAGAGCGTAGTTCCCGTCCTGTAATTTCATTAACCGCACACACGCACGCACGCACACACACACACACACACACACACACACACACACACACACACACACACACACACACACACACACACAACACACACACACAGTCTCTCAAATCCTGTACACACATTCTCATGCACCTCTCTCCCTAGAGGAATCTACATACAATCCTTCCTTCAGATTTCCTGTTCTGCAGACCAGAACAAACCAGACAAGACTGACACTAGCCAGACCCATCTTCGCACCTTGATTTCGAGGAAGCCAAGATAAAATTAGAATGAAGAGATCACTGTACAGCCCAGGACGTACATGGTGTAGTGTTGTATGCCTGGCAGCGTTGTCTTAACCCCGTGACGTCATCAACCACAATCTTCAGAAATCACGGAACGTGTGAGTATTTAAACCTGTGGCAAGTGAGTCCATGCTATCTTCCCTATGGTGTATATAAATATACCTAGGTTATGTTAGGCAAGGTTTGTAATGAATCAGGACAAGTGTTTTCTGACGTGGGTCTTAGTTATATGAAGACCCACAGCTGGAACTTTTGGTCATGTGACGGAGACTTTCAGCTGGCTTACCCCTCCACCCCTTTAAAAATTAAATACCTAGTTGGATGAATCTTATTAGAGCCAACTGGCCGAGTATTTAACGCACTGGCCTGAGAGTTTCACGACTCACTTGCCACGGATTCAAACCCCACCTGTTCCCTGATTTGTTTGCAATCATGTCATTAACTCTTATAATAATTATAATAATAATAACAACAATAATATTTATTTACTACAAGTACATGTACAAGGTATACAGGTCTAGTTGACATCAATGACATACTGCTATAAAGAAAGCCGCTTGTTATGCTGAGTATTTTGGGCAAATTAGGTCAGTTTTTTTGTCCCAGGATGCGACCCACACGAGTCGACTAACACCCAGGTACCTATTTTACTGCTAGGTAAACATGGACAGCAGGTGTCTTAAGGAAACAACATTCACAACGTTCTTCATACCATGTCATGCCTTGTTGGAACCAAGTCACATGCATAATTAACATCTGCCAAACATTTTTTTTTTGTCCTGATAAAGGATTGTGAAAAGTTACGAAAATGTTAGTGGGATGGATTGTTTTTGTTAGTGGGATGGATTGTAAAGCACCTGCCGAGTATGGGCCAACAGGCCTGCTGCAGTGATCCTCCTTTCTTATGTTCTTATGTAACTCTCATTTCTGGCGTGTTTTGATCATATTTTATGAGACCAGTGAATGTAGCCACTTTATTACGCATATCTGCTCGTTAATACAAATACTTAATCAGCCATTCAGGTGGCAGCAGCACGGTGCTTACAAGCATGCAGACATGTTCAAAATGTTCAGTTGTTGTTCAGGCCAAACATCAAAATGTGGAAGAAATGTGATCTAAGTGACTGTGACCGTGGAATGATTGTTGGTGCCAGAGAGACGAGGTGGTGTATCTCAGAAATTGATCATCTCCTGGGATTTTCACACACAGACTCTAGGGTTTACAGAGAAGGTTGTGAAAACTTACAAAACATCCAGTTGTGTGGGCGAAAATGTCTTGATAATGAGAGGTCAGAGGAGAATGACCAAACTGGTTCAAGCTGACAGTAGCTCAACCACGCATTACGATAGTATGCAGAAGAGCATCTCTGAACACACAATACTTCGAACCTTAAAGTGGATGGGATATAGCAGCAGACCACCACCGGGTGCCACTCTTGATAACTGAGAACAAGAAACTGAGCCTACAGTGGGCATAAGCTCGCCAAAACTGGACAGTTAAAGATTGAAAAAAGTTGCCTAGTCTGACAAATCGTGATTTCTGCAGCAACATGCTCATGGAAGTCACCGGTGGTGGCTGCTGATGCAGACACGACACAGAAGTGTCAATGGTGCAATACTCATGTAGCAACGTACTCAGCTCACACACTGAAGTTTGCGGTTCGACCCCCTGCTGCCCATGTGCACGTAACAGTAAATAGGTACCTGCTTGTTAGTTGAATGGTGTCGGTCGCATACTGGAGACAAAATTAATCTGCCCGAAATGCTCTGCTTTTCGGGCAGATTATATAGTAGTTCGTTATTGATGTCAGCTAGGCCAAGTCTTAGTCACATGACTCGCTTTTGAACTGCGCAGTAGGTTCCATTCTAGAAAGTGATGTGTGGAGGTAACCGAGGTTAGAAGCTTTGGCCTGTGTATGTGGTTCAAAAGGGAATCATTGACAAAAGTGATGTAAAACCTTCCTTCTGAAAGTCTGGCAGCCCAGTGATACAACTCTGGACCACCAATCCATTCTTTTGGTGTGTGTGTGTGTGGGGGGGGGGTGCGCGCTCACCTATTTGTGGTTGCAGGGGTCGAGACATAGCTCCTGGCCCCGTCTCTTCACTGGTCGCTACTAGGTCTTCTCCCTGCTGCAAGAGCTTTATCATACCTTGTCTTAAAACTATGTATGGGTCCTGCCTCCACTACATCACTTGCCTGACTATTCCACTTCCTGACAACTCTATGACTAAAGAAATACTTCCTAACGTGTCTTGGACTCATCTGACTCTTCAAGTGACCGCTTGTTTCTGTGCGCCATCTCTGGAACATCATCTGTCCACCTTGTTAATTCCCCTTGTTGCAAACCTTTGCACTTTCTCTAATTTCTTGACGTGTTGACCAGATGTGATCGGTATTACACTCACCCCAAGATCCTTTTCCTTGAGTGAGGTTTGCAGTCTTTGGCCACCTAGCCTATAATGTGTCTGCGGTCTTCTTTTCCCTCCCCGATCTTCATGACTTTGCATTTGGCAGAGTTAAATTCAAGGAGCCAGTTGCTGGACCAGGCCTCCAGCCTGTCCAGGTCTCTTCGTAGTCCTGCCTGATCCTCATCCGATTGAATTCTCCTCATTAGCTTCACATCATCTGCAAACAGGGACACTTCTGAGTCTATTCCTTCCGTCATGTCATTCACATATACCAGAAAGCACCAGTCCTAGGACTGACACCTGTGGAAGCCCGCTCCTCACAGGCGCTCACTCTGACACTTCGTTACATACCATGACTCGTTGTTGCCTCCCTGTCAGGTATTTTCTGATCTACTGCAGTGCCTTTCCTGTTATGCGTGCCTGATCCTCAAGCTTTTGCACTAATCTCTTGTGTGGAACTGTGTAGAAAGTCTTCTTGTAGTCCAAGAAAATGCATTCTACCCACCCCTCTCTCTATCGTGTCATGCTTCCGTCATCTTGTTATAAAACTCCAGTAGGTTTGTGACACAGGATTTCCCTTCCCTGAAACCATGCTTGATGTCGTGTATAAGCTTGTTCCTGTCTATGTGTCCAAGAATTCTTCTCCTGATAATCTTCTACGTGACTTTGCATACTATACATGTCAGTCACACTGGTCTGCAGTTTAATGCCACGTGTCTGTCTCCTTTCTTGAAAATTGGGACTACATTTGCTGTCTTCCACACCTCAGGTAGTTGCCCAGTTTCGATGGATGTGTTGAAGATTGTTGTTAGTGGTACATACAGCAATTCTGCTCCCTCTCTCAGGACCCACGGAAAGATGTCCGGTCCCATCGCCTTTGACGTATCTAGTTCATCTAGCAGCCTCTTCACCTCCTCGGTTGTGTGTATTGTGTCTAGTACTTGTTGGTGTACTTCACCATTCTGGATTTCCAGTCCTTTCTGTCTCCATGAAAAATACTTCCTTAAACCTCATGTTGAGCTGTTTGCATACTTCTTGGTTGTTTCTTGTGAACTCTCCTCTTCCTTCCTTTCTCAGCCTTGACTGTTGTTTTCCTCTTGATGTGACTGTACAACACCCTTGGGTCAGACTTGGCTTTCGATGCTATTTTCGTATTGCCACTGGGCCTCCCTCCTAATTTGTGCATACTCATTTCTGGCTCTTCAATTAATCTCTTTATTTTCCTGGGTCCTTTGTCTTCTGTACTTTTTCCATTCTCTAGCGTACTTAGTTTTGGCCTCTCTACGCCTTTGGGTGATCTCATTATTTCTATTGCCCTTGGAAACGAACCTCTCCTCTGCCTCCTTGCATTTTGTTGTCATGTAGTCTATCATTTCATTTACTGATTTTCCCCCAGTTCTGTATCCCACTGAATCTCATGCAGCAAATTCGTCAAGCCTGTCTAGTCTCCCCCCCCCATTCTGTAGTTTGGCTTCTCCTATCCTACTCCTGCTTCCCTCTACACTCGTAACTCTACATATCATGTGGGAGTTCGATACGTGGATAGGGAAAAGTAATACTCACGTAGGCTGGTAGTACATATAATTACAGATAATGTGGGGAGCACAGCCCACAAAGGATCTTACGACATCAGCAGTTTTGGGAGTTGGAAAATTTAGTACTGCAGTTACTTTACTTTGGTCAGTCATAACCCCTCTAGGAGTGACTACGTGACCAAGAAACTTAATTTCTGATCTGAAAAATTGACATTTAGACAGTTTGATCTTTAAATTGGCTTCTTCAAGCTTACCAAGTACTACATCAAGTCTTTTCAAGTGTGTATCCACGTCTTTAGACATGACGATTACGTCATCTAAGTACACCATAAGTGCATTACCTATGAGACCTCTAAAGATATTAGTCATGAGCCTTGAGAACGTGATAGGGGAAGATCGTAATCCAAACGCCATACAGAGGAAGTGATAATGACCTGTAGGAGTGGAGAATGCAGTTAGCTCTTGGCTGTCCTCGTGAAGAGGGACTTGCCAAAACCCTTGTAACAAATCTAGGGTTGAAAAGACTTTGTTATCTCCGATGTTACGTAAAAGATCACCCAGTACAGGAAGTGGGAAGCGATCTGGAATGGTTTTCGCATTTAACTTCCTAAAGTCAATCACTGGGCGCCAAGTACCATCCTTCTTAGGTACTAGTATCAAGGGTGCATTCCAAGGTGAATTGCTAGGTGCAATAACTCCATCATCGAGCATTTGATTGATCAATTCTTCTGCAACAGCAACTTGTGAATGAGGCATTCTGTACGCAGGTATGTAGATAGGTCTAGTACCAGGTTCAAGTGGAATACGATGGGACAATAAGTTCGTTATACCCATATTCTCACCTGGTAAGGCAATGGCTTTACGACGTTTGTTCAACAGAGTCAACAAACGCTTGACTTCATCTGGGAAGTCAGTGGGAGCTAAGTCTTTCTCCTCAACTGGTGGAACAGGATCCAGTGAAGTGGATGAGGTCTCCCCGGCAGAAATAGCACCGACCCACTGGTCAGGTGACAACTCATCCTCTACCTGAACAGGGTAAGGATAGTGAACAAGGTCAAGATCAAACTGTCTAAATGTCAATTTTTCAGATCAGAAATTAAGTTTCTTGGTCACGTAGTCAGTCCTAGAGGGGTTACAACTGACCAAAGTAAAGTAACTGCAGTACTAAATTTTCCAACACCCAAAACTGCTGATGCCGTAAGATCCTTTGTGGGCTTAGCGGGTTTTTATAGATCTTTCATTGCCAATTTTTCTTCCATAGCTGCTCCTCTAACTGAGTTGCTTAAGAAAGATGCTCCTTTTGTTTGGACCTTCCGTCAAGAAAGAGCATTCCAAACTTTAAAAGAAAAGCTAACATCTGCTCCAATTTTGAAATTTCAAGATTTTTCTAAGCCCTTCTATCTGACAACTGATGCTAGTTCAATTGGCATAGGTACCGTACGAGCTCAGAAGACCGATGGCAAGTACAACGCAATTGCATTTGCTAGCCGAGTCCTTACGAAGGCTGAACGTAATTATACAGTAACTGAGCAAGAAGCTTTAGCAATAGTATGGTCTTTAAAGCACTTCCGAGACATTATTTATCA